>NC_042292.1:18439482-18739482 GCF_901000725.2 Takifugu rubripes | reverse complement strand
GGCGTTTCAATTCTGGTGGGTGGGAAAAGGGGGGAAAGCCTTCTTATCTATCTCCCAGCTGTGTTCATAAAGGTGACCCTTGAGTCCTCCTTGTCTTGATTGAGCGCAGTGTGCTGATTGCTTGGAGTCAGAAACCTGTTTAGCGTCGCGCTACTAAAGCCGCGTTCACTTTAGCTGGAGCACAATGCCGGCCAGAGCCTCGGGCAACTGCACAAGCTTCCTTGACTCTCCTTTCTTCCAACCTGTTTCCCATTCTCTGCTGTTGGTGCATGCTACTCTGACTTTATTAGCCAGGAAGGGGCTCACCCACTGTCATGCGTCTTGTTTGTGGCATCGTCACTCTTTGTCTGTGTCCCATTTCGATCTATTTGTTGTTCTGACCGGGCTCCACCTGTAAAGTAAGCACCATCACTCCATCCTGCCTCACAGTAAACAGTCGAAAAAACTAAAGTAGTTAAAGTGGGGTCACTCCAAAAGGTCATGGTTTGTCCACTGGTAGTCAGACCTTCTAATGAGTGTTTCTGTAGTGATAATTGCATTTAATGAGCCAATTTGAGATTAACTGTTGCAGAATGTGGACTTTTTCTCTTCTGCCGCGATGGTAATACCTAGATCAATAATTACCCATGCTCCTTTGTGTTCTGCAGCCAAACCAACCACCTTGCCACTTCCTTTGACCCCAGAGTCTCCAAAGTAAGTGCGAGAAGTTTTTCCACATAATTTTCCAGGCAAAACAAAGAGCAGCAAACAGGCGAAACAGAAGCCAGCAGCAGATGTAGACTCGAATCCAAACGGAGGCGTTTTTGTGACTCATTTCCATTTCTTAGGTCATAAAACATTCATCTTCTCATTTGGTGCCGGAGAAGTAAAACGCTGTGCTGTCGTTTCTGTCTTCCAGTGACCACAAGGGATCACCGTTTGAGAACAAAACCATTGAACGCACATTGAGTGTGGAGATAGCTGGAACCCCTGGTAAGTTCCCACTCGCAGTTCTTCATTTGTCACCTCATGGGTTAACTCCAACATCTCCGTGGGTCCTTCAGAGTTCAGAGTTCAAGGTGAAGGCGTAGGGGAAGGTTTTTATGCGCCTGAGTATTGATTAGGCTTTCCAATCTCTCCAGGGTTTATTAGCAAAGCCCTCCCTTCCTCCACCACCTTCTTCCCCCCATTTACAGAGGAGTTAATATGCTTTTCCCTCTTCCTCTATCAGATCCTAATGCTCCCTGACTGACAGCTTACTTAGCCCACACATCATAGGGAAATTGAAATGGCACTCTGATTGCTTTAATTGGTTCTGTAATTCAGTTTTGCGGGGACGATCCGTACCTTCCTTACCTTGGGCCTGCAGACGTACAGGCAATTAGATCAGCTGACTCGGGCGCAATTTCCCAACGTCCAGGCCGCCGTGTAAAAGGGCGTGTCTTGGAAATGGAGTCGAGGCTTCGGCCTTGTTGTTATTAAATTGTAACTGGTCGACTTGGCCGCCATGACCGCGACAGGGTCACGCGCCGCGCCGGTCCTGCTCGAGACGTCTCTGGTTCTGGGCGACGGACGGTAATTAGCAACATTAAGCCAAGGAGGGACGCGATACCGTGGGTCGTCATGCCTCGCTCTGCTCGTGATATTCCCAGATTAATTCCATAAAATGGCTGCCCCTAAGGATAACACATCCTGTATTCATTGACCAGCGAGGGACACGGTTCCTGCGCGTTCCTCCACCGCTGCCTTCATGGGGGAGGGAAATGTGCGACGCGTCCGCCAAGGTCTCCGGCTGTCCCTCCGACCTTGGCGGAAGTGCTATTTAACCCCTGGGTGTAGATAAGCATTCAGGGTTAAAGGGCACGTCTACTGAGGTTTAAAGAATGGAATATATTAAGGCTCCTAAATCCCTGCAGCTATTTGACGTGGTTAATATTTCTCCCTGGTTTTTACTGCGCAGGAACGAGTCCGGTGACCTATAACCAAACCTGGACATCGGTCCTTTTCACCGCATCCGTTTTCACAGGCGCAGACAAATATCACGAGCCGGAGCCGAGCTGCGATTGAACATTAGCAGAAAGGCCGTTAGTCCAAAGAGAGCGCGCCGTTAACCTTCGTGGTGCTTCAGAGTCAAACGAGCCCAAGAACATCGCGTTTGATGCTAAATAAGAGCACCTCCTGCTTTCACGACACGAAGCAGCACAACAGGAAGTGAAGCCGCCCCCCACCCCCGGGATCTGACTTCTCTGTCCTAATCTGCACCACGCTAGCATATTTACCTTGCACTTAATGTGTGTTGTGTTTAATTACTGTAGCTCATGACATGGGGGTGGTCGCGGCGTTGCTGTTTACGCGGCTCCGCCCCTGAAGAGCGGAGCTGCTTCATCACTCCGGCTCATTTTTCCCCGCGCGCCGCGCGGCTGTGCGCCGCCATCCGTCATTCGGCACGTTTGACTGAGAGGCACACGTTGCTCTAATTGTGATTTATTTCATTCCCGTCGCTAATGGCTCCCGGTTTATGACCCCGCATGCACGCCATTTTGGACAGATGGCGCTTCGTTGGTGCTGGAGCGACCCTCCTTCCTTTCACGTTTCATCGCTCATTTCCGTGCGTCACCGTCAGAGGAGGGACGGGAAGACGTGAAGCGGGGCGCTAATCTCAGGATTAGCCACATCAAACACAGCCAGCTATTGCAGGCAACGTTGAAGGGGCGACTTTATTTGGACCCTGCAAGTTTCCCTGGGTTAAAGAAGCCGGAGCAGGTTCCATAACTGGGAATGCTGTAAAGGGTGCAACAACACCGACATTTAATGCTCGGGAACCTGCCGCATCAATAAAGTAAGGACGGCGGCAGGTTCATCGGGGATAATCTTGACAAGTCTCACATTTCAGGCCGGATCTTTCCTTTCTCTGCCAGACTTGACAACAAACCTGCACCCTCGCTTTCAGAAAATTGCGTGTTTATATTTCAGGCCCCCGCGCTCGGTTTGCTAAGCTTTCTTCCCCGCGTGCGCTCTTAATACTCGATCTGGGTTTAACACAAATAGCTATAATTTGGTGCGATTCAGCAGGCAAGAGAGGAGCGGTGTGCATTACGCGAAAGGCAAAGAATCAGAAGAGCGCGTAGGTGTTGTGAAGTGCCCGACTTCAGTGACTGTGACACCGAAATGGGATCGGATGCTGCGGAACAGGAGGAGTAGCAATTGATCCAGGGAAGACAGGAAGGCAGACGGGAAGAAAGAAAAGAGGGCGACTGCAGGAGAGGATTGAGGCGAGAAAGAGAATAATGGCGCTGGCTGTTTGTGTGAGTGCATTAACAATGCTATAAAGTGGGCTCATCTCAGGACTTCCCATATAACTGCCATCTGTCTGCCTGTAAATCTGGAGGATGTGTGCGGGGGCGGCGTGGCGGCGGGGTTACGGGCAGTAAGGGCACGCCATCGGAGACAAACGGCGACCTATTCGCTGCAACGTCTGCGGTGCGCCGCGAGGAAAGCGGTCGCAAGTGATAATCCCCCCAAATCAGGCCCAAATCGTCTCAGGGAGCCAGAAATATGCCGTGCGTTTTATTCAGATCAATTGGCCAGAGGCAGGTTTGATGGGAAGACTTGGGTTTTTCCACGAGGTCCATTGGAATTGTCCTCTGCAGGGTTTTTCCTCTGCTGAGGTTTTTTCCGTGACGGGGGCTCCAGCCAAGGTCAGGGAGGAAGGAGAAGGCAAGTCATCCGTATTAGAGCAGCGCCATATTAAGTTACACCAAGCATTACATTAACCTGTCAGGGCTGCAATAAAAGAGAGATCAGGATTAGACCAAGTGAACGCCAGTGTTTTAATCAGGCATGTATCAGTATCCGCTGTCCATAAACCGGCATGCGAGTTTATGGGTGGGGGGGGGGTGTTTGAGGAGAGTGCATTAGGATTCCATCTCCATTTATTGCCCCCACCAACTTCTGCCTTGTCCTCCCCCTGCAGGTTTGACACCACCTACCACGCCCCCACACAAAGCCAGTCAAGAGAATCCTTTCAAAGCATCGCTCAAAACCAAGTTGTCTTCATGTTCCTCCTCAGCCTCTGTGTGCAAAAGAGCCAGGCTGAGCGAGTCCGGCCCCGGCGCTCTGGCCCCGGCCCCGGGTGCCTCGGGCGGGGGCCCCATTAGGAAGGGTCCAGAACAGACTGAGCTCTATGCCCAGCTGAGCAAAGCTTCCACCGCCCTACCTTATTGCATCACCCTTCGCGCGGCCGGGGGCGGCCCCGAGGAGCGTCGTAGCACTGGCAACAATAAGCGGGCGGCGCCCCGCGGCTATAGTGACCACGACTATTGCCAGGCATCGGCCAAAAAGGACAGCAGCGCCGACACTGTTACCATGACTACAGCTGCGATGACCGTCGCTTCAGGCGCCGCCGCTGCACTTGTGCCCACCGTAGGCCGAGTGGAGGACGGGCACGTGGAATGTAAAGACTCGGCCATGCCGCCATCCTCTTCCTCCCCCTTCTCATCATCACCTTCACTGAAACCTCCTCCCGGTCCCTCGGCCGAGCAGCAGGATCTGTCCTCTGTGGATGGAAAAGCAGCACCTGCGCGGGGGTTCGGCTCCGCCCGGACCCCCTCAGGAGATGACGAGGACCAACTGCAGACTTGTGCCATCAGCCGGAAGCTCCTGCGTGACAACCAAATCAGAGCAGAACTCAATAAGCACTTTGGCCACCCTTTGCAAGCCCTCTACAGCCAGGCCAGCCAGGGCAGAGAGCCCCCCAGCCATGCAAATCAGGCCGCGGCCGCTCCGTCCCTGGAGGGGGGTGAGGACAGCTACTACTCCCAAAGGCTGCCTGGCTCCAGCTACCTGCATTCAGGCTTCCTGCCCTTCCATGAAGAGCTGGAGCTGACCCAGGGCCGCGTGAGCCGCTTCCTGTACCCGTGGGAGGGCACCCCGCTGGACCTCCTCTTTGACTGCCCTCCATGCTCCCCCTCCTGCTCTCCACCCTCCAGCTGCTCCCCCTCGCGAGGCTCCGTCTCCCCACCTTCCTCCCTGCTCCTCTCCCCCAGCAGGCCTCTCTGCTGGACCAGCGCCGGCTCCCGCTCCCGCTCTCGTTCCCGCTCCGGCTCCCGCAGCTCCTCCTCGCACTACCGGAGACGCTCCCTCTCTTCTTCGCCCGACCGACGCCCCTCCTCTTGGTAAGCTGTCAAATTCTTCTTCTTTGGTTGAACTTTAGCTGCTGCCCACCCACACAGCTAATTCGGGGCTCGGTGATGGCAGGGGATCGGGCCTAGGTGCGCGAAACCGGTCTGATCACTCGTCAGATCCGGTTGCCAAGCAGGGGAGACCCCAGAGGCTCGTAGCGTGGGGTCCTGACCCCCTGCTCGTCTTTTCCTTGCCTGAACTAAATGCAGGGGTAATTTTGCACGTCTCACACCGAGAGGTTTAACGAGGGAAGTGAGGTGAAAGTGAATCCCCATCAGTTGAACATCTCTGTAGCTCAGCCTCGTCCTGAGCAACCACGCAGTGAGTTTCCCGTCTCCGTTCTTTTAAATCCGATCACTGTCATTGTCCCAGGACACAGAATCAGCACAACCCCTCGTGTCACGACCGACAGAAAGAAAATTGCGGACGTGTGAAGATTACGGTTTCAATTCCTTATCTTCAGAGGAGCGTCTCCTCCTGCGGTCGCTCCCTCGCATGTTCCTTATGTTTGTTTGATGTCGGCTTTATTGTTTTAAGTGGCAGCTGTTGTTTTTAGTGTCCTTCACATCCCCAGAGATGAAGGGGAACTCCAGGCTGCGGGGACGTACTGTAGTCTGGTATCATCACAGCGCTGTGAGAGGACTACATTTCCCATACTTCCCTTTGATCAGAGCTGAAGGCCTCCTTGTTGTTGTTGGTTTTTTTCCTTTTGGGTTGAAGAACAGAGACGAGCTGGAGTCTCTGAGAGGGATGTGAGGAAATTGTGTTTGTCAGGAGCAGTTCATTGAGTCCGGGACATCGCTGCAGTGACTCAGTTTGTTCTGATTACCTAAAGGTCAGTTTACTTCTCGGAGCCAATAGAATCACTTTATTCCGGGCGGCCTCTTCCTTATACTCACAGATTCCACAGCGATACTCTCAAGGCATGTCGGTGTGATAGCGACAAACGTTCCGATGATACCCGCCGAAGGCTGAAGGCGGCACAACAAGGGGCTTCTTATATTCTGCTGTTAGAGTTTCCACAGAACGGTTCTTGAAATCCCCTTCCTGTTCGGGCTTTCACAGATCCTCCGTCTTTCCGAACCGGCACTGCTTTCCTCCCGTCAGCTTCCCCAAACGCCTCTCCCTCCATAATTCAGGGCTCCTTCAGCAGCGCTTCAATAATTAAACGTCGGGGAGCTTAAGGTGTGCAGGTGTACAGAGTGGAGCCACCAGAGCGTGCCGTATCGACCGCTTTCTCATGCAACATAGATGGCAGCGTCATGCATGTGCACGAGCGGGCACGGAGGAAAGTTCTGGAGCTCTTTTATCTGGAATTAACCCAGTTCCCGATGTCTAAATAAGAGAACCGCTAAGTTAAATTGGTTGCCAAAGCACAGAACAAATGAGGTGTCACGGGGAGGTGAGCGGATGGGAGGAATAAAGGTGCTGACAGGAACCATGCGAGGGTCTTCCTCTAAGCTCTTAAATGTCTTCCAGAATCGTTTTGCTTACTCTTGTGTGCCGTCCCACAGGTCTCGTCACAACCAAGACTCCAGCACTTTTCGTTCCCGGACCCAGAAGAGCCCCCGCCCTCAGCCTCGCTCCCCCCTCAGCCGCAGGCCAAGGTGATCTCTCCCAATCAAGCGCTTCGCCTCCACTCTCACGTCAGCGGCGCGCAGCAACTATGTTTAATTGATGGTGTTTTATCAGACTAGTGGGGACACGCTCCTCCGTCAGCCACAGCGGTGACACTGATTCTGCTAAGTGCCTGTGCAGACGGGACCGTTTCATATGCAGAGAGCCTGACACCGCCTCAGTTCCGAGCCGATTTGGCATTCACGGGCGCTAATGGCAGCAGACACGCCGGAGCGTGGCTCCCATCAGTCCGGGACTTAACGGACATGTCTCTGGAAGTCTGCAGCGGTGCTGGCGGGGAGGAGAAAGTTGCACTTTCCTTCTTGATGAAGCCCTAACTAAGCAGAAAGTAATGACATGTGAAGTAGTGCTGACAGTTGCAGCTGGCCGGCTCCCCGACCGCGCCGCTCGCCGGCGCTCCCGCGGGCCTCTCCAGCGGGGGCGCCGCAATCATAGACGTGGCGAAGAGACATCTTATTAACATGTCTCTTTACTGGCTCCTCACACCGACATTGGGCCGAGTCCTTGGTGACTGCCAGCTATTTTCTTATTCATAGGCGCCAACGGGACGGGTGAATTTAGAGGACGAGCGAGGACAGTGATGACAGCGTCTTTGCTTTCCCGTGCAGGTATGACAGTTATGAGGAGTACCAGCACGAGAGGCTGAAGAGGGAGGAGTACCGCCGGGACTACGAGAAGCGGGAGTCTGAGAGGGCCGAGCAGAGGGAGAAGCAGCGGCAAAAAGCAATAGTGAGTGTTACTGTTATATCATGTGGTCGATCAGGCGACTGCGCTTTAATTATCATCACATTTGTAATAAACTACAACACAGCTTTTGATCTTCCGGTGAACTTTACCCTGCTCACTTTAATATCTGCTATAAATGCTACCATGGTTGTGCAACTCGTCCAGGAGTACATCGATTAATTGTCTCATTATCTTGGAAAATTAATTATTAAACAGCTCTTCCTGTCGGGAATTGACATGTAAATATCATGTTAGCACCAGTAGCCAAGTGTGTGAGGGCAAAGTGCTAAAGTTAGCAAAGCTGTTGTACATTATCAGGAAGGCATTGCTAATGCTAACACAGATGAAGTCAGCCTGAGGGTCCTCTGTTGCCGCCATGCATGTTATTTAGATATCGTAAATAAATGAATTACTCTCCAATAAATGTAGCTGTAGTGCATGTCGCACGGCCCTCCGTCAGCCCGCGCCAGCGCGTTCCTGAATGATTCAGGCGACAGGCCCTTCCTCTTTATCTCAGGCTTGTGTATTTTTAACAACTTGGCTGCGTGGAAACAGTGTCGAGTCTCATTAATCACACCACGGGCGTAAAATGCTAAAATAGCGCAAAAAACAGAAACCCGGGAAAAGACGACGAGGTCCAAAAGACAAAGGGAACCGACCCCTGTGCTGCATGTGCTTCAAATTTTCATCAATCTCCTGGTGTCTCAGTGTGAAATTACCGACGGCTTCCAGCCGGGAGGGAACGCCGGCGCCACCCGCTGCTAACGGGCGCATTAAATGATGCAGCAGTGCAAACCTGACTCGGCGCGCATACATTTCTCCTCAGAAAGACAAACAATTAGGAGCAGCTCGAGCTGTCAGATGCGGGTTTCGGAAAAGCGTGTCCTCCCGTCCTGTCTGTCCGTCTGTCTCCCGCTCAGGCGGCCCTCAGGGTGCCGTCACGCAAAGGCCGCCAGTTTATCAGCTGTCAGCAACTAAAGTCCTACTTCAGCAAATACTCGCTCGCTGTTTGGTCTCAAACACGAGCAATAAAGAGGAAAAAGGAGAATTTTGACTGGCTCCTTTTCCAGAAATCACATTTTCCCTCCATTTCCCTCCGTTTTCCCTCCATTTCCCTCTGTTTTCCCTACATTTTCCCTACATTTTCCCTCTGTTTTCCCTCCATTTCCCTCTGTTTTCCCTACATTTTCCCTACATTTTCCCTCTGTTTTCCCTACATTTCCCTCTGTTTTCCCTACATTTCCCTCTGTTTTCCCTCCATTTCCCTCCGTTTTCCCTCCATTTCCCCCCATTTTCCCTCCGTTTTCCCTCCATTTTCCCTGTTTTCCCTCCATTTCCCTCCGTTTTCCCTCCATTTCCCTCCATTTCCCCCCATTTTCCCTCTGTTTTCCATCCATTTCCCTCCGTTTTCCCTCTGTTTTCCCTCCATTTTCCCTCCGTTTTCCCTCCATTTTCTCTCCATTTCCCCCCATTTCCCCTCTGTTTTCCCTCCATTTCCCCCCATTTCCCCTCTGTTTTCCCTCCATTTCCCCCATTTCCCCTCTGTTTTCCCTCTGTTTTCCCTCTGTTTTCCCTGTTTTCCCTCCATTTCCCTCCGTTTTCCCTCTGTTTTCCCTCCATTTCCCTCTGTTTTCTCTCTGTTTTCCCTCCGTTTTCCACGTCTTTGCTTGGTTGCTGTGTCTCCACGTGCAGGATATTTCTCAACACCAATGAGCTTTGAGTCCTTTTTCATAAACAAGGAGCCAAAGTGGGCAAAGGTGAGCGTTGAGTTTAGCGGCAGGCTACTGATTTACATCCGTGTTCTCTGCTCTGAACGCTCCGTCGGGCCTCGGCGGACTCCCTCCAGTCATGGCAAACGAATGAGCGAATAAATAAATAACAGCGTAGCACTTTAGCTCCGGGCTTTTTCTGTGTTATATGATTAGCAGATGCAATTAAATTACTCAAAAGCTGTAATTGCTGCCCGACGCAGTTTGTCCCAGAATTATACCGCGATGACCCCGACGTCCTCTGAGGTTCAGGAAATCCACGTTTTCCTGCCCCGTGGCTCGCCGGCTCTCTTGGAAATGAATATCCCAATATTCGGAGAATTGAGCCGCCGCGCTTGAAGGTTGAAAAGACTTTTGTTGCTGATGTCCGCCTGCGTCTACGTGCACTTTTATTTTTAGCAGAAGCCCCCAAACTTAAAGACATCATTTGATAAAAATCGCTCCGGCTGATGAGTCGGGAAGAGGGAAAAAAAAGGAATTGTGTTGCCGAGGCGGACCGAGGGTGCTCTATTGGCAACTTTATCAGATAACAGGAAGCAAGCTGAACCAATCACAGGCAGAACGGCAGACGGAGGCTGACGGAGCCGGGACAAAAAAGAGGTCTCCCGAATGGACCGGCGTGATCAGGACCTTTTCATTAAGGCTCGGTGATGAGAAACAACAGACTTCCAGCTTTAATCTGCGGCTTTCATGTCTGTCTTCTCTCTTAACGAGCAGGAGGAGAGACGGGTCGTGTACGTGGGGCGTCTGAGGTCCGACTGCACGCGCACGGAGCTGAAGCGCCGCTTTGAAGTCTTTGGCGAAATTGAAGAATGTGCGGTGAACCTGAGGGACGACGGGTAAGGCTGCAGCTGCTCTCCGGTCGAAGGTCCGAGACAAAGACCTGCCGGGTCTGCCCGTCCGTTCAGATATAAGGGTCTCGCGGGGAGGGTTCTCGGTGGAACCTTAATGAGTCCTCCAAAAACTTTCTTTTGATTTGTTTTGACACCTTCGAGAAGGTTCTGGATAAACCCTGCTGAAGGTGTTCCCTGGAGTAATTCTTTAGAACCCTGCGATAGATCAAACCAAAGAACCCGAAATGGTTCTAGTGAGCATTCTTCCTCAGAGTGTGGGCTTTGAAGATGCCCCTGTGCTAATTAACCTGGTCGTCTAATTAGAGTTCCGCCGGGGTTCTTTTGTTATCGCTCTGACGTCCCACTTTCTCTTCCTGACCAGGGACAATTTTGGCTTCATCACGTACCGCTACACCTGCGACGCCTTCGCCGCCCTGGAGAACGGACACACCTTACGCCGGTCAAACGAGCCTCAGTTCGAGCTGTGCTTCGGCGGACAAAAGCAGTTCTGCAAATCCCATTACACAGACTTGGGTGAGTAAACGCCGTGGCGTGCTCTGACATCAGCAGCCGGGGAGTTCGCTCACGTCGCTCCGGGACCGTCGCTGACGAGGGGGAGGCAAGAACGAGGGAAAGAAAAGGAAGAGCCTTGAGTGATGCTTCCAGATCAAAAGAGATGCTCGGAATTCCCGCGGCACAGGACGCACCCGGCGGCCATTTGCGGCTGCGGAAGTAAACAGAGTTCAAAGGTCACTGTGTGGTCAGGCCAGAAATAGAATCTCCTTCCTGTTGGCTGTAATAAACACAGATAGACGAGAGGAGCAGGCCCCGCCCCCTCGGATCGGCCGACAGTAAACGAAGACAGTTATTCGCTGCTTCAGTCGCATCTTTGGGTCGCGTTAACGTGCGTTTGAACGTTGCTGCCGTTAGCAAAGGTGATGAGGAGCAAGGTGGGAGCAACGTGAGTCTCGCCAGCTTGTTTGTATTTACCCAGTGGGCGGAGCTAAATAATGAGACGACGGTATCGGTCAAATTTCCGTCACGACCCGCGGGTCTGAGCGGGAGAAGCTCGCTTTCCCCGGTAACCTCCGCTGTGGTTACCTCAGATGTCCTGAGCTCACGTTTGAAGCTGCAGCTGTTAAAAGGACGGCGCGATGAGAAACGGACACGCGGAGAATCCGCAGCTAATCCCGCGGCTTTGAAGCGCGACGCTCCGGCCGGATTGACTAATCAGTCCGCTGAAATGGAAACGCCTTCATTCCGCCGCCCAATTTGGTCGCCGCCGCTTGAGGAGACCGAGGGCAATAATCTCATAATCCCGCGGTATCTCAACCATCTTCTCAATCTTCCTCCTCGCGGAGTCGTCGGCCATTAGCTTCAAGTGGAGCGTCGGGGTATTTTTCATCCCTTAAGGTGCGCGGCGTGGTGCCGCCAGCCATCGGCGGCCACATTAGAGCGGGGGAGGCGCCACGTGGCCGCTGTGGTCGTGCCCATTTCTCAAAGCCCCGTGGAGAGCGCTGCTGGGCCCGTTGGGGGACTTCCATTTGTGAAGCTGTCTGCTGTCTGAGATAAGATAGAGATTAGGTTTTATCGGGTTGATCGGGAAAAATGGAGCACAGGAGGGATGAACGGACTCAGATAGAGCTTTTCATAACCGGCTGATAGGAAATCAGCAGGAACGCAGCTATCGATTGTGGTATTTCCGATAAATTTGACTGTCACGACTGAGCTCCGGAGACGGACGGTGGCCACGCGAGGACCGACTGGATCCCAGTAATTCCTCGTTCTCTCTTTCAGCTGCGATGTGGTCGAATTAGTCGCATTTCTGAGTCAGAGAAACTTCCGGAATAAAAAAATGAGGTGAACCGGGCTAGAAAGAGGCGTACTCACCCGAGCGCCGTTCTTCTTCTGCCACTTTCAGACTCCCACTCGGACGACTTTGATCCGGCCTCCACCAAGAGCAAGTACGACTCCCTGGACTTTGACAGCTTGCTGCGGGAGGCCCAGCGCAGCCTCAGAAGGTAACCGGTTCAGCGGCGCCGCCGCCGAGAGGAACTCCCGATACCTCACCGTCGTTTGTTTGTCGCTTCCTTCGACGACGAGACTGCCGCAGTTTCACACGCCACGCAGAGTGGACGTCTAAAGGAACACGTCTGTCGGTGTATATCCGTAAAAATGAAGTTTACATGAATAAAAGCTGCTGAAGAGCTGAGGAAGAGACGTTGTGGGAAAAAAACAAAACAAAAAAAAACGCCGAGCCTCAGAAACCGCCGCGCCACTTTTTGGTGCACTCTACTGCTGTACGTCCACAGGTGAACGAAGAAACGAAAACGTTAATGACTTCTTTGTTTTTCTCTCTTCAAGCACTACAACACCCAGAATCCTTTGGGGGTGAAAACATGCAGCTTGTTCAGCCAGATTTGTTTTTGGGTTGTTTTTTTGTTTTTTTTGCAGTCGATTTTCTTCTCTTTTGTTCAAATCTGGTGTTTGGATCTCGCGTTACAGGACAGGAAACTCTCAAGGTAACATTATTGTCTACATTTTATGGAGAAATGTAGCCGTGTATTTACAAATCCTATAAAAAAAAGAATATTTTTATTTTCTGTACATATGGAATATCTTTATTTGTTACAGCTATGCACTGTAAAATGCAGCCTTTTTTAAAACAAGAAGGAAATTTCTTAAATCAGAATGTCGATCTGTAGTAATAACAGTAGTGTGAACATATTGATGTTTCCAAGACATGACATGATTGTAAAAATGAGGGGAAAAAATGCGTCCGACTGCTCGTTTTGAGGGAGCACGTGAACAAGCGTCTTTTTTTTAAGTTATTTTGTCGGGGGAGGGGCGGGGACACTCAACCATGTATAGTTTTATCTGTTTATAAAGTTTCTCAATCAGTGTTTTTTGCTTATACGACCGAAGTAAAATGCATTTTTAACATGTTTTTCATGATTGTAAAAAAAAAAGAAAGGCATTTTTATTAATTATTTCTAAATAAATCCGTGTATATAAACTACATACGTGAGTAACACTGTACAACGAGGGTGTCGTCACACAGTCATTAGCATTAGCTAACTTAATTAATGCTAATTACTGTTAATTACTGCATCCTTCTTGTAAAACGTTACTTGTGTGTGATTACGTTTGATTTTATTTCTTTGTAAGGTTTTGATCAGTGAAAGGGTGCATTTTAATCTTTTTAATCGGTACAAAAGAAGCATATTTATCTTATTTATTTTAATATTTCAATCAAGACTATTTATGGGCTGCTCATTTTTACATACCTCATGAGAGTCCTGGCTAAGTTAAGCAGTTGTTTTTATTTAAGGAATCACGAGACAGGGTGAACGATTTGGTGACCTTTTCTGCCTTTCCGAAACAATCAACGCACCACTCCGAACTCCGACCGTTTCTCATTTCCGGGCCGAACATGAAGCAATAATTTAGCAGGTTGTTTTTGAGTTGGAACCACTGGAAACGCTTCACTCACGCTTGATTCTGTGAATGCCAAACAAAAGTTTACAGTTTCCTTTTCCTGAATTTTTTAAAAGATCTTGTATTTGATGTAAAATATAAATATATATATATGTATATATCTATATCTATAGATATATACAAGGACGATGCTGTTATTCACAACAATTACAAGATGATTAATGATCATATAAATGAAGGGAAAAAATATATAAAAAGCAATAAATTATTTTTCAGAGTTGTATTTTAGCTCCTACAGTCGTGTGATTTTTGGACTCGACCCATTACCCAGCCGCTGGTTGCTAGGTCGCCTCCATCCCACCCACCTCCTGCTCCTCCCTTTAACCGTTGTTGACCGAGTCTTGTCGTGACCGTAACGCACGCGTCACCGCCCGGCGGCGGCGGCGGCGGCGGCTCCGCCCCGCCTCTGTCTCCATGGGCAAATTGTGACGTGGTTTTTGGCGGTGTAGCTATGCTAGGAGGGCCGACAGAACGCCGTTTCCACAGAGAAAAGTGAACCTCCCGACGAAACAGAACGAGAAATGAGTCGTTTTACGCTTCAAAGCACCAAAAAAAGAGATCAATTAAATAGCAGAGGAAGGACAAAAATATTAACGTCTTTTCCCATTGTTTGGGATTTTTTGCTGTCGGTATGGCGTTTGGGTAATGGCGTCGTGTCCCGTTTGATAGATGTGGCTTTAATCCTTGTAATAATTAACGATAATGACGATGATGATGATGATGATGATGAAAAAAATGCTTTGTAAATTGCCTAGAGTAGCAATATATTACAACACCTTATGGTTCAGAGTTCAACTGTGGCGGACTTTTTCGTGTCCGGTTGAGGCCACCGCGTCAACGTTTGTTGGGTAATCATGTTTCTTTTGGAAGGACAAAATGTGTACGAACAAACGTGTGTGTGCGCGCGTGTGTGTGTGATTTCTGCGGGTGTTTGTGGAGTGGGGGGGCTGTTCTCTGTTTGTGTCCTATCCACGTTGCCTTCTGCCAAGTCCTTACCAATGCCTTTGTGATTCTACCTATTGTACGACTTTCTTGTGAACTTCATTTTTTTATGTGCAATTCTCATCAGCCTCAACATGCCAATAAAGGGAAATGTGTTTGAAAAAAAGGAAGAAACCTCTTTATTTCCCTATTATCTCCCCCCTTCCCTGTGATGAATGTCCCTCCATCGAGGACCGCCGCGCCGCCGTCGGCCATCGCCGAGGAACGCTCGGGATTTATGCTCTCGCCGAACGCTGGCCGGCAGAAATCCTTCAGGAAGAATTCCGCTTCCCGCTTGAATATCGGCACTAAAGTTCGACGCTGACAGTTATTAAACTGTGGCGATCGTTGGCTGCGTTCCGGACTTGTAAAGATTCTTAAACGAGCCCCCGGTCCTGCTCCTCGTCTGCCCCAATGGTCCCAGAGTCAGAACCCTCAGGAAGCTGCTGACATCTTTTACACCTGCTTTTCCAGTATGGACCAGTATGAAGGTTGGCTCCGCCCACTCCAGACCACCTCCACGGCCCCCTAGTGGTGGCAGCCAGTAAACCCAAGAAGGCCGTTCCTTGCTAACATGCAGCGCTTTTCATCACAGTCGGGACATTTTTATGTCGGCGCTTGTTGGTCCGTGCGGGAACGTCGTCCCCTCCTTCCGAGCAACTTTTCCTCTTTGAAATTCACATCACCTGGGAGGGAAGAGTGTGTCTGCGTCCACGACTCGACTCCACACCACTGCAAGTCTGCAAAGTTAATTAAAAAGTTGGGGGAACAATTTCATTAACACGATTGAGAGCCAGAGAGTTGATGGTGTGCTTGATATTCAATGGGCTTCATAATGATTAAAACAAGCCCCCCAGCCCCTCGAACCCCCACTCCCCTCCCCCCCTCCCACTTTTTCCTCACGCATTAGCCCCGGAACTCGGATCACACCGGGAGCTTCCACCGTTTTTTTTACCCCTCACCGGTGAGAAGAGAAATATGGGAAGAATGTGCATTAAACTTTAAGGTTGGGGGTCTGATTGTGTTTTTTATTAAGGCGGCTGTTTAGCCCCGGAGAAGAGAGCGGCTGCCTTTCATTTCGGCTCGGCTGCTGCATTACAGCGGGAGGTCTCCGTCTGCTTGCCCTTTCCACAGAATGAAACTGTCCCTGGAAATCTCTCTCAGCTCCCCATCGGCTTTCCCCCCCCCGTCTCTCTCCTTCCATCATGATAGAATGGCTCTTTTCTCGTTTTTTTATATCCGTGATGTGTCTTTTTTATTATTAACCAGTAGATAAGCAGCTATCTCTACTCCATTTGGAAGTAAGTGGTAGCCTTGGAAATAATGGGGTTTGATGGGGCTGGGCTCTCTGTGGGGACAGGCCCCCCCACGCCACAGCCCACAAGTGTACTTCTCTATTTTATTTGGCATCTCGCGCCGAGGCTGCCGCTGTTGAAGCCCTGAAAATGGCACTGGGCTTCACCCTTTGTCTGCGTCTGTGTGGCGGGAGCGTGCCAGAAGATCCGCGGCGGCCGGAGCGGCGGCGCCAAAATGAAGAGCCCCGCACATTTTTGGCAGCTCCTTCCGAGCGCCTGTCTCGGTATCATGTAAGCAGGTTAGGGCGTCTCTGATAATAAGATTAGACTCTGTGAGAGTAGTTAATTAAAGCCCGTGGGGTGGAACATGAGCAATCCTACTGGTAATTTACCATCAAGTGCTTTTTTTTTTTTTTTAATTCTCAGCGTGGCGAGAAATGCGTCAAGACTGCAAATTTCCCGTCAGAATCCGACCAGAACGAATGATATCGCAGACAATGTTGCTTTGGAAGCGACGCCACAAACAGGAAATCATGGACCACGTGGAGGAGATGTTGCCTCCAGTGTCCCTTCCAGATGCTCCATTCCCCCAACGCTCGTCCCTCTCGTAACCTTTTTAGGTTTTATTTTTAGAGTCAGACGAGCTGGACGTGTGCGGCTAATGGGTTGCCGGGCAGATCTTTCCACACGCTCGTGAGGCAACGCCAACCAGACCCGTCCAGAGCTGCAGGAGGGGGTCAGATCTTGAGATATCGGGGCACCGTCACTGCTGGCTGGAGGCGTTTGTTCCAGTCGGACCGCGAGGACCAGCCGGGGATGACTGGCCGAGTCACATACGCAGCCTCGCCTGGCAGCGGGAAAGAGTCGCCATCTGGGGACACTCTGAAAAGTGGCTTTGATGGATCCGAACCCCCTCCGTGATCTTATTTATTCTGCACCTCCACAGCTGGAACAACCAATAACTTACTGATGAGGTCATTTGTCGTCTGCTCCTGATGCACCGAGCTGCACCTGAGACCCGGAGCCCGGACTGGCCACCGGACTGGGCGTTCACTGGTCCCCAGAGAGGGACGAGAACCCAGCGAACTCAACCCGGGAAGCGTTTTAACCTGGACAGCACGTCCCACTTCCTCCCCCGAAGAGGGGCGTGGGTGCCGCCATTTTGACTCACAATTCCTCCCAAAGACAACGGGCCAGGCGGGTCACCGAGGAGCTCCGCTTGCGTAGTTTAGAGTAGACGACTGTTCCGTTCGGCTTTTCGGCGGGGAAACGACTTATTCTCCGGCCAGACTGCCGTCGTCTGCCACCTTATGGGAAAAGCTGATGGCCGCCCTCTTAATAATCACAATTTTCCGGTTCGGCATTCTTGTTTCCGCCGTTAAGAGTAATGAGGAACAGAAGGACAATATTCTTCTTCCCCCCAACTATCAACTTTGGGACTGGATGTATTCTTTGCAAGATAATTAATGGCTACAGACAAATGGTGGTTGATTGAGCGACTCATCTCTCTATTTTCAATCACCATCTGCTGTGTGTTGCCGACAAAAACAATGTTAATTACCTCAAGTGCGCCCAAGACGCGCCGTATTAATTAGAACGGCGGAAAGAGAAAACTTGAAAGAATTCCGCGTTTCGGTACCCATAATGCTCGGGTTTTTGTGGATTTTGTTGATGGATTACCCTCAGATCCAAAAGCAATCTTTTGGTGACCCTTTGATGGTGTCCAAACAGGTTGGCGTTAGCTTTGATGTAGCCACCTTCACTTGCTTCCCCGCCCCGGGGGCCTCTGCAGTCCTTTAAGGGTGCCGGTGCCGGTGCCGGTGCCGGTGGTGGGGTGGGGTGGGCCTCAGCGGCGGGACCGCAGGGGCAGCTCCAGATGCAGACAGATGTTTTCTGCACATCCTCTGGCCAGAAAGGGAAGATGGAGGGAGATGAAGAGAGGAACTGGACGTGACGAGGCGGCGGCGGCGGCGGCGGCGCTCTCTCTGCCAAACCTGTGATGGCACCCCGCAGATGGCAAAAGTGGGTCGGGATCGGGCCGGCATCACGGCGCTAACGAGCGACATGCAAATGTGATGATGGCAGCGGCGTATCATTGGTTATTATTTGGCAATCACGGGGTAACATCAATAGCAATTAGCATAATTGCCATGACTTCAGTGCTTAATGACTTCATTCAAAATACTGACAAATCAAATATGCTTATTTCCTTCATACAAATGGGTCATTTGCAGTCTGTTCGACTGGATTAAGCACATCAAGAACTGCAAAGTAGCACAAGACCTGAATCACAAAGCGACTTCGGATGCAGCCGCCGTTGCCGGCGCCCCGTAGATCAGCGAGGCTGAGGCTTTTGTTTGCTTGCGACCTCTTTAGATGAGGTGATTCCAGACTTGGGAGCAGTTTAATCCCAGTTATTTCTGCTTCTCAAGCTTTTATGTTTTAATATCTGCAGAGGAGATTATGCTATTTGGACCAAACCTCCAGTTTGGAGCCCGGCAGCAATAGCGGCGGCGGCGGCGGCGGTGGCGGCGGCAGGGTTCTTATTTAAACTGTCTCATGCTAGCTGGATCTAGCCCTCATAATGGCTCCATTCAAGCATTCTGGACAAGATGGCTCGGAAAGAAAGGAAAGCTCTCCGTCTATTCTCCCCCGCTCTCCCCTCTCCTCTCTTATCTGCTTGTATTCCTCACAGAGTGGTCCTGCCGGATCGCGGAGTTGTGTCTTAATCCAGTTCCCAGCTACTTAGCCCCCGCCCAACCCGCCCGCTCGCTCCGACGTAAGGGCCGACGCGGCTCCTCTCCCTCTCCCAGACCCCAGCGTGAACTCCTGTATCGCAGAGGGAAGCGTCCCAGTACAGTAGAACGGGCTCGGCTACAGTTATTGTTTGTTTGCACTATTTATGTCAGTATACGTCTGCAGCAAATGGCTCCGTAATGCAATCACTCATTCCTGCCATCCGGCGCTCCCGTCCATTAGGCTAATGACATTCTGCGACCGTCCCGCTTCCTCCGCTGGCTGCTGAAATCACAAATGTGAGAAGTAGGAAGTGCGCTGCTTAATTGGAGGGCCGTGATCAAATTGTGGTGTCTGGGAACATCTGCCCCGCAGTGCCCTTGAGCAACCGACCAAAACTCCCAGCAGCCCCAAACGAGCTTGATGCATGCTCGGGCTCGTGTTCTGGAGCGCCGCGACAATCAACTGTGCTCCGTTTTAAAGGGTTCCGTTTAATAATCGACCGACAGAAATGTGATAAACACAAACAGGCTCCTGTACGTTAGCATCACGACGAGCGCCTAGCATCGCAGCAGCCACGTGTTTATATCCGCAGTCGTGCGGGTCCCCCTCCATGTGCCAAAACATTGTTTACTTGCATCTTGTCTGACTTCGACAAAGTGAGCTAGCATCTTTTAGAAGCTATCCCTTCAGCGTGTCGCTAACAATTATCATCTGAGATTATTCAACACGATGAATCAAAACTGTCTTATTATTAAACTGTGAAAGCTATAATTACCGGACAAAACTATCCCCACGCCTTAATCCACGTGGTAATAACACAATTAAAGTGGTGTTTCTCAGACTCTGTAATCTTCCGCGACAAGGCTTACGATTCAATTAACCTCGTTTTAACACTTTGTTTCAACTTCCTGTGAGGCTAATTTGCTCTAAACTTACTTCAGTTGTTGTAATTATGGCTTTAAGGAATCTGCCGTTGCTGATTTAGCTGTTATTGGTGTCAGCGAAGCCGCGGCTCCTCACAGGATGATACCGATGTTTTATGGCGCTACGCTAGCCTGTCACGTGATCCATTTCCTTTAGCTGCTTAGCGGTTCCACAGAACCATTCTGTCCATTCCTAAAACACTGGATGCATCCGGGATGAGAGCGATTTATCCTGAAACATCGCTCGTCCGACCGGGGTCGCGCTCCTGACACCGGCAGCCTCGCATCCGGCCCGTTTAATCACGCCGTTCTTGTTCTCTTTCTAAGCCGGTGCCGCCTGTGACATATCGAGCTGGCAAACTTTCCGCCTTCTCCCAGGGAAGGTCATCGGGGCAGGACCAATCTAGCCTCTGAAAGTGAGCCAAGATTTCCAGCGCTGTCGTTCAGATTAGACGTGAGCGCCCTTCCTAAGCAAATCAGCCGGTGTGAAGGACAGAACCATTCTTCCATTCCGTGCACGCCTGGTCCTTGTTAAAGAGCGACGGGGTAATAAGTTGTAGGACAAAGGAAGTTGGTGGCAAGTCCTCCCATTTCTGAACGCTCATCTGGAAACGTGCCGGGCTGGTCCGGCCTGGTTGGAGAGGATAAAACCTCCCCTCCCAACGACGCTGCTGGGCTAATTACACACTGGGGACTGTAGGGGGCGCTGTCGGGGGCATTAGGACTGGATTTGCGGCAACATGATCATTTCCCAGTTGTGAACGTGACCTGCTACCGCTCCAGCCATCGTTAGCAAGTAGCGTCCGTTCATTCACTCTTCCAGGATGCGGATTCATCCAGATTTTAAGGTCCGGGCTGGTTTTGTGTGTCCGGACTTGTGAGTGACTCGGCTCTGTTTGAGCACCTGGACTCAATCGGGCCTGATTGGGGGGTGGCAGCCTGCCCACAGTCGCCCAGCACAGCTGACTGGTGACAACTTCTTCTTCTGCTGCTGTGATTTTAACCTTGCGGCTTCTCAGGGGTGCGGTATTCCCCCCCTCCCGGCGTCCCACCTGAGGCCTGGAAGCATCAGGACCTTTAAGGTGGGTCCAGTTTGTCTCTTCCAGCCTTATTTAGTGGCGACGTTGCTGTCGTCGTCGTGTTCACGTTTGAGTTTCCTGCTTTAACGGACGTCTCCATACGAACGAGATCAATGAGTTTGGAATATTCAAGCAGGTGCCGCAGCTCCAATCTGCCCCTCTTTTCATTAACTTCCCGTTAAACTCTTCCTTTGAACGCTAACGAGCTGTTTCTCCTCCATCACCTGTCTGCAGACTTGTCGGCGTGCCCGCCGGCCGCCTCGGTCCCGGAGTCTGTCGACGCCTTCAGCAGCTGCTATTTCATTACACAAAGAGATAAGCCGCGTTGGAGAGCTTCCACTCGCTGCTCACGTGCACGTTCTGGCCACCGGCGGCTGCTTCACGTCCGAGGATTCTGGGAGAGTTCCCAAAACTGTCAAAGGTAAGTTCTGACTTGAAGTATTATTAGCGGATTTGTGCCGACGCTTCGAGACGCATCGCCGCCCCGCCGGCTGACGCTTCCACAAAACGCCCTCGTGTTTTCTTTACGTGTCACATTTCGAACGCTCTTTTCTGATGTGGAGTCGGCCCACTCGTCTGCAGCGCAACTTTCGGCTAATTATTCCGACTTTATTCTCCACCGACGCGTCCAAATGTTGAACATTTGTCTTAAAATGCCAAAGTTTTTCGAGCAAACGGGCCCTTTCACGCCTCCTCGGCCTGTGTTCTTACGCCTGTTTTGAGGAGCACAGAGGTAGACGGCGGGTTTCTGCTACCTGTGGTAGCAGCCACCGGTTAGCTTCTGCTACTGGTTAGCTTCTGCTACTGGTTAGCTTCTGCTACTGGTAGAACCCACCCTCGCTCTGGGACCTGCTGCTGCTGCGTATTATGAGAGGTAAATTGTTCAGTTTGCACCACGTCAACGAGTCGGTTTCAGCAAACTGAGCCGTCACTTTGAAATGACGGCGATTAAATCGGCAGCATCCGTCCGTTAGCATCTGTCCGTTAGCGTCTCACAGGAGGCTGCTGTGTTTTATGGTCTGTCAGGTGAGACGACTGTATTTGCTTTTAATCTGTATCGTGTCAGAAACAAAGAAAGAGGCTGAAACTTTAACGTAATGATCCAGTTTATCGAAACAGTCCTCGTTTGAACTCTTCTGGCGTCCTAGCTAGCACGCTAACGGGACTTCTTGGGTAGCGGCCTGAGGACGGAGCACAAAACCTCATCCTGAAGTTCACGAGAGGTCCGAGTAGAAGGAAATTAAGTTGAAGTGTTTTTTTAGCACCTCTTGTTCCCCTTGACAGCACGTCCGGAGATTCAGGGAAGGAATAAAGGGACCAGGAGGGAATTTCACTCCACAAAGAGCGCAACTTTGAAACGAGATCCCACTTAATTCGTCTCGCTCGGCATGACGGACTCACATTAGCCGTGGATCAACTTTGGCTGAAAAGCACTTTTGCACGGTTCCGTCCTCCATCCCATCCTGTACGGTAGAGCTGGGGTTCATCCCGGAACGCCGGAACGGACGCCACGTGTCCGGGAAGCAGCACGACCGTCACACGTGTCGGCAGGAAAGAGGAAGCAAACTCGCCATCAAAGGTGGGGATGAGAAGTGGGACATCTGGGAATGGGCTCCCAGCAGGAATTCCCTGTTTTCCCATCTTAAAGAGTGATGATGTTTCAGCCCCAGCTTGAGCTGCTTCCCTTCAAACTCTTTTTAGCATCTTATTCTGGTTTTAGCTGGAACTCCGAGGGCGGCTGTTCCTGTTTACCCGCGGCCGCCTCGGAGGAACTGCCGATGTCGGCACATTTCCTGGCGGGAGCGCGTGGAGTCACAAAGCGGAGCCTTCACCCCTGAGACGGTGGAGGGCCTCACCTTCGGTTATTGTGTTGGAAGGCGCTGATTTGTGTCGACCTACTTCAGGGAGCAGGGATGCAAATGAAAGCTGTTGCTTCCTGCTGCCGGAGTTCAAGGATTCACAGGAACATGCAAACTCCTCCACCCTTAAAAATACGGATCTCTGCTCTTCCTGTTCAGGTTCTCGTGCTGATCATTAGCCTGATATTCATCTTATAGCTTATTCTAAGAACCCTCTTTTACCAAGGATGGCGAGGGTGCAGGTGCAGTCTCCGCCCACTCAGCGGCTACGCTAGTTAGCGACAGCATGAAGGAATGATCGCCCGGTACGCTTGTTTTTCTGCTGAACAAGAATCGGGTGTCATCAGCGTAACAAGAGACGTGTGATGGATCCTGAAGGTTCGCTGGAACTCTGGAACGGATCTGCCGGGGTGCATCCACACTTCCTGTTTTTCCTGATCCACGTGATGACAGCGGCGTGCTTGCGTGACCCTCAGAGTTACGTGAAGCCGCTCAGCATTGCAAATGAGGCCGATCGCACCGTGAGTGGAGCGCGACACCCCCGCCAGCCTGACGGCGAGCTCTCGGCGTTCCCCGTTCCCCGCCGCCATTCACACCTCCGTCTGTCTTTGATCCCCTCAAATGACGGCGTTGGTGCCGGAGCGGAGGGAACAGGAAGTCCACACACACTCGAACCGTTGCGATTGTGATTTTTGGGTTTTAAAGCAGAAAAGAAAATCGGAGTTTTTTTGATTCCGGACACGTGGACGTTTCTGTGGGTGAGGAGTGGAATCGGAACCGGGAGTGTTTCCATCTTCCCGCCAGCGGCCGAGAGCTCTAAATGCTGTTTGGCCTCTGAAGCCGCGTGTGAAGCACAATTTGGTGAAGGGTGTCATCTGAAGGGGGATGGCTCCGCCGCTCCGACGGCCCCCCCGAGCACTCTCCAACACGCCGCCGCTGTCTCTTCCTCCGCCGCCGCCTCGCTATCGCTCCATCGCTGCGCTACCCTTCACACCTCCTCCCACACCTCCTCCCACACCTCCTCCCACACCTCCTCCTCTCACCTCCCAGCGGCTTTTATATTGGCCGCCTCAAAGCCAGATGCTCCCGTGCTGGAGGGACGAGGACGGGTGTCGACAATCGTCATTAACGCTTCCCGATGGTGGGTCCTGCCGCACTCGTGCTCCTTGGACTTTATTTCTTCCCGTTTCCTGTGAGTGACCCAGTTCTGATCTGAAGCGACCAGCGCGGTTGAATTTCGGGGGAATTGCTGCGAGGTGTGATCCGGCGGCCCCGTGCTCGGACTGGGAATAAAGCCCGGAAGGTCCTCCTCGGGGATTCTCTGGGCCTCGGCTGCACTTCCTCATCTCACAACTTTTACAGACTCTGGAAAAGAATCACTCGGGTTTTTTTTAATCCCCGAACCAACTCGGGACCTTTGTTCCTGCCCCCCCCCCCCACGATCAACAGCTCCTACTTTTGCAGATTCCGGAGACGTCGTCTGAAGGAGACAAAAAGTTTCTGCCTGACAAACAGCGTCCAGATGTGGAAACACTCAGCCGCATTTCCCCGTTAGTGCTTCCCAGAAGGTAACGGCCGATGTAATCGATGGCGTTCTAAAAATATTTGGACTGGAGTGAATCGATGGGAGGGATCATTCCCATGCCGCTCGGTTACGTCCACACAAATAGACCATTGATGCTATCGAGTGGCCTCAGGGCTCCGTCGTTCCGCCCCTGCTGCTATATCTGTCTGCTGACGTGAACCTGAGCTCATCCTGCACAACATCACCCCCCCCCCCACACTTTCAATAATGCCTTAAACGCCCTGTCACACGCTCTTTACGGCCCCGGGAAGTGCGCCGCGGTCCCGCGCCTCGGCCCCGCCCACCCAACATGGCCCCCAGCATCATGGGGGGGGGCACGGAGGAGCGAGTGGTGTGTTTTGTCTGTGATTTCCCGGTAGATCAGCTGCTCCGTCAGGGATGGCGAACGCCTGCACGCATCATTACGCTTGTTTACACCGAGATGAAGACGCAGAAGGACGCCGCGTTAGCGTATTGTCAAAATAACGGCAAAACCCCGACCTTCGCGTGGAGAGGATCAACAGGACAAAACTGCTCACAAATCAGATTATTACACTCGTATTTACGCTTCCACCCTCGGTGCTATGTTAGCTATATTAGCATTAGCTCCAAAAAATGCACATGATCATTATTACTTGGACACTAAACCTGAACTTGGAACTTAGTCAAGTCAGTCTTTTGTCAGCGAAAGTTGTAGCCAGCGGATATCAAGTGTTGTTCAGCTAAAGTAGCAACCGTGCTAACGAGATATTTAAATTAACCTTTACTCCCGACAAAGGCGCCTACATTTATTCCAACGCAGTGTTGACGTCAGTAATTGTGGACTCGACCTGTGGCTACTGTTAGCACCGTTAGCATCTGCGAGGATGAATTTCTGGCGTTTTTACGTAACGCTGCAATTTCCTTTTTCTTTCTGCTTTGATCTCTTAATGGCTTCGTTATCCCCACTGTGTTGAAACTTCTCAAATCTTGGCGAAAAGTAAACCTACAAACTGCACAATTAGACGCGTCATACCTGTGCAGCGCCCCCCCCCCCCTCATTATTCCGTCGGCCGTGCATTAAACAAGCGTGAAAAGATCAGCCTGTCTTTGTGGACGTGCTGGAGCGAGCCCAGACAGACGGGCAAATATAATTGTAAATTATGAGTTCTGCTGCCTCCAGCTCCAGCAGCTGCGGGCCGACCCGCAACCCTGACAGAAATGAAGAAACGGCAAATCCCCAGCTTTACATCACCCCGGCGCTCCGTGATGAAGCTCTCAGTGGCAGCTTATCGCAGCGGCGGCTAAAGAAATGATGTTGTCACTAAAAGAAAGTGTAGACTTTGGGACGGTGTTTTATAGCCGCGGTTCTAATGGAGGATTGTCGGACCCGAGCCGCGGCGGCGAGAGGCTGCCGAAGCAATCGGGACACCATGTTCCGGTCCGGGACGACGTCCGGTTCTGACGAATGGAAACGCGGGAACTGCTGTTGCTAACGCACAGCTGCAGAGCCGCCGGCGCTGCTGCCGGAGCGCGATGGAAGCTGTTCCTAGAGACGCCCCCCCCCCGCGGGCGGAACATTAGCACGAGCGCGGAGAGAAGCTCCAAACTCTTGCGAGACGCAGCGGTAGCACGGAGGAGGACACGGGGACGAGGACGTCCTCCGTGGAGACGGTGTCCACGGTTAGAAGTGGACGATGCGTTTGATCGTTTCGAGCGTGTTGGTCGAGGAAGGAAGCTGGAGAACGTCTGTAGCCGTTAGCATGTCAGCTAATGCGTCCCGATACCACAAACCCTTGAGCACGCCCGGCCGGACACGGACCTCCACCTTCAACTTCCCGCCTTCATCCCAGTACGTGGATCCGTCCTCCGGGATGGAGGCTGAACGTGGTCGCTGACGTGTGATGGAGAACATGTGGAGCCCCGCCCACCGCCGTCCTTCCCCTGGCGCCCCGGTTTGTGCGCAGAAGCTGTATTTTCCTTCCATTTTCCTCGATGTCCCCCTGACCCCCCCGCTCCTCCTCCTCCTCCAAAAGGGAAGGATGCAGTTGCTAGGCAACCTGCCAGGGAGTGGCTGGAGCCGTCACGGAGGCCCATCCCGCTCTGGACATCTGGAATAAACTATGTCTAAAGTTGGCCGCGGCGCTCCGAGGACGCGTTTCCGTCCATGTAGGTTTATTCTTAAATCTCGGCGTTAAATAACGATGTTTTGACACAGACCGCTGCTCCGTTTGCTTCCCCCATTAAATTCCCTCGGATTCATTCATGTAGGACAGGATTTCTAATTGCTGTATTTAATGTGTTAATGATTTAATTATTCTTTTAATTAATTAGTTACGACCAAATGACTGACTTAATTCAAGGACTCTTGGCTTGTCTTTGGTGGGGGGGCAGGGGTTGGTCGGGCTTGTTCCCCGACACGCAGGAAGCAGCGATGCCACGTTCCCGCAACACGTTCCTGGTTGGGAGTTCTGTTTTCCCAGATTGACGGAGGATGCTTCTTTCTTCTTTCCCTCCCCAGTGAGGAATGACTGCGGGGCTAATCTGAAATAAACAGGCTCGCAGGGCCTCGGGGAGGGCGGGGCGAAGCGCGGCGGCGTCTCCAAAACACCAGCCGCCCGCCATCAAAGGCATCGCCGCTTTTGTTGTTGTTGTTGTTGTTTTAATTGAAACGCCTTTTAGCGCGTAAACGTCGCTCGTTTATCGGATTCAGATTCGATCGCTGCGGGAAAAAAAAACCCAGCCGAGGCGGAAAGGTCAACCAAAATATCCCAGCGTCCCGTAAACGCCACCAGCGATTCGAACAAATCTACCTTGGAAACGCGGCGTGAACTTCAGGGGTTTTTTTTGTTTTTTTTCCCTGCAAATTGCCTCAAAGTTTTATTGATGATGGAGTGGAAAAAAGGCGCGTTGATGGATAAAGCTGCTGCTCAGTATGCAGCGGACACGCCGGACCGTTAAAGCGCCGCTTTTATCTCCCTCCCTGCAGCTCAGATTCCACATTTTCTTTCGTGGTGCCGTTTGCAGCTCGTCAGCAGATGGAAATCATTGTTTTACTGTCAATACGGACGGCGTTCCGACGGCGTTCCGACGGCGTTCCGACCGCTCCCACAGGGCCGCGCATTTGCATAATCTTTTGATTCCGGTTTCCATCTCCGATTCTCAACGATCCGCCGTGTCGCACCTTTTGACGTGATCCGACTGAGTGGACCAGACGCCGCCGCCGCGCTCCGGGTCGATGTCGCCAAGACCTTTAGCCTAGCGTCGTGCTAAGACTCAGGGATGTGGTCGTCTGTGTCATTTCTGCAGCGGAGCCGTCCAGATGGGACGATGTTAGCGTAGCATCGGGGGCTCCGGAGGTGTGTTCCAGGTGAATAGACGGGGTTACGTCGGTAGCATCTACTAGCTTCGGCTAGCGTTGAGCAGTCGTCTCTATAATCTGGGGCGCCTCATTCCAGCTTCTTCCACAATTTGGGTGGAAATCGTCGTAATTGTCTCATCTGAAACTCATCAGTTCACTTGAAACATCAGCCTTGTGTTTGAGTTCCCGGAGCCGTTTCCGCTCCCTGTTGCTAACTCGGCTGATGGAGAGGAACAGGATGTAATCTGGGATTAATTATGGGAATTCAGCGTGCGACTCGCAGGCATCTGGCGGCGCTCCGGCTAATCTGTATGACGGTGGATTTGGACAGCAGCTGGCGGAGGCAGGTAGCGCCGACACGTTTTCGGGTAATCGCGGCGGTCACGTGGGCGCGGGAGGCGCCGCGGGCCCCCGCTGGCTGTCGAGCGGCGAGTGTTTACATTCAAATATTTGCCCGTCTCGCAGATCTGAGAGGCGCCAGATAAGGCGGTGACGTCTGTCAGGGACGGAACTGTCGCCTCCCACCCGAGTGCTCTTTATTAAAGGCACATTGATTTCTCTTATCCTTTGATAATCCCCCCCCCCCACCAGAGCCTAATCAAAACACATCGGATGTTGCCGCCAAGGACGGCGCTGTCAGAGCTGTCGTGTTTTTCGTGGAATTGCGACGCGGCAGAAAACGTCGCAACAGTTTTTGTCTCTCAAACAGCCTAAAGTGACAAATCGGCCATTTTGTCAAACCTGGTTTTTTTTTCATGTAATTTCCTCTTTATTAAAACTTTCCCGCTGCTGTCGCCCTGATGTGCCCCCCCCCCCCCCTCCCATGACGGTGGGGGGGTTGGAGGGGGTTCAGAGAGGCGCGTAGCCTAAGCAGACATCTGGGCCTGTCTCACACTTGCCGGGCCGGGCCCCTCCTGGGCCTGGTGATGAGTGAAATTATTTTTAATGGATCTTCATAGAACCATCTGTAGGAGCGCACCTGCACGCTGGAAGGCCATCCACGGAATGATTATGACTGCAGGAGCCAGAAACGGCTCTAAAATGTGTAATCACTCTGTTTGCTCTGTCCACAGCCCGCGCCCGCTTTCATGTGTCCGCGTTCTTTAAAGCTTCCACAAAGCGGGCCTATTTCCCGTCTGTTGGCTCCGCGGCCGCTACGATTTCCATTTAGATTTGGCTGTTTTTTGGCGCCGCCGCGTCGTTGTAAATGTCGCGTGCGCAGGCCGCCCCCCCCCCTCCGAGGGGGCGCCGCCTGATTGTCGTCCGAGTGAAGCCGATTTCTGTCCCGTTATCAGTGTCGGGACCTGCGAAAAGCTACAGGGGAAAACCTCAAAAACTAGCGGTTTTGGCCAAAAATCGCCAGCGGACGCTGTCGCCGCTTTGATAACGTGATTTAAAGTGCTGAAGGGTTCCGGGCCGATCTCTGCTGACAGGTTCATCCGTGTCCACGGCACATTCCCCCGGTACTTCTCATCAAATTTGATTTGTATGAAGATACAGCTGATGTTTTATTTATTCCCGCCCTCTGGAACCTGCAGGGACCCTCTGGGCTTCCTGATTTTATATGGAGAGAACAAATCGGGAGAAAAAGAGTGTTGGGGGGGGGGGCGGCTGTCTCTGCCCCCGTGGTCGACGCTTTAATAAATTCAGCGAGATGGAATTTTGCACGGCCTCTGTTGGGGTTTGTCACTCCTGAAGCGCCCTGCGGGACGCCTCATTCATCACCGTGCACGGACAGGTTTGAACCCACAACCCTCACAGATGTTTAAAAGCACGACCCCCGCACCAGCTGATTGGGTTTCGGCGTTAGCTCGGCAGCCGCCGCCACAGCTAGCTTGGCCCAGGAAGCTTCGGCCAAACTTCGGAGGCTGCGGTTTCCGCGCGGTCAGATAGCGAAACGCTAACGTTCCGCAATGGCGGTCGCATTTAATCGGACTTTTCGATAAAAAAAATGTGACCCTGGAAACTCGGCAGTAACTGAGTGTTTTTAAGAGCCGGGCTGAAGCGAAGCTGGCGAGCGCCGGCGCCGGCGTGCTATCATCGCAGCTGTGCACAGCTGTGCGCGCTCGCTCCCGTGGGTTCCTCCGTGTGGAGGTGTGTTGATCTATAAACGCCGCAGCACATTATTATCCTTTCGGGCCAGATGTTCCTGGGATAGGAGGAGAGGCGAGATGCGACCAAATAGTAATGAGTCTGGACGTCGCCCCCCCCCCCCCATCCCGCTGCTGCAGCCGCATCACCTCCACCCCCCCCCCACCCCCCACCGGGCTGACGTGCAGGCAGATGCTGCAGAAGAAGAGCGTCTGGTTTAAAAAGGCCTAATGAACAGGAGCCGCCGCCAAGAGCGCAGCTGCAAGTTGGGGGGGGGCAAAAGCCAAAGCCGTTGCAGCAGGCACGACGGGAGGCACCCGGGTCAACCGCGACAGGACCCGGACGGGCCGCAGGTCCTCCCGGCATCAGGGGAACGAATCGATCCAGCCGATCCGCCACTTCTCCTCCTGCACCGTTGCTGTTTTCCATTAATTCCAACGAATGAATTGGTGTCTCCTGATCGTCCTCCGGAGCGGAAGAGCAGCTTCCTGTCGGGAGGAGAAGAACCAACACCCTTCTGTCAGGATTTCATCAGTCTGGCAGCTTTTGATGGATCCCCCCCCCCCACCTCCTTTTGTTTATTCCATGGCCTTAAAGCATCATTGGGGGTGTAATGGAAGATTAAAAGAACAGGTGATGGGGCTAATTAGTCATTAGCAAAGAGATTAAAGTCCCAAATGACAACTGTGCACTTTACAAGGTCATAATTTGATTAAAGCTGCTTCCTGTTGATGGAGGAAGCTTCTGCGAGATGATTAACTTTCTCCTCTCCTCATTCTTTGGTCCCATTTCCAGTTTTAGCATGTAGAAACGCAGATAATGGACCGTGCTCAACCCAACAGTGAGAACCGAGTCAATATGCTTCCGTCTGAAGCCGTAAACCTTCTTGTTTCCAGTGTTTTTACAGTCGATCTCTTTAATCTCCTCCAGTTTTAATTTGGGCTTATTGCAGAAAGTCAAGGTTGACAAACTCTGATTGCCTAATTTGAAGTTTAATTGCACAGCGACGCTGATAGAGATGTTAGTTGCCTCCGTGTCAACTTGAAGTTTCCTCTTCAGTCAAGTTTGCGTTCTTATCGGAGGCTAATATTTCATGTCTTTGCTCGCGTTAAGAAAGTTCTAAAAGTGTTGAAGAAGCACAAGAGTGATCTTCACCTGCCGAGAAGGCTCAGCTAACTGTAGCATGTTCGCTCTGATTCCATGACATTAGCACGGATGCTAAGCTGCGTGCGATGCTGCAGCTCTTCAGAGACGTGACGGTTTAAAGCGGCTGATGCCGGCGTTCCTGGCTGCGAATGCTAAAATCGCACAGCCAAGCTAACGGCTCACCAACACGATGGCGACGTCATGAGGTCGGGTCACAGCTGAGGGTCATCCTTCCAGCGTTCCAGCTCTCCCAGCGTTGACCAGCAGGAGCTCTGGAGCTGGAGTCCTCCCTGGTCACGGCTCCTCGGTGGCCTGTCCTTCACCTCTTCCCACTGAATCACCTTCTCCCCCTCCTTTGTTTACTAGTTGCTGTTCTCCACCATCAATTATTGATGGAGGTCAGTAACAGAGCAAAGTCACCCCATCTCAATTTTTAATGTATAATATACCACAGATGGCATAACCCTCCACTTTCATGCTTTAAGAGGCAAATACTTCCCCGCCTGCCTCTTTATAAAGAGGTCCTCCCTCAGGTCCTCTGAGAGCCACAGTGGAGCTTCATGTGGAGGTCCCAAATGCACTCAGACCACCCTAAACCTCAAACACCGACCGATTCCGGTTGACCTTCCACATGCTGTTTAGGAGCTGTAATAATCTCCGACAGAGTGAAGGAAACCCGAGGCGGAGCCGGAGGAGGGGGCTCAAACAGGAATAAAGCTCCAGACGTTGACGTTAGCATCCACGGAATTTTGGGGTCAGCACTCTTCTGATGGATGTGGTTTAATAATTGATGCAGGTGACACAATTTTATCAAACATTCATCTGAACGATGGCGTGAGATCAGTGCTTCCGAAAAAAAATGGTGTTTTACAGACAACTTGCAAATCTTTCTGAGGCATTTTCTCTTTCTGGGATCATTGTGCTTTAGCGTTATGCTAATAAACACAACATGGTCCTTAAACTGCCCCTGTTGGTTACAGGAAGTTAAATTCAACAAACATCTGCTAATGTGGAGAAAACCCCGAGTCATGGCGGGGGACTCGCATTCGATTTTAATCAAGATCATATTGTTAATGCCATAAAAACGCACGTCCACTTCCTTCGTCACGCAGTTTAATCCACAACCCGATGATGTTTTCTCCATCGGAAGTGTCGGGCAGCGTTGAGCCGGCTCTCCTCCCTCCATCTCTCCCTTCCCTCCATCCTCGTGAACAAGCGCAATCGTGCTGCCTGAAAGCGACCCGCTAAAGAAGCTAGTGACGATGGAAAGTGGTGGTTAAGCGTTTGGATGCGATCCGTCGATGGGGAGTTTGTCCACGAGGTCCTGGCCCCGTCACGCGTCAGTGCTTCAGAGTGCTTTTCAGCTGTAGCGTACCACCCTCAGGTTCCGGCGCCATTACATACGTTGTTGCCTCGGCTTTCCAAGGTTTTGACACCAGCTCATTATTAAATGATGGGAACCTAAAATAGCTAGCATGTAGGTCAACGTAGCGACGTCAGTCTGAGATGTCAACCCCCGGTCAATGTACAGAAATACCTCGTGTTCAGCGAGACATAAATAGACATAAACATTTTCTGATTTCTCACCTGCGTCCTGGTATCCGTGCCTTCCTCTGGTGATGCACCTGTGCGACCTGACACGTCAGCTCTCGCTAACCCAGAGTTTCGAGTTTTAGTTTTTGTTCCAGTATTTTTATATATCCGGACGTAACGACCTGAACCAAGACACGCTCCCCGGCTGACCTGTGGTCCAACAAGCTGCTCAAAGGCGGCGTCCAAATGAAGAAAGAACACGGGAAACAGTTGAGACGCTCCCAATTTCAGCCATTCCGTGTGAGAAAATAGAAAAATTCAGCCTCCCCTTCCGTCTGTGGGACCACATCAACTATTTTCTCTCCCCACTCTGGATCCTCACTGAAAGCAATCATTTTACAATTGATTTTCATGGCTCAGAGAGAAATAATGGGAATTCTTTCTAATGTAGAAATGTATGTGTTCCTTTTGGTTAACCAGAATAGACCATATTTCAAGCTTGTCAGTTAGATACCCCCCCCCCCCCCCCCCCCCCCCAAGTGACACCTCATCACCTTTTAAAATCAATCGTGCGTTTTCATCCTCCTGGAATGATGGAAGCGGGTTTGGTCCAAGTTTGTCCAAGCTCTGGCTCTTCAGGGGTGCCACCAGGGTCCCAGGTGCTTGTTACTGGGGGGTTAAATCTGAGGGTTCTGAGGGGAGATCCATATCTGCAGGTGCCGGTGCCGGTTTAGAGCAGCGGCTCCTGGATGAGCCTGAATCCATTTAGCCTGGGTTTATCAATCAGGAGCTGTCGGGGGCCCCGCGCCCTGCCCAGGTGCCATTACTGTACCATTACATACCAGATCCCCCAGTTTATTACCACTATAGGTGAGTGTCAGCCGTTATTAATGGCGGCCGGTGAAGGAGCTTATTGATTGACAGAGGAGGAGGAGAAGAATGTTCCTTTAGTCTGAAGCCTCCTGGCAACAGAAATATCCGAATATTTGCTTTTAAATGTCGTCAGTATTGGAAACAGACCGAAGAGTTTGAGGGGAAACTGAGGAGGCTTCTTCTTTCCGTTCCAGCCTTTGGTCCACCTGCTGCTTCAGACCATCACGTCTTCAGAGCTGTGAGTTGTCAGTCAGGTCATTTCTGTCCTCCAGCTGCTGGTCTGTCTCATGGCTGTTGAGCTCTTCCTTCCTCATTTTAAACCTTTTGGTCGAATCCAGCAGGTGAGCACGTTCATGTCTTCTCCAGACTGTTGTGGTTGGTTCTTGTGTTCCTCCTCTTTCTTCAGCAGTTCTTCATCAGCCTGACCAGTTCCTGTAGGTTGACCTCCAGCTGGTGTCCTCTCACCTTGTCTTCAGTGTTCCCTCTCTTCTCCTCTTGTTGGGCTTTGCTCTCACAGCTTTCTCATTTGCTGATGTCTTTGTTGCTCTTGACTGATGTCCAACGGTCCCAATCCTTCCTCTTAACGATACTGGACCAAGTTTTTATTCCTGCCCCAACACTGGGGACTTTCTTTCTTTCTTCTCCGACCTTCTGAGGTCTGACCCAGGCTGTGATGCATCAGGAACATTGTATTTCCTGTCCTGCAGGACAGTCCCAGCAGCTGCCACAGGTTTCTTTTCCAGTTCCATGTCCTCTGATCCCGACTGTGGGACAAATTTTCTTTCCTTTTCCTTGATGTTTCAGTGCTTTTACACACTCGCAGGACCCTTCAAATACCTCTGCCGTCCCCGCAGGAGCCGCTTCATCCACGCCGCCAAAGTCCTCGTCACCGTGTCGACTTTTTGTCAAGCGATTATGGTTTTTGTCCCTGGCGATCTGGCCGGCGTCCCCGTTACTGTTTGCCGACTTTCTGAGGCCCCGTCCTCAAAAGTCCCATCTTCTAGCTTTCATCTAGTCTCCCTGAGCCGTCTGAGCTGTGTTGCTTCCTCTAACGGAGGCTCCCAGCTCACCTCTGACAGATTTAGCTGCTCTTGAACGCCGCCGCATCGGTCACGTGCTGCGATCACGTGACCGCGCTGCTCCGATTCTGTCTCTGTAAACACGGCAGCTTTCATGTTTGTAGTCCCGCCGCACGCTGATTAGCGTCAATCAGGACTCAAAGCGGGAGATGAAAGACCTTCGACATGACGCCAAAGCCGCCGTGACGCTCGGACAATAAATTAAGATGTCAGAAGCAATCAGAGGCGGTTCCTCCGGGGTGGGGGGCGGGGGGGGGGGGGGGGGTCGTAAGCGCTTTCATCAGGGCCACGCTTTGTTGAATTATCCTCAGCAAGTGTCGAGGCCAATCTGCATGCGGTTCCTCTTGAAACGCGAAGGAGACAAAAGTCCCGCGGTCCTCGCGTTGGCCGGCGGAATATCAACGAGCGATTAGCTTAGCTGGGGCGGACGTGGACGCTCATCAGTGAGCGTTTCTTTCACCAGCTTTATGCCAAACTGGGGGAGGGTCCGTCTGCTGGGAGGTCATACTGGGTGTGTTGGGACCTCTGGAAGACTGGGTTCTCCAGCACAGGAACACACCTCTGGACAGGTATCTGCTTCTGCAGGTCTTCACAGACGGTTAGGCTAATGGGGCTAATCCTGATTGAGCGAGCGCACGGTGATGAATGTGTGCGCGGTGGTGCAACCAGAGTCCTCACTGCATTAAAAAGCATTTCTCATTGATTATTGAAGACGGAGCAGCGCCCTGCCAGGAGGTGCAGGCGGCTACAGCGCAGGGGGTGTTGGGGCTGCGTGTAGAGTTATTTGGACATGCATCTTTGGCCCCGACAGCATTTTTGTTGTGCCAAGATCTCCGTGTGGGAATACGCCGGCGGCCCGTTCTTAATTCCACAGCTGAATAAATTATTCACTCCCGACTAACAGCGATTAATTACGTCTGTTTTGTTCTTCCCGCTGAGAAAATCCGACTAGAATCGACGGCAGACTTTGACCCTCTGTTTTTGCTCAGAAAGAGTCCTAGCGGCGTTTCGGAGCAAACAAAACCGCTTGATATCGGACAAGTTTAGAGGGCACTTTGCAAGCACAGGTGAGTCTGTCAGCTAGCGCCGACGTGCTAATGGTCCTGCTGAGGCGGGGTTTGATGGCCATTTAAGGATTCCTTTAACCAGAGTTTTGAAACGCTGCCATGATTCCGTTCACGCTGCTAAAACGGAGCCTTGTCTGAGCTCGTCTCACTGACTCGCGGTGAAAGAGCGCCGCAGATGTCGGAGCGGCCCGAGCGGAGGGATTAAAGCAGTTGTTGGGAGGATTGACGTTCGCTCGGGATGTGTTCTGGAACCCATCCGAATGCGTGCGGACAGCGGTTCAGTGAAACCCGAGAGCGGCGGCAATTAAACGTCTGGCTGCCCGACGCGTCTCCGGTTGCCACTGGAAGCGTTTCGGGGGGTTAAATTAATAACACGGGACAGCTTTAGCGACTAAAATGCTGCTTCCTGTATTTTTCTGCTCCGACTTGCGTGTTTGTGGACAGTCCTGGCGAGTAGGCAGATGGCGACCAGAGGCTTTAGCACGCCGCTGTCGGGGGGAGGGGGGTCAGATGTAAGGCCCAGGAGATTTCAGCTATTGCTTCACAGCTAATGGAGGAGGAGGAGGTTATCTCCCCCTGGCATGTGTGCCCCACGTGGATCGGTGCCGGCCCGTGTCGGTAATGACGGGGGTGGACTGTGGCCCCCGGCGGCCCCTTTGTGGTCTCGTCACAGTCCAGGAGGCTCGTCTGCAAACTTCTGACTGTTCCAAAGAAATGGATGACTTAGTAACTGGACAAAGTCCTTCAGCTCACCTCTTTCCAGGGGAAAAGTCCGAACCTGCTGCACGGCCGAGGCCCTGTTTTTGGATGCATGTGGCCTCCCGGCGTCAGAGCACAGGTGCACTAGCGGCACGGCCAGTTCCAGCAGGTTACTGGCCGACAGATGGAGAGGAAGGTGCTGGGTGCTGGGGGGGGGGGGGGGGGCAGGGGGGTTGGGAGGTCTGGAGCCGGTTCCATTTATGAGCATCATCAGAAGAACCTGATATTTCAACACAGACAACAAATGTCTTTCCTTTGCTGTAGCATAAAAGGGAACAACGACCTGTCTGGCCCGCTTCCACTATTGTGGGTAACTGTGACAGGCTTTAAAAATGTGGAAAATAAATCTTTAAATTTGAGCAGAAACAGCCTCCAGACAGTAAATGGACAAATATTTTATGCTATTTTTAGCATCACAATCCCAAAGTTCAGTCGTGCAAACCCCAAAAGACAGAAAGGAAGTGTCCCGGTCTTCCTTGATTCGGCAGTTTTTCCGACTAAAGGATGGTTTTGTTCCTTTTTCACCTGTTCGATCGATGGGAGCGTCGACCGGCGGCTACCAGGCTAGCTGGCTGCCCTGTCCTTCCGTGACACCGTCCGACTGGGTGGACAGTCAATCACATCTCTTTTTGCCCGTCAGTGGCTGCTGGGCGACTCACACCCCTGATGTGGCGGCATTCCTCCTTCACGAGGGCAAATCGGATCATTAATATTAATTGTGAACAGGAGGAAAAAGGTGGGGGAACCGGGATGTCAGCGGTTGGCCAAATCAGCTCTTATGGAGTCTAATACTGTGGCCCCTCTGTCGGCCTCATATTTTCCATTAATCTGCACCGCATGAATACTAATAGCCCCGGTGGCTTAATGGCCCTGCCCAAATCCCCGTGTTTGATTTCCACTCCTCAAAGTGACCTTTTCCCCATGCTAATGGGCTTACCTGCGCTAGCACATGTCTGAACATGAGACGAGAAGGCTCCGCTCTCTGTGTGGAGATTTCCAGTTTTCCGGGGACAAATACTCGTACCGGCGCCCAAACGCACGTCTGACGGACGGCGCTCGCCACCTTTTCATCTGGGTTAGCAGCCCATTATGAAAGGAACGGGCAGCAGCCAGCCCATAATGACCTGCGGGCTGCCCATGCAGGGAAGATTCCCCTAGTTGGGAATTATGGCCTGGTCTAGGAAGGTCTGGGATCCTTTCAGACTGGAGCGTTGCAAACACGACAGGGGCGGCAGAAAGATCTGGATCACGCCAGATCACCTGCACGTCCTGCGTCACGTGCACACTCAAAGGTTCGTTGATGAGACGCGTTTTGTGCACGTGTGTGTTTGTGCTCCGCTCACACACGCTGTTATTTGTCAGTTGCACGTGCTGCCGCACAAGGTTCCCTGCGAGCTGGCTCCAGGTGAACCTGACAATGCTAATTAGCTTTTTGTCTTTCAGGTTAGCAGTGTGTAATAACAGGTATATGACACAGGAAGGAAAAGCAGAACATCCATAGAAGCAGAACCGGTTTGCTTGACCCAGTTCCAGCCCAGGACACATAAACCAGCCTTCAGACCTTCCAGGGTTGATTTAGATGATCCTCAAATTAGGACTGTCAGTGGACGATGGGAGGGAACGGCGGGACCGGGAGTCCAGATAAGAGCGGACCGGTGACCAGACAGGTTCTGGAGCTTGTTTGGGCCAAAAACAACCCACCAGATTCAGCCTCGGAGCTCCCCCTCAGCCCTGCCTGACCTGTTTCTGCCCCTTTAGTCTGTTATCACCCCCCCCCAGCCTCCTCCCACCGCTCGCCGTCAGGTGTCGGGACCCCCCGGGGCGCCGTCCTGTGACGGCCAGCTCAAACCGCCCCCACAGGTTTGCGGGCAGGTGAAGGGGCTCAGAAATCTGGCGGCGCACCACTCCAGCCCGGCGCTAAACGGGGCCCCTTTAGGGTCTCTGGCGGGACGCTTCATTTCGGCGGCGGGTAATTGAATGTGAGCGGGGGGTTGGATGGATGGGCGGCGTGCGTGACAGGATGGGACGCCGTATTTATGGCGCTGGTAGAAAATCACAGGCCTTCGCTCTCCAGCCATCATTCTCAGGATCCCGGCCTTTTATGTGAAGATGCGACGGGATGTGAAGATATACAGCCGAGCCGGTGAGGGGGGTGGGGGCGGGGGGGGCTCATTCAGTATTAAAGCCTTGGTTCCCGTTATTGGGCGTCACAGGAATGGAACGAGATCCTTCACGTCGGGCTTCCTAAACTCTTCCCTTCAGATTCTTGTGCTGTTCCTCTCCTGCTGTCTTGTTTTGGATCATCCAGGACCACGGTGCAGCCGGAGGCACAGGCCAGGGTCAGCACCCCCCCCCCAACCTCCTACTTTAACAGCTCAGCCCCCAGGCCTGCACCTGTCATCCTTGTCATCCCCTCATCATCCTCTTTTCTCCTCGCCTTGCCCTCTTCATCTGCCGCACCTATCGCTGCGTTTCCAGGCTGCAGCCATTCTTCCCGTCTTTCATCGCCCTCCTCTCCCTCGCTCCTCTCCAAGGCCGGTCTTTATCAGAGGCGCTCTCACAGCCCACTCATCCGCGGGGCTCATCCATCACCATCATGAAGAAAGAGTGAGGGGAGTCGGCACAAAGACCAGAGGAGGAAAAGTGATGCACAACAGCGGCAAGAGCCAAAAGTCGGGTGTGTGAATCAGACGGGAAGCTTCTAGGGGGAACGGATGGCGAGGTCGCCGCGGAAACGGAGGAGAGAACGCGGGAAGGTGAGGACGGGGAGGCAGCCTCGCCTCTGACAGCCATACCTCATCTGGTCACCGAGAGAATAATCCCACGACATGAAATTCGCTCGTTTCCTCCCATCAACGCCCGTCTTTTCCCGCTAAAGTAGCCGCAACCATCCCGACAGGTGGTTTCTGCTGACCCGCGTTGGTCCTTTCATCCCCGGCTGTTTGTCTTGGCTGTTTGGGTCTGAACGTTCTAACCGTGAGGGTCTAAAGTGGAGTTAATGGGGCGTGCCGAGGCCTCCGCCGGTAACGAGGCCCGCGAATGTTGGACACTTCCGCCGGGCGTCTGGCCTGGAGACGCGGAGCGACACAGACGTCCCACAGCTGCTGTCTGAAGGTGCACCATTATTTTAAAGTACGACCGAATCGGTCAACGGGTGGTGGTGGTGGTGGTGGGGGCGGGGGGGGGCATCGAGCCGGCTGAGGTGGAATCAGAGCTGCGCTGCGTCCCGGCGCCGTCCTCCTGCGATGCCCGGAGGCGCCGACAGAGCGAACATCTGTCAATCAGGACGCAACATCTGCAGGAAGCTGGAACCCCGGACGGGACCGGGCGGAGCGACGGTGCGACTTTAGAGCAGCGACGCAGCGGCGTCAACGGTGCAGCTCTGCCGAGATCACGCGATGAGTTCCAGCACCATCAGCATGTTTATTAAAGGCAGCGCCTCCCTTTCGCTGGGCGCCGGCCTCTTTATCTCCTCCAGACCTCCGTCTTTTCAATCGCTTCTTCATTTCAGCGCCACAAACATAATTAATGGCAGAGCGCAAGGAAGCATGTTGCTGGTTTATGGATTTTTGATGGTAATCTTCTGGATTAATTATGTGATATATGTGCCTTGTTAAGGTAATCAGGCTGGGGTAAATACAATGCATGACCCCCCCCCTCCCGCCTCCACCAATCAATTCGCTCCGTTCCCCAGGTCGGCTTCACGCCGCGGTCCTGCCAGGAACGAGGCTGTGGCGCAACGGCCAAAAGAGGGTCAAATGATTACAGCGATTACGAGGATAATGGCGTGGCAGCGGCGCGGCGATCCCTCATCAGCGGCGCCATAATGGGCGCCGGCGTGTTTAGATGCATTTATACTGTAAATTCAGTTTCATCAACATGGAAATTGGATTCAGGGCCGAGATAAAGATGATGCGCACGTGGAACGGCCAATTCATTTGGATTAAAGTGTGTGTGTGTGTGTGTGTGTGTGTGTGGTGGCACACAGATGAGCACGCAAACAGCATCTGTGTGCGTCGGTGGTGCTGCTCTGCAACAGGAAGTGATGGCAGAGACGGCGGCGGACACCCGGTGGTCACTTTCTCCACGCGGGTAAACAAACCCGAAGCCGCGGCCGGAGGCGAAGGAACGAAACCGCGGCGAATTAATTTACGCACTCGGATCAACTGGCCTCGGTGAGCGATCCGCGGTGGGGAGGAGAAGCTAGCAGATCGTTTGTGAGCGCGCCGCTCCTCCGGGGTTCCGGCTGACAGCTTTGATTTGAGTGGTGTGGTGGCAGAGGTGCTCCCAGGGCCTCATCTGTACCAGTAAATCACCCGACGTGCAGGCAAGCGTGGAAAAAGCCAGCGCATTTAATTCTGTCGCAACGTGTTAGCGGTGTCGCGCGAGGTTTCGCTGAGAAGACTGATTAGCGCGTCCGCCTCGGTGTGCTTACACGCTCACATGTATGCAGATTTCACAGAATTTCAGCCCCTGTGATAAAACTGATTTATTCTTTCCCTTTTAACCAAATTAAGCTAGCGCGACAACGACACCGTAACGTAGCCTGATAGCGGCGCAAAATGGATTGAAGCGACGATGCTAAAGCCGGGTCGGCGCGTCGGCGGGCTGATTCTGGGAACCGAGGACGGTAAATAAACAGGTTTTCATTCTAAAAGGGACACCGAGATGAGAAAGGGAATCGGATTTCCTCCTGCAGAGATGCTACCTAATAGCTCGCTGAGATTTGAGCCCGTGGAGATGCTCCCGTGTTGGACTGGGATGCCTCGGCACCAGAATTCCCTTTAACATTCATTTTCTTGCGGCGTTTATGTGGGATATTCCTTCCCGAGGTAGCACAAATACAATATCGTCCTGTGCTTGGCGGAGCATTTCCCCAGAGAGGCGCCGGCCCGGTTAGACCTTGTTCTGTCTCCTCTTTGGTCTGATAATCAGTTATTGGGACTTCTGGTGCTGAAAACAGCCCACAAACACACAATGCTGCGGCCCCCCAGTGGAGCTCGGGGCCATTCACGCCGCCTCTGGGCACCCCCCGGACGCCGATATGGCCCGTTGGCGTGAGCCACACGTGGCCGGCACCATTGTCCCGTATTAATACGCTATCGACCCGGGCAGATGCGCTTTATCAATGGAAGGTGCCGCCGCACCAGAACCTCCCGGGCCGTATTGATGCGGGGGGGCACCGGAGGAGAGCGGTAATGGATACATAGCCAGCAATAAGAGCAGCAGCCACTCTTGGGAGAGAAGCAAAGAGGATATTTTTGTTTTTTCCCCCTCATCCATAATCTTTGAGCAGCTCCAGGGTCCTATAGGAAGCCTCGGCACGGTCCTGTTCTCCGGCCGGAGCGTCCGCAGAGGGTTGGGGTTGCTATTTCAGTTTCTGGGCATGATGGATTATTTCTCCATCTCCTCCTCCTCCTGTCGCCCGCCGAGCCTCTCAGCCGCCGGACCGATTTGGCAAATATGAACGTATATGCTGATATTTATGGATTCAGATTCAGGGGCGGGGGGGGAGGGGGAGGGAGCGGGAGGCCGGGTTTATCTCAGCACTTTGCCGTCCCCCGATGCCTCCTCTATCTGTAAATATCTGCCCACAGCCATGTCGGGGATTTATGTGAAGGTGACGGCGCCAGAACCGGCGGCCCGCCCGACTGTTTCAGTCAGCTTCATATCAGAGTGGAAATAAATGAAATGGATCACGCATCCGTTCTGGAAAGAGGGCGCCTTTTCGCTCCGGCACGCCTCGGATGTGCCGTGTCTTGACGAGGTCTGAAAGGGATCAGCAAACTTCCTCTTGGGCCAAACGATGCTATGCTAATGCTGCGTTTCACGGGTCCCTTCTGGTCGTAGCTCCCATTTAAGCTAGCGGAGACCGCTGTCAGACTTGGTTTTTCATACTGTGACGGTGCTGAAGGTCAATTAGGGGCTCACTATCACCTCTAAAGGCAGCAGGTGGAACTGCAGCACCAGCATCCTCATCGAGTAGCTTGTAGCACAGCAGGTTAGCATGAAACTGACCACAAACGTGGGAACATTAGAAGCTCCTCTTCGTCCTCTTCCACCTGGTTCGTGCTTTCCGACCCACAGATTTCTCCCTCATCGGCAGCGAGGAACAAACTGCACGCTAACACCAAAGCTGGCAGCAGGAAGGTGAGGAGAGCTGAGCGTGTCGGGAAAGATTTGGAGGTGTGGGTGGTCGGGAGCTAAAAGCAGAGCGGATATTTCCGCCCAGTCGGCTGGAATTTTCAGGTTAATGCAAATTTTGGTCTTTTGGTGTTGGCTGTGTAATCAGGAGACTGTTTGCCAACACGCCGCCGATAATAACTCGGCTCTGTTCGGCGGCTCCTACGCGGCCAAAATTCAATTAACCCAGATTTAAACACGAGCGCTCTGGGTCACCGTGCACGACTCCGCTGCTGTTTTGATAATGCGACTCGTTTGCGAACAGCTCGCGTTCGCGTTTTAATTTTTGCAACAATTTGCTGCTTCTGCCCGGACCTTATCGGGGGGGTGGAAAACAACATCTTGGCGGGTTAGCGCGCCGCTCCCGGAGACAGGAACCCGTGTTTGGGCTCCTCTGGGCTGCCTGATGCTTCCAGGAGCAGAGGCTGTCTGCTGGATGACAACGTCTCAATGCTGGACCGTGTGCAGCGTGCTGACAACCGCCGCCGCCTCTGCTCCACGCCGCCTCGCGCTCTTCCTGGATGCAGGCTGATGTCCCGTGAGAGCTGACCTAAAAGCTTCAGGTGGCTGGCAGCCCCCACAGCCCCCCCACCCCCGCCGCTGGTGGACAGATCCCTAGATGGATGGATGGCTGAACAGATAGAGAGGGACACGGCAGGAAGAGCCGACAATTTCATTTCCCATCTGCTCCGTTAGTGCAGCATCAGCAGGTGTTTCATTCCCTCACCCCTTTTTTTTTTGGTCCCTGTTCAACCCCCCCCCCCACCCCCCTGGATCTCTTCCATATCAGCGTGTTTCAATCAGTGTAAACAGAGTTTAGGTAGATCAGGCGGCTGGCATTTCCTCACCCGCCGGACCTTCTCCTAATCTGGGAGGCGGAGTGATGAGTCGGCACGAGGAGGTGCGGCGGCTTATCGAGGTGTCAGCTGGCAGCTGGAGGCCCCCTGCGGAGAGGGACCGCGCCGTGTCCCGGATCCCAGGATTGGCTGACACGCTGGAATATTTGACTTTTGCTTTTTGAGATCATTGGTGCGACTTTCCCTTCTGAATGGGAAGCTGGCAGAGCTCCGGAGCGGAGGCCCGACCTGTTGTTCCGGTCACATGACCAGGGAACGGTCATGTGACGCAAATACGCAAATACGCAAATACCGTAGGAGTAAACTGGAAAACTGACCGTTTGGAGACGGAAGAAAGCCACAATAAACAGACGCGTCGGAGGTTTGCTAATTGGAATCAGCTCAGATCTGTTTTTGTTTTGGCGTCATCTTTAAGCTAACTGGTCCGCTGCATGCTAATGAGCTCTGTGCTGGACTGGCTGTTCGGGGAATCCGATGTTTGCGATCACTTCATTGGGAATGTCAAGAAGTCAGCTGGATTCCACCCACAGTCTCAACCACAGCCCACGTGAGTGCACGACATCGTGCACGTGGCCATGAACTCCAGGAAGCGACTGGTGACGTTGGCTAACTGGGAAGAACCGACCCAACAACCCCTGAAGTTCATTTAATTTAATCAGCTTTATCCAAAACATCGAAATATAAAAAAAAAAAAAAACAAAGACCTGGGACGAAGATTAAAGCTTAAAACAGTTAAATAATTACAGTTTAAATCGTTTAATTAGACAGTTTCAAGTCAAATAAATGAAAACAGAATTACTACATAATTAATCCTGTCGTGTCAGTTCTGTGGCTTTTCTGCCCCATGGTGAGGTAGCAGAACCCCCCCCCCCATGTCTTCGCCTGCGCATTCCGTTTATGTGCTCGTGTGCGTGCACGTGTGTTTGCTAAACAAAGCTAGGCTCTTTTTATCATCGCTGAAGCGGAACCAGATCAATTTATAAACGGCCTTATCTGCTCAGAGGAACGCGGGTAGCCCAGCAGCGATTAACTCGGCAGCTGCTAACTCCCTGCATACAAAACTACCGTCGCTGAGCTATTCAACCGGTCGGAGCAGGCGAGGGGGGGTTGGGAGGGGGGGGGGGGGGATTGGCCTGAACTTGACGTGTCCTCCCAGATGCAGGCGCGTGCTGCTATTAGCATGCCTGCAGAAAATTCTGTGAGACGGCGCTCAGGTGGAATCGGCGAGGGTGTGGGGGAGGGGAGGGTTGGGGGGGGGGGGGGGGGTAAATTCCACATGCCATTCCTGAAATTGAGTTTTGATAACTGACAATTTGTTCAGCTAGTGAAATGTCAGGAGTCCAAAAAGATTGATGAAGTGCATAATAGATGTCTGGGCTCGACTCGCCGCGCTGGGCTCGAGTCCCACGCTAGCGAGAAAAAAACGAGATTGCAACGCAGACGCGCACGGACACTCCAGTACAGGGAAGAGCGTCTGATGTGGAAACTGGCCCGCGTCAGTTCAGCAGCAGCAGAGACGGAGACGTGGGTCACGTGACCGGAGCCGCCGTCTCAGGTTCGTGCATCTGTTAGCAGGCGGCCCCGTAAATGACACCGCGGTTAGCTGAGCCGCCGCTGCGGTTGTTTTTGCATCATTTGCCGCTGGTCTCACCCTAATTATACCCACACGCGGGCGACTTTTCCAAAAACCAACCGTGACAGCGGCTGTGACAGATCTCCAAAGTCACTCCGACGTTTTCCCGTCTCCGCTTCTCTGTGCGTCAGGAAGTGGAGGCAGGAAACCCTAAACACTGTTTACGAACAAAAATAACTTCACCTCGGTTTGACATCTTCAGTTTGTGTCCCGCTAACAGGATTTATGTGTTTTTGTAAGGCTAGCTCTGTGCCAGGTGCATTTAAAATCTTTTTTTTTGCATTTTGTGCCACAGTTGTCCAAATAATCCTCTGGTGTGTGAATATCCAATATTTATAATCGAATTTACCAAAGAGGCCTTGTCTGAAATACTAGCTGAAATGCTAGCTACGAGCTAGCAGAGGAGTGTCACTGACTGGGTGTCGTGACCTTCCACCGAGGGGAGCCCCAGGTTGAAAGCTAGCTGACAGCGTTCTGGACCGCGATGGTCAATGTGGTTAGCTTTAGCACGCAGACCACCATCAGGATCTGTTTTTGTCTGGGCTCAGAGAATCGAGCGTCGCTCTCCTCCGACGGTCCTGCTCGTCGGTGTGACTCCCAAAGGTCACGGATGTCGTTCGTCGATCGATGGGCTACTTTCTCACCGGTGACGCGCTCCTATTCGACAATAATTCATCTTTTTTTTTTCGCGAGCTGAGACTTAAAACTCGATTTCAGCGATCGCGCCGATGAATCTTGACGCCAGCTAATTGCGCTCTGTTATTCCCGCTGGTTCGGCTCCCAGCGTCCCTCCCCGTATCCAGGTCTGATTGCGTGAGGCTGCTCGCTGGGAATGCTGCGCTGATGATGCGCTGTTATTCCTGACTTCTTTTTTTGTTGCGGGAGAAGCTAGCGCTAGCGCAGCGGCTCTTATCCGCTAGAGGAAGCCCTCTGATGGCTCCAGAGCGGCGCGCTGCTCTCTGAAGTCGCGGAAGAGCAGAACTTATTCCCTCAATTCCCTTGTTTTCTCTCGTTGGGTAACGGATGAGTCGGTTCAGATTCCGGACTGCTGCTTTTTGAAGGAAGCCGTTTAAGTTTTTTTGTTTGTTTGTTTGGTTCTATTTTTTTTTTCTGGGGAAAATTGGCAAGGAAGCATTGATATGTATAATGAATTTTGTTGTTATCCACATATTTGAGCAACCAAGGGAGAGGAATCCGGAGCCCGCGCTGGTCGGAACCCAGGGATGGCGCGCGGATCATTTTTAACATTTATATTCCGACTCAATTTGCTCAACTGGAATTATCCGGCGCCCCATCATGTTGCAGATTAATTCAGCTTCCTTGTTATTCATTTCTAAGTTTAATAACATAACCCAAAGGTATTCCTTTTTTCCTGTGAACACAGGAAGTGTTGCGGGTCCTCTCCGCGTCCCGTTCCTTTGTCTCCTCGCACAGTTCGGATTTTGCATTCCCTCTGCATGAATAGATTTCGGAGCGTTCCCCATATGTGAATATATTCATCACCCAGGTCCCATCATGGCCGGCAGCGGCAACTTTACGCCATATTTAGCATCTGCGACAACAAAAACTGTTTATCGTGGCTCTTCTTTAATTGCGCTCGTGAACGTCGGCGACGCGGAATTTCGCTCAAGAGGGAAAATCACCAGAAAAAGACGCGAAAACAAGGAGCGCGTCTTGTTAAATCAGGATCAATTTGACACCTGCTCGCACAACTGACTTCCCAGGTGTCTCCCGGCGGCGTCTGCGGGCGGCCGTTTGTCTCATTGGTGGCGGAACGCGTGGCGGGGGTCGGCGGCGGCGTCTCAACAACCCCCTCATCAGGATAATTAAGCTGCCGCACACACGCAGGCAGGAATGTTGCCAGCCTCCATCCAAGTTGTAGTGATAGTTTGCAAATTGCCTCTGATTCGCCACCTGATTGTCTGTGATTATGTTGTCACTGGATGCTGTGATTATGATGGCCCGTAATTGCTGGTGTGCATTAGCTGCTGCAGCCCCCCAGCCCCCGCTGACCCCCCCCCCAACCATCCCTACCTGTCTGCCTGTCTTGCTTTTATTCCTCTGCCTCCGTTTCTTTCCTCTGAAAATCCTCCCGGAGAGCCTTGGAAGCACGCGACGAGCCCCGAATGCTAACTTTGCTAAGGAATTTAGCAACACGCTGACCCAACACGTGTGAATACGACGCTCCTCCACGCGGAGCCGGATCCTCGTGTTCACCAATGGCGTCCGGCGCTCGGAAGAGTCGGTGTTTATCGGACCGGCGCCTTCCAAATGCTGGCTTTCCGACAAACAAGAACTAATTTGCATCTCATTAATGCTCCCGCAGAAGAATTCCGCTTGCCTCCCCTCCTCCCGGAATTCCCAGCTGCCGCGCTGCTGCCTGGGTTTGTGGAAGTCCAGACCGTGTTTTCACACACTTGATGAGCAGAAGGATTAAAGGCGCCCGCTGATTGCGTGGTCATTCCCGCTCTAATTGAAAACCTAATGTGCATCCACCGTGTATTAATTAAAGCGCAGGATATTGGACCCCCGGGTGAACCATTATGGTTTCTTATTAAAAATTAATAACATCAATTCTTTATTTTTTATCTTGCTGTGAATCACAGCAAATAAATACGACAACAGGGCTGCTGAGCTTTTCCCATTCGGTCCGTGGCCAGGGGGCCCTGGGGGGCCTTTAGGACCATCTTTCCTCCAGGAGGTGCCGGTTTATGGACGGACGGAGGCCCACGGGGGGACTTTTTCATAATTTGTCCGGCAGAAATGAACATTAAAGGGAATTTCATCACGTTTCCTGGAATTCTGCAGCGTGTGCACAACAGTGCAGGAGCAGCGTCTCCAAAGTGTCCGAGTTCAGTGGTGACGGATCGCCACAGGGGGGCGCCACCGCCGGGTTCATGTCGTCCACCTTCGAGGCGTTAATTAGGCTCCAATCGAGTGTAAATCGTCTCCGAGATAAACTCAACGTTCTCCTTCCACGGAACTTTGGAGATCCCGATCGGAGCCGCGCTTTGCCAAAGTTATTTTATGCTTTGCCACCTCGCGTCGCCTTTGAGGAGGCGCCTTAACGATTTCCATTCATACGCTGCACATGTGATTAACGACGTGCCAGCGCGCCGCGCCGCAATCGCAGAGCGACTTCTATCACTTTAATCAACCCCAGATAGAGCGACGCCGTTAGATGAGCTGCGAGTTCGATTCTCTTGGCGTCCGAGTGCTGATTGGACAGAAGGACGACGCCGGCAACATCTGGATGCTCGCGGACGTGGAGCCGCCTGGCTGCTGCCGCCCAAATCTGGGGGAGTAGAAGGATCCTCATCATCAGACAGGAACGTGGGAGCGAGGTCTCCCGAGGACACGCCCCCACCTTAGCGTCATAGATGGTTTTATCCTTTTAAAGTGAGGAACGACGGGCTTTCTTCGCCACGTTAGCGTCATTTTTGCAGCCTTAAATCTTCGGAAGCAGCAAACGCGAAGCATCTGTTTCCATTGTTTTGTTGTGCGGGGAACAAAGACGAGTTCCGCAGACGACTCGAGGTGCCAAATGTTTTCCTCGCCGTCCCTCTCGCCATTGTGAGGCTTCCCCCAGAGGCCCCCCGCCCCCCCAACTCACCTCCAGTCACACTTGAGAAACTTCCACCTGGCAGCGGCCTGCGAAGTTAAACAATTCCAATAAAGGCGGGAATATCGCGCGGCGGCAATCGGAGAAAACAGACGGCAGAATGAGCAGAGGGGGAATAAAAGTGGGACGTGATGGAGAGAATCTCGCTGCTGTCGGATCCCTCATAAGAATTATTCAGGGAGAAATGGCACCTGGCCTGGGGGAAATCAGCGCTACCCTCCGCCGGATTACTCTTGGCACGATCCGGACACAGTCGTGTTTGATGTCCCCCACCCATCCGTCTTGTATGTAGTCTTTTATCTCACTCTAAAGTAATATAGTCTTCACTGCAATTCAATAATGGCCCGGCCGAGCCTGTCAGGCTGCGTTTGCCCGTTATCTTACAAAGGCCTGTCCACTCCAGCCACGAGCCACCCCGTGTTTGCACGTGCTTGTGTGTGCGTGCGTGCGTGTGTGTGTGTGTGTGTGTAAGTGATTTCCTCCCTGAGGGAGGCGGCTAATGCTCATGCGTGCTCGTGTTTGTGCGCACGGGAGCGAGGGAGGCCGGGAAGAGAGATGCCGAATCAATTGATGTGTGTCTGCAGCCTGTGGCAGACAGGGGGGGAGGGCGGGGGGGAGGGGGGGAAGGGGGGGTTAGACGCTCCGTTCCTTCCTTGGATGTGTGTTTGGACTGGTTATCCTGCTTGAGATCTAAATTAAGAAAAAGCGTCAGCGATGGAGCAGATGCTGTGGCTAGCACCTGTACGTGTGTGTGTGTGTGTGTACGTGTGTGTGTGTGTGTGTGTATGTGCTCGTCCCTGCACCAGTGCGGGGTTTTAACTCATCTCCTAATTGGATGAAAGCAGCGAATACGACCCATTCTGACCGGAGGCTTTACGACCCGCCGGCCGACACCTCCTGCGATTTAGCTGCAGAGTTACGGCGACGCCGGCGCCGCTGGCAACAGGACGACGAGCCGCCGTCAACCCGCAACAGTAACTGTCCCCCTTTACTAGATGCTGTTTATCTACTGTAGTTTAGGGAGGACGGAACTAAAAATAGTCGTTTTTACAGGGTATGGTAGAGGTCAGGCTGGTCTCTAATGCTTATATATAAAAACAAGTGCCCAAAGTGCAGTCGGACCTGTCCAACACGTCCCTGACGGAGCCTAACGGGGACGAAATAATGCCAGAGCCCGTAAAACAGTGTTCAGGGCTCCGTGCGTGCGTGCGTGCGCCATCTTCGCTGCATAAAAACATCCATAAGCTGTCTGAGAGCTTCTGAGGGTTTTGCAAACAAATCTGCGGACAAACGTCCCTCAGGGACGAGACAGAAGCGAAAACGCCACCAGGCCGGCGCTCGTCGCCGTTTTGGCTAGTTAGCCAACTTGCCGTCAGGTTACCCTGGTTTCGCATGTTCTGAGCGGCTCTGATATCAGAACGCGGCGCGAGCGACGTGTCGCTGAATGGGACCAAAACAAATGGGACGTCTCAGACTGATAGTGTCGTTACAGGAGACGGATGAAGGCCGCGGCTGACGGATCCGTCGCACCCGCGCCAAATGTAGGAAACTCGAGGCTGTTTTCAGTCACGTCGGGCTGTAAATGCATCTGCATAAGCGAGCGGCTTTCATTTACCCCACAGTCACGGGGCGCCGGGTCCCACAGCTCGTTGGGGCCACGCTAAATATATGGCAGCGCAGGCCTCCCGTCGTAATCACCCATAACACTAAAATGAGACGCATGACAGTAAATAGCAGTCAAGCCGTACAAAGACTATTTGGCACAGGAATGATTTTGTTGCTGGCAAACACTTCAGATGCCAATAAATCAGACAGATTTTTGATGTATTAAGCTGCTCCTTTTATTGTCGCGCCTCGCTGCAGCCTGCGCATGCAAATAAAGATGTATATTTACAGTAGGCACGGAGGAGGGGAGCGGGGGGGGAGGGGGGCGCCGTTCCAGCGCTCACGCTGCAAACGATGCGTGATTTGTGTTTTTCAATCAAAAAATAGAATTTGATTTAGGGGCTGTGAGCAAACAAAGCACCTTGTTGCGATGCATAGCCAAACAAAGGCGTTCTGGGTAATACGTTGCAGCGGCGGCGCCGTTCTTCGCGGCCCAAACGACTTTATTTGTCACACGGATGGTCGATTTAGTCTCCTGCTGCCGGAATGTTTGTCTCGCTAAAACACGGCGGCCTTATTAAACATGCCCGACACGCGGCGGCCATATGTGCGCGGCGTGAGGCGCGTGGCGAGGGCCCGCTGGAGCTGGCATCTGCAAGGGAGGAAGCCCCCCCGCTGACGGACCGGGCTCCGAGGGGTCAGCTAGACTTAATTGCACCGAGGGAACACGCGTGCTGGTCCGGGCCGCCCCGCGGGGGGAAGGGGGGGCGGGCCATCTGCCTCTGAAACCCGGGGACCAATCGGGGTTCGGTACAGGCAGCAGTCAGAGGACGCTGGTCCTCGGAGTCATGTGATGGTTCTTTTCCGTGCGGAGCCGTGGCTGAAATGAGCAGCAGCGAGCGTTGGGTCATGCGCTCGCGCAGGTATGTGGACCGATAAGACGGGTGGGAGCTGCCACGTGTCCCTGCCGCCGGTGGAAGCTGCCACGTGTCCCTGCCGCCGTTTCGTTGTGTCTATTTTTACTCGGCGGCTCGTTCATTAGGGCCGATGACTGATAGGGACCCGACCCGCGACGCAGCGACCTTGGGCCTGAATCAGGGAGAAGTGGCTCAAACCCAAGAGTGTGTGTGTGTGTGGGGGGGGTTCATGGCGCCGACATCCCGACGTTTTAGCGGCAGCACCTCCCTGGTCAAACTCGTCACACGGTGACAAGAACTTTCACCAAATTTGTGCAAAGGCGACATCCGACCCGGTCCTTCCGAGTTCTTCGGGTCTCCGCCAGCGAGCTCCAAGTGTGTGGATTCGTTTCACCTGAAGCCGCCTCACATTTCTGATCTCTCCAGAAACACCAGGAAGTTTCCTCGGGACGTTCAGCAGCCGGCGACTCTGAGCAGGAACCAGCTGGATCTGGAGAAACCTCCTGAGTTTGTGGCTCATTGTTCCTGGACCTGGGACACTGGGTTGCCTTCATTTGTGACTTTTATTCCAATAACCAAAATCTTGCCGGGCTGCACGGGGTGGACTCGGAGAGACGCTGAAGGTCTTCGCTGATATCACATCGCCGCCCTCCCGCTTCTCCTTTTCCACTCAAATTTCCCTGACGGTCCGTAAAGATGGAGCCATTTGAGAGCCGGCATTGATTCTCGGGCGTATCGGGTGATGAAACGAGCCCCTCCACCGAAGCTCCGTTAACTACCCAATTCGAAGGCCCTCAAATTTGTCAGGACCCATAAATAGAATCAGAGGAAAATCAGGATGAGGCCTTTGTTCGAGATGTTCCGGGGTTTTCGTTTGTTTCCGATCAGACGCGCGTCAGCTAGCACGCCGCGGTGCTGCGGCGTTCCTTGGGTTGTTCATCGGTCGCCACGTCAACAACGGATGATGATGACTCTGCGTTTCGAGTGTGAGAAGTTGTCCTTCGCCCTTCGTTAGCATCACATCGCGCCACAGGCGACCTTCTCTGACGGGATTACTTACTCGGAGCTGAAAAGAGGCGTAACTTGAGAAAACCCTCCCAACCTCTGCGTCTCTTTTCGGCCATTAACGCGGCGCCGCCCCGGCCGCGCGGCTTTATCATGATCTATGAATCCCTGATTTTGATGCAATGGAAAACCAATCAGTTGCAGCGAGTCTCCAGGCGACGCATTCGTCATCATGTCTTTGACACCGCCTCAGAATTGGGTCATTCTTCTAAATTAAAAGATCTCATTTGTAAATATACACTTGCGTGCACAAAAAGAGACGCGGCCTCTTCTTATTTTGATATATGGAAGAATAAAGGCGCCGCGCTCAGGTGAATTAATGTCGAGGCCGCACCTGCGTGAGGAGCCCGGGGGGGGGGGGGGGGGGGGTGATTGAACACTTTTGTTTAAAACTGGCACTCGTAAACTTGTTTTCTTTATTAGGATTATTTGTCTGAGCCGACTCGTCCCGTTCGCCGCGTCATCCCGCGCGTTAATAACTCAGAGGTGCCAATAAGGCGCCGATAAATTCGCTCTCTTCATCCGTCTCCATCTGATTTTTGATTAGACCTCTCCTCTCAAGATTATTCGGGTATATGTCTTTGTTCTCAGCTGGAGAGGCTCAAGTCGACAAACGTAATCTGTGCTGCTCGATAGGTGGCTGCTGCCGGCTGATGGGCTCTGACGCTTATCGAACACCTGGCGTGTGTTCAATAACCCCGAAGTTTGCTCCTCCGTCGCTTCAGTCAAAGAATTCGCCGTATCAATTTGCCCGGGATGCCCCCCCCGTCTCCGTGCGGGAGACTTTCCATACGATCCACTTACTCCGAACGTTAGCCGAGCGGTTGAATCGGGAACGGGGATGGCGACGATGTCACCAGTTAAACTCTGTCCTGGACACGTTGGAAATCCTCAAAATGGCTCCAGGAGCCATCTTGATTCCATGCCTGAACCCCCTCGAAGGTTTCCATTTGTCCAACAGTGTCGGTTTGGTTTGTCACCGCCTCTCTCCTGCTCCGCTTTGACTTTTCCAACCTCGCGTTCCCCCGCTGATGAGGTCCCTCAGATACTTGAAAGTCCAGGACCTGCCTCTTGGATTTGGAGCTGCTAATCTTTGACCATAGATGATCCACACAGCTCCTAATTGGCACAACTGAGATTTGTGCTCAGCGAGTTTGGCAGCGACCAGATTGTCGGAGTTGGATTAGTGGGGCTAACGCGGAGATCAGCTCCTGGCCCAGGTCACCTTTGGACCACCCTGATGTGATTCTCCTGCTGTATAATTCCATTTCTCATCATGGTTTAGAAAGGTTGGTTGTTGCCACGACACGCCAGCAAATGACTTTTCCTGCTCTGCTCTTTTAAGGAGATGTGCTGGAATCAGCATGCTGAGCCCACAACATCCCGTCTCACCTGGGAGCCGTGTTGGACCACTGAGGTGTGCTGAGATCCTGCACGCTCCAGGGCGTCCGTGACCTTTGAGTTGCGCCGTTGAGACCCGCCTGTGTTTACGTGTGCGCCGCAGGAAAGAGGACAGAGAGGCGGCGGCGGAACAGAAGGTATGTGCTGCGGTGATTCCGTAGACGCCCTGATGTTGAGAGTGACTTTTCCTTTAACTAGCATGACAATTAGCCCTTTGTGGAGCGGCATCTACATAATGCTTGTCCTCGCCGCTGCCCTTTAACGCGCCGTCGTTACGTCCCCGTCGCCATTTACATGCCCCCCCCGAGGAGCTGGTGGTCGCGCAGCTTCCTGGAGCGTCTTTCAAGTCCTCTTCAGGTGGAGCAACTTTAGGAACAATGACAGGAGGGATTATTGACGTTCAGTATGGATACAGAAGCACCACCCTCATCCTGTGAACACCAGCAGAGCCCTCTACCGGAGACAAGCTAAGGGTCATCGTGGTCGCTCACTGTTGGCAGATTTGTCTTGGAAACCATCTTAAACCAGCTCCAACCATCTTCAACCAGCTCCAACCATCTTAAACCATCTCCAACCATCTTAAACCAGCTCCAACTATCTTAAACCAGTTTCAAACATCTTAAACCAGCTCCAACCATCTTAAACCAGTTTCAACCATCTTAAACCAGCTTCAACCATCTTAAACCAGTTTCAACCATCTTAAACCAGCTCCAACCATCTTAAACCAGTTTCAACCATCTTAAACAGCTCCAACCATCTTAAACCAGCTCCAACCATCTTAAACCACCTCCAACCATCTTCAACCAGCTCCAACCATCTTCAACCAGCTAAAACCATCTTCAACCAGCTCCAACCATCTTAAACCAGCTCCAACCATCTTAAACCACCTCCAACCATCTTCAACCAGCTCCAACCATCTTACACCAGCTCCAACCATCTTAAACCAGCTCCAACCATCTTCAACCACCTCCAACCATCTTAAACCAGCTCCAACCATCTTAAACCAGCTCCAACCGTCCTAAACCAGCTCCAACCATCTTCAACCAGCTCCAACCATCTTCAACCAGCTCCAACCATCTTAAACCAGTTTCAACCATCTTAAACCATCTCCAACCATCTTAAACCAGCTCCTACTATCTTAAACCAGTTTCAACCATCTTAAACCATCTCCAACCATCTTAAACCAGCTCCTACTATCTTAAACCAGTTTCAACCATCTTAAACCATCTCGAACCATCTTAAACCAGTTTCAACCATCTTAAACCAGCTCCAACCATCTTAAACCAGCTCCAACCATCTTAAACCAGCTCCAACCAGCTTAAACCCGCTCCAACCAGCTTCCTGTTTCCACTAAACTGGTTCCAACCTGCCGGTTTGGCCTCCTCCTCCTCCGTTACCCTGAATAACCTCCTCCACCCTTGAACAGCGCCGCCTCACATTTTCCCGCCGCTCCTCTGACACGTTTGTGCTTGCGAGGATCCAGCTCGACGAGAAACTAAACCTTCACTTTGTTGTGCGAAGAGAAACAAGGTGAGTGCGTTTCCCCTCGCGCGGCGTCGCCGGTCTGACTCCAGAAACGCGTCGTCTTCCTTTGATATTCAGTTTGGCGTTTAAGAGGCGGCGCGGCGCCGCTTCACAGCCTCCCTCAGAAAGAGTTCATGTTTGGTTGCTCCCACGCACACACCAGCAACGGCGTCTCCCTCAAGATGGAGAGAGATCTGATATCGCTGCAATCCCGCGCCGCTTAAAATATGGCAAAGCCTTCTATTTTGCTTCTGAGAGACGCCGGGCGTGCACGTGCGCGCGCGCGTGGGGATGATGCATCGGCTCTGACACTTTGACAGATGAGCAGCTTTAGAGCGCTGGAACGGCCTCGGCAGAGTGGGAGCGTGTTTGTGCGCGTGGCTGCGAGGTGGCTAAACGTGCGGGTCGCTTTCAAACCTCTTTATTGGTGCACCGGGATGAGGGGGCACGTGGGCGTGGCCCGGGGGCGCGTGGGCGGGGCCCGGGGACGCGTGGGCGGGGCACAGCCTCGACGCCGACGGGAGGAAAAAGGGACTTTACCTTTTTGACTTTAACCTTGATAAACAGCGAGCGAAATGTCGTCCATCTTCATCGGCGTCCTAATCACATCCGTCATTTCCAATGTTTTAGTTATTTATTTGAGCGTCTCCAGTATTGGAGAAAAGTCCTTGGCAATAACGAAGCATCTCACGCCTGATTTAAAATCTTTACGCCGTATTTAGGAGGTTTGATTTGTGTGTTTATCGTGAGATGAGCAGCTTCTCCAGTTCTGTCTATCTGGAATTTAGGCTCTTTCGCTCTCAGTCGATGCTAACAAACTCATCACAAGGCGGTCCGTTAGCAGACGAGCTAGCTTCAGGTGTTGTCCACCTGCCTGAGAACTGAAGATGCTTCTGTTAGCAAATGACTGTGTTAGCGTGGTCACAGATGATTGTGTTCATGTATCTGAATTAGCATGGCTGCTCAGGGATTTTGGAGATTTAACGGCGATTGTTCTGCTGAAGGCTCCACCCTCAAACTTTATTGCCTTCTCAGTGAAAAGGTCACTTTTTACAACCTTCACCAGTTTCATTTCCTTCATCCTGAGACTTTTTCTCACGTCCCAAAGACACAAACAATAAGACTTTTGGGGTTTTGATTAGATAGCTTGCTTGGACCGCCGGTGCCGTATTCTGTCACAGCGACGTGTGTGGAGACGTTCGTTTAGTCGCCGCGTGAACGTGCGCTTCTGCGCGTGTGCCCGGTGGGACTGAAGGCATCACGGCAAACGTTGGGTCTGAGGTTTGGACCCAGACGTTCTTCAAATTTCCCCCAACTTCCAATGATAATTCTCTCTTTGCTAATCGGCTAACGACACATTCTTCACATGTTTGGTCATGTTTTACAATCAAAACAGAGAAAATTTAACCACATCTACCCTTTAAACACAGAACATTAATGAAAGCATACATGTATTAGCATACATGTAGCTGTGTTGTAGCTAACCCTAATCGATATTTTGATGTCAGGTTAGCGTAGCCGCTTGTGTGGAATCACCAGTTCTAGCAAAGCCTCCAGGCAACTGCTAGCTCCTCAGCTTATAACTAGCTGCTTATTTAAATGAGTAAAACATGTTGTTTTGCAGTTTTCTCGCCTCGGTGGATAAAATCTTTGCACGTTTTCAGCTGCTTGATAAATAAAAAGTTAATACTCGACTCTGCTGCCCTCGCGGTCCTTCTGCCGCCGTCTGGCACCATTACCCCCCGAGTGATTAATGAGCGTCACAAATGCTCATCATTTGCATCAAAAGACGGGGGACAGATTTCAGCAGCGTTCCGCACCGTCGCCTCGGTGATGAGAGGTGGTTACAGGTGGGGGCCTGTTGATCCGCCGACACAGGAGCGATGAGGACGGCAGGAATACTGATGACGTTTGAGCCACGTGGATCCAGGAAGTCTCTGCACACATGCGACAGATGTGCACATGTGTGCAATACCATTATGAGTTTTGCTATAAATCATCTTTCTTCCCTTCTTAAACCCCGATATTGTGAGAAAGAGCAGAATTAAGGCCCCAGAACAGCAGAATTCCAGCAGAATTCACACTCAGAGGCCTGTTTTCCAAACGATAACTGGAACTCCCCCTAGTGGCGCCCAGAAGAATAGCACCCAATTACCCCGGCAGGGATGCGTGTTCGCGTTGGAGGCTCCTCAAACACACCATATATGCGTAAATATTGTGACATAAGAATAAGAATGCGTGTGTGTGCGCGCGTGTGTGATGAAGACAAAAATCGGTCTCGTTTAAAGTGGTTTCTGTCATCAAATGAGAACCTCCTGTTTCATTTCAAGCCCTTCGTTACTGCTTCATTTTCATCTTATCACAGTTATTATTGTGAAATTGGCTCCTCGCGCGCCGCCCGCGCGTCCCGTCGCCTCCATTTCCCTTTTGCACAATCGCCAGATCGTCCAATGATATTTCATCTTCATTTCCAGCAGGCGGGTTGATATTTCCCGTCTTCCCGCGCAGAAACGCTCGCTGCAGCGTCACGCAGCGAATATGTCAATTATCCCTGATGGTGGACGCGCACGGGTGCCTCGGCCCTCGCAGCATGGTGGGGGGGTTGGGGGGCGGGTGCCCGGTTGGGTCATATCATCTCCCTGGTGGGCGGTTGGGTAGCGAGAGCTCAGACATTGGTTACGCTGAGATGATCGGCAGAGCTGGCGTGATGGAGGCGAAGGTAATCTAGGCCTCTAACAGGTATGACAGAAGCGTGTGTGTGTGTGTGTGTGTGTGTGTGTGTGTGTGCATCCACCGAAGGAAAGGTTAGTTTACCATAATCCAGCAGCACGTGTGGTTCCTGTAGGTCGGCTCATGGAGGCTCCGGTCCGTATATCTCAGCACGGATCTGAATTTCACGTCCTCGCGGCGCTCCGGGTTGAGGCCGCCGCGGCCGTTCTCCGAGGAGCGTCTGAGCGGGGATGGGATCGCTCCCTCGGAACGATGCGAAGGACCTTGTGAAAAGATACGGCGAACCCGGGGCCCGTCCCCGCCTCCCCTCCCCCTCCCGCCTCCCCTCCGTCCGTTAGATGGAGCGCCTCCCTCGCCCGCAGGAAGCGGCGGAGGCCGTCTCGATAGCATCCACCATCTATTTTATTTTTTCTTATTCTTATTTTTCAATTTGGCGGCGAGGGAAAGGTCAGGATTAGTTATCGACGTGGCTGTGTCTAAGCCACAGACGGGGAACCACCACCCCTAAAGCCATTTTCCTCAGTCCCAGTGCTCGTGTCCAGGTGTGTGTGTGTGTGTGTGTGTGTGTGTGCGTGCACGCTGCAGCATGTGAGAGGCGTGGATTCACTTAAGGGACAGTAAACCTGACACCTTTGTGGATTTGTTTGCAGATTCCTAACAAAAACCTCCAGATCAGACTGAGATCAGCTGGATCTCATGATGGATGAACCCCTGACATAAGCGACCACGACCTTCATCCCAGATTTATGGTCCCCGACCTTTGCTCACACGCGTGTGCGCGTGAGAAGCTGCGCCGCGTGGCGCCCCGAAGATCGGCGGATCCTTTGTCTTTCCTCTCGGCGAAACCGAGACCGTGCGCGAGCAGCGCGGCGTCGCGGCAGCGTTTAGAGTCGCGTAATCATTAGCATTCCGAACTTATCCCGGCGGAGTGGATCTCCACTGCTTGTTGGGTACAATTTCAATCAGCCCGTCAGCTCGGTGACGGGCTTCAGCCGCGGCTCTGTAATCGGCAAAGTCCTGCTCCCTGGACTGATTGCGTCCCGCCCTCCTGTAGCATCCGACTTTCCTTCCCATCCATTCCCAACCCAGCAGTGGTTCCCGCTGTGAAAGGCTGCTGTCTCACACTCCCAGACCTGTGAAATGATGATGGAAGAGCATCAGTCCCTCAGCCATCAGTCTTTATCGCCGGTGTTCGCCCTCCTCCCTCCTCCACCCCCCCGACTCCCATATGCTCGCCTGAACTCCGGTCGTGGTCACTCTGACGATGACAGATGTTTCTGCTCAGGCGGGGCCGGAGACCCCCCTCCCAAAGTCATCCCGGCGTGGGCCGGTTCCGCCGACGAGGCCTCCTCGGGTCAGAGGTCAGGAGGAACCGCAGAAAAGGGTTTTGGGGAGTTTAAAGCAATCTTCGCTGTTTCCCTCTGCTCCTCTTTCCTGTCATCAATGCGTTTCCTGCCGCGCGTTGCGTTGTTTAGCGGATGCTAACCCACCCTCCAAATCATTATCTCGGCCAGACTGAACAGCCGCCGTATCTCTGCCGCTCATCAAGGCGTCTCGTCTATGAACCAAAAAAAGAGTTTTGAGCGAGGGGAGATATGCAAGAACGATTAGCCGCTTGAAAATTTGATGCTATCTGTCAGCAATTGGTTTTCCCTAATCTCTCCGTCGCTGCGAGATCTTTAAAAGACATTAGCCGCATACTGTAAGAAATAAATCAAACAAATGGATTAGCGGAGCTAAACAGTTGTCAGCGGTCTCACTGGGCCATACGAAGACAGATCTGGCTCTTATGGAGGCAATCAGGTACAGAAGTTATCATAACAGAAATTAGCAGCCAGAACCATTTTTTATTCTGCAACCCAAGGCTACGTTAGCATGAAAAAGTAATGGCCGAGTTTATTATTCAAATATACTGACTTATGTGCAGGCTGCTGCTGTATTTTAAGTACACACACACACGTGCGCGCGCACGCACGCACACACACACACACGCACGTTAAAATTGCATAGATTAATGTGCTGCTGCATATTGAGATAAGGTGGGGCAGGGTAATATTTGCAGGATGTCATTAATGTTCAATGCCCTTTTACCCCCCTTGGCACAGGAAGAGAGCGGCGATGGCGGCGTGAGGACGTATACATTTCACAGACGCTCAGCTGACGCGCCACGGAGTGTTTCCTCCGCGGTATGTCTCCGACATGAAGAGCGCGTGTTTGCAGGTCACTTTATACGCCCGAGGACCGTCTGCCAGCTTAGATAAGGTAACGCCACCCTCTTCTCGGGGTCAGGGGTCAACAGAGACATGGTCGATATTTGTCGATGGAGCCGCTCTTTGGTGCTTCTCAGGCTCATGTCGTTCCCTTTCCGGCGTTTAATGATTCAATTAAACCATTTTAAAATTACAATTAAGGCTCATTTACTGAGTCACGTTGTTTTTACAAATGTTAGCATAGCGGCGCTAACGTATTCTACCTTTAAAAGTTAAACCTCTTTAATTTTACAAGCGTAGCTGCCGGCTCCGCCATCACGGTTAACTGTGTTTTCATTCTCACCTTCAGCAAACGAGCGCCAGAACAGCAAGAACAAACCTTTTTGGCTGAAGGGGCTCATTAGTAGCGCCTCCCAGTCTGTTCTCTGCTCCTCATCACCGCAGTTTAGAACAAGAATAAACGAACTCTTCATCAATTAGCAACTTCCTCTTGAGCACAGCTTCCTTCTGTCCTTTTTTTTGCTGCTGTCAGAAACAAGTGGAGTTCCATAGCATCAAACTTGGTCGGCAGAAGATAACTTTGCTTTTTTTGGGAGGGGGGTAACGACCCTCGACCCGCCGAAGCCGGAGCGGGGTCGCGCGTCGCGCCCTGAATGTGGCCGCGGTCCGGACTCCTCTGCGGTTGTTCCTTGAGAGTTTAACGGCTCTACCCGAAAATGTCATTACTGTAAAACTGGGCCCACGTGGAGCCGGGGAAGGCAGAGGCGCAGCGAGCCAAAAGGCCATTAAAATCTGCGATCATTTATTTCCACTCCCTCATCTAATCCATCTCTCTGGGGAATGGTTCTGTCCTTATCCACCCAAGGCTACCAATCTATTCTCCTGTCTGTCTCCATGCATCAGAATGAACCTGGGAAGGCGTCAGACATGCTCCCTTTCTTCCCCCCTTCCTCTTCCTCTGTTCCCCTCTACCCCGTCCTCCTGATTTGTTTCTTTTTATCTCCTCCGCTGCTGTCTGCTGATTGCTGCCGTTGTCTTTCCCTCCTCACCTTTACCCCCCCCCCCCCCCCGCCCCCGCCAACCCCCCCCCCCCCCCAGCCCTGTCAGAAACATCCGCGAGGATCCGATTCAAATCATATCCGGGAGAGAGAGAGAGAGAGGAACAACAAGACGTTGTCAATGGCAATTTAATCCGCGGAGAGCGAGGTGTACCGGAGAGCAAGGTGTACGTAATGCGGCTCGTGTTCCAGGGATCCGTCTGATTGCATTTGGATTTGTGCAGATCTGGTTGCCGCTTAGAGAAAAAAGGAAATGAACCGCAGACGGGTCGCTCGTTTTTTTCCCCCTTGTGTAGTTTGCTTTCAGAGGGTCTTTGTCTTGGTCGGGTTTAACATGCGGACGCGGTCACGAGTGGCCAGAGGCGGTTCTGTGTCCCGGTCCGGTCCAACGAATGAACTCGGCTTGTTATTTAAAATCGGATGGGACTTTTATAAAGTGGTTCTTTGTGGCGAGGTGCAGCCAAGGTGGGTGAACGGGACCAAATCTCCCTCGGAACTGGGTCAAAATAAATCGTAAAGTAACTCAACTCTCACGAAGGTACCGGAGTGAGCCGGTGGAGCTAGCCTAGTTTGGTCGGACAAGTGACAACATTGTGGTGGAGGCCATTAACGCCCAGCATTTGTCATCATTCAGGTCACAGCTGGTGGGCTTTGGAGGTCCTCCCACACCCGTGTCACTCTCTCAACGGCCAACCTTCAAAAGCAGCCCAGAAAATCCAGGACCGACGCTCCGAGGCTGCTAAAAGTCACGGAGAGTCTTGTAGATGGGGGTCGGACGGGCGGACGTAGATTTGTGCATTTGTTTCGGAGAGATGAGCGGGAGGCGGCTCCTCGTTCTCTGCCCCTCTAATCACAAAGAGCGAGGGAATGAAACGCAGCGCCTGGAATCAAGGTCCAAATCCCCATCAGGCTGGCTCCCCAAGGTTAGGCACACCATCACGCTGTCAGGGCAGGAAATAAAAACTCCTGTCTGCCTCACCCTCCTGACACAAACGCCTTCTCCTAATGGCTTCCACAAAGTTCCACTAAACATCCGGTGAATATTTATAGACCATTAATAACCTACGTGTAAACCGCTAGTGTCACCAACCGGGCAGAGCGGATGATGTGGAATCATGGCCGGGGCATTAATATCGCCTCGGCGAGATAAATGGGCGTTGTTGTCTCGGAACCGTGTGCACGTGGGATGCGTTGCCAGGGATCCCAGACGGCGAGGTCCCTGATCTGGACCCGACCGAATTCCTCTGACATAACCGGCGGAATCCCGTGACAAACTGCCGCCATTTGGCCGCTTTTCCTTTCGCCACCGTCGGCGAGCTCCCGCAATTATCCTTAGAAAGGGTCCGAGGTTCTGGAACGCCGTGCCAGTTCGTTAGGGGGAGTTGGGAGGGCACCGGCCCGATGTAAAATATGTACAGTCGGGCAAGTAATTAGATTAATAAAGCCCAAATGAGCTCCGGGCCGGCAAGCGAAACCCAAAATCCCTCATCCTCCGAGAGTCTGCAGTGATACGCAAGTTTAAATGGAGCCTGAAAAAAAAAGTTTCTGTGCTCATTTCTCCTCCCAGCAGACGTGTGGTGAACACGGCTCTTCCGGAGGAGCAGGAGGAGATGATCTGAAGGAGCAATAATGAAGCCGAATCCGTAAAGAGAACAAAAAGCAATGAGACGAGGAAAAAAAGCCCTTTCAGATGACTTTTGTTCAGTCTCTCCCTGCACAAATTTCATATCAGATTTTGTTTGATTTGGGCATTAAGATATGGATTCCTGTCTTTGTTAAAACTTTTATCATTAAAATGCTAATCTTTAGCCTTCAAGCACAATGACTGCGCAACATCACAGCAATGAAGCCTCGACAAGAGAGTCCGCTTCAGTCCGGATCAGCTCGGAACGGGACCCCCGTCTGGGTCACGTTTCCAGCCTCAATGCAAGCAAATACGTCGCCCCCTGGTGGCCGTTGTTGTGAGACGTTTTATCTGGATACGTTTTGAGTCGCTCTGTTATTTACGAAGGAGCGGCAGGAGACGAATCGGCCGTGCTAGCAAATGCTACCACGCCTGGCAACATGACCGATGGCGTCAGTCTGTCTTCGCAAAGCTCGCCATTGAATTAGGCCAACTGTCGTTATATCACCGGAGACGGCGAGTATAACGAACCATTTCACCTCCATTAAGCCTGAAAATTGGTTGTGAGGTCTTTTTATTGTCCAACTCCCGCCACTTTTTGGGTGGCGGCTTCAGATTTTCGATGACTCGTACTTTTTAATTTGCCTCATTTCTGCGCGCCTGCTTTGATGGCGCAAGTTGAAATTGGGGTTACGATCTGGTCAGACGTGTGAGGCCAGCTGGAATTGTACTTTTTGAAGAAGAATATTGTTTGTTCCGCCCCGACAGAAGGCGGCGGCCCCCATCCTCGAGCGGAGAAGGACGGGACACGTGGAGCTTTAGGAGGCATTAGAAACATGAAAGTGCTGTAGGAGGGCCTCAACTCCTCAGGGGTCCTTCACAAATGCAAAACAATACAGCAGAGGCGCGCGTGCGTGGAGCGCCGTGGCGGGGGGTGGGGGCTATAATCAAAGGCACCTCATGCTTCAGCTCGTTTCCCTTCCCTTTTCCCCCTCCTCCTTCACTGACCTGACATGGATTAATTACAGCCCTGCACAATTTACACCCTGCTGGAACTGTGGCAGAGAATAAAGAATGGTTGAAATGTGAGCCCGCTGACAGGACGTTAGAATGCTGAATTGCCCCGTGCTGCACCTCTATTGCCTTTGCAGGGGCCGTGTTTACGAGGCCCGGCGCGGAGGTGAGCTCCCGGAGCCTGGAAGTGACAAAATGTGCTCACTTAGATGGAGACAGCCTGGCATGTTTTATATACTCCAGAGGGCCTGTTCCATTTCTGGCCTTCACGTGTGGCAACTTGATCAGATCAACCTTATCTTGAAAATTGCAGCGCAGCCGTTCCCACGGCAGCGTGCACGTTGTTTCTGGGGACCGATAGCGAGCGCGTTGCGCGCGAGGCGCGTGCACCGTGAGGCATGCGTGTTGGGAGGAGGCCTGGCGCTGCCAAGGAGGTGTCAGCAACAACTGGCGACGGCGGGCGGCGTGCCAGAGCGCTTGGCCGTCCTGCCTGTCAATGGTGCCTTTGTCAAAGGTGGCGGTGAGGACACTTGAGAGGGCCACAATTAACGCCCCCTAAAATTAGAACCCATGACCCCGGGCATCTGGTCCGGAATGGAAGCCCTCCTGCCTCTTTGTCTTGTATACCGCTGTTTGTTCTGGATATTATAAAATATTCCCGTAATAACCTCAGGTTTGAGCTCTGAAACCCAGATAAATACCAATTTGAAGATTAAATCAGCAGAAAAGTGTTCCCTCCCCTTGGTTTTTGAAGACTGGGGAGCTCATTGTTGCGGGTTTTTTAGGTTTCAGTCTGAATGGAGGCTCCTCGGGGGTTCGAACACGTTTCCTTCACTTTCCGCACGTAAAAAAACCAAAAACGCGTTTCAAAATTCAGCTTTTCCAGAAGGGTGCACAGGAGGCTGTGAACGGGGGCGACGCTGATGTCAGAGCACAGTCGCCAGGTTAACTGGTCGGGAGCCGGCGAGACCGAGGAAACAGTTTTAGCTGTAAGTGAGCGCGGGATCGATGCACTAAAACGCAGGGTCGAAGGTCAGGCTGCTCAGAGGCTCCTCAGGGATTCCCTATGACAGCCACCAGGATGAGCTCAACCCCCACCCCCCCACCCCTCCTTCACACACTCCGTAGCTGCTCATCCAGAGCAGAGACGCCACTCGTGCACACCTCACTCGGAGCCAATCTGGCTTTAATTGTGCATGAAGTGTAAATACACTGAGAGGGCTCCTTCTAATTGGCTATTGAACCAAGAAAGACCTGTGTGTCACGTCAGGCTGCTGGGTCCTGGTCATAAACCTTTCATGAACCCGCCCTCTTTACCCTCTGTCGTGCAGTTATACCCCTCGGTCGGACCTAAAGCGCTCTAGAGTCCCGGTGGGAGCTTCCCATTTCGCTGCCTTTTCCCATTCCGCTGCCTTTTCACCTGGATGGAGAGCGGCGGGAATGTGGAACAGGAGAAAATGGCAACGGGACGACAGAGAGACCATTACAGGAGCTATCAAGCTACCGGCTGGAGTGCAGTTGGACCTTCCTGTGCACTGGAATATGAACACTCTGCTAATTAAGGATCTCATCGTTAGGCAGTAGCTCATCACTGGGAGTGAACTGGAAATGCCTGATATCATTTTAATGGGGTGTTCAGCTCAGCAAACACGTGTCCTCAGCGGCGGACTGCTGTTCCTGGCCGTAAAACCTCACGCAACCGAGCGTCTTCCTCTGATCTTACCCGACTTCCCACTTCAAGTTGCCACATTCGTTCCCCGGCTCTCATCCTCCACCTTTAGCACATGATTATATTAAAGTCAATCAAAGCAGGGAAACAAACGAAACGCTCTCCAGATTGAAATGAGGGGGTGGGGGGGGGGTCCCCCCCGCCACGCATTCAAATTGGTCGACACAAATTGACAAGCTACTGTCAGGCATGTCTGCGGGATGAGCAGAGCCGGGGGTGTTGTTGGTGCGCTCGGCGCCGCGGCATATTTTGTCCACGGCCCATCACCTTGTTGTTCCCAACACGCCGCCGCTCACAGCCCGATGTGATTGGAGATTTTATCCCCCGTTTTGACGTCGTGGCCGACGGGTCTCTGGCGGAGTGATATCAATCAACAACCACGGCGTGTTTTATGTCACGGCTTTCCCAGCGTATGATTCCGATTCCCATAAATCGGGCGTCCTATTTTACCCCTGAACCAGTTAAATGCATTGGAAAATACCTTCTTCCAGTTGGTTAGTGTCTCTCCCCTGCAGGCGGACTCTATTTTGCCCAGGATCATCAAACAGGAAAGAAAAATGACCAGTGTGCTTTCCTTATTCCCCCGAGGAGTGAATCCTACACAGAGGGACGTGGCTATTACTTATCATAATCAAAAAGTGCTTGTTTGGTGATAATAAGGGTCTGGGATAGAAATTTCAGCTAAGGGGGTGGGGGGTGGGGTACCTGGAGTAGCAAAGGAGGAATCCTTCCTCTGCTTAGCCAAGCAGTTTCCGCCTCTCCTTTCTTTCTGGGTCTTCCATAAGACCCGGCTTAGCCCAGAAACAGAGGGAGATAGCAAAAGTCTGTTATTAGCCGTGGTTAGAGGAATTAAAGAAGATAAAGAACAGACAATGCCCCCAAATGTGCTTACTGCGCAAGAGACTATTTTCTGATAACGTCAAGGTAAACATGAAAGGAACGTGGGTCCGGACTGCCGAGCCGAGGACGTAGACGGGCTTAGATCTGCTGAACCTCACCGTGGTGCGTTCAGGGTCTTCCGGCGATACTCGCCCCGAAGGGAAAGTTACTCATTCATTTCGATCTACCTATTTCTCCTCCTTTTGCAGGGGGCTGGAGGGGGGGAAGGGGGGGGGAGGCAATCTCCCCAGGGGAAAACAGGACAGCTCACAATTCCGAATGAATCATAACTCCTGTCATGCTACACGGGGAGAAAGTTCACACCATACATAAATTTGGGGTCATGTGTTACAGCTCCAGCAGGGGTCACGCGCGATAATAGCCTGGCTGCTATGCGGCGGTAGCGGGCCTTATCTGGAAAAGTTCTCCGTAGTACTGCGAGCTTTTCCTCGCCCCCCTCTGCAGGCGGTTCACGTCCTCTTGTTTGTTTTATCTATCGCCATTCAGCGATTTGCGTTTGACACTGGGTTCATGACCACTTCAGTTCTCCTCCCACTATCTGACAGTTCCGTCGCTCACATCCCCCTAATATATTCGGAGGAGAGTCAGAATGCAACGTTGAGGGAAACGCACATCTGACTGCGAGGCCTTTTCCCGATGAATTGGGCCACGGTGGGTACCTCAGCTTTATCAAAGGATGGTCTCTGTCTCACTGGTATGATTAATCGGGCGTGGGGGGGGGCTTACTCTTAATGTATAAAGTCTCTGCAAATCACTGGAGGGCTCATGATATCAAGTGTTGGTTCACTCCGCTGATGAGATGAGACCCCTGCAAAATGGGGTCACGCTCGCCAGCTTTCGGGGTGGTGAGATTCAGCGCGCAACGATGCTCGAAAGCATCCAAACAAGACGTTTCTCCTGGAAATCAGCAAAGATGGAAGCGGCTCTCAGATCGGCGCTGACAGAAATACCCTCCTTGCTGGAAGCATTTCCTGGGTCTCTCCTCTGAAGCTCTACCTGCGGGATGGAGGCGAGAGAGGGAGGGAGGGAGAAAAATGGAGCGAAAGAAATAAATATCTGTTTTAAAAATAGCTTCCCGGCACGGCAAAGAGAAATTTGAAGATATTATCCTCAAAGGCTGCTGCGAGTGAGGCCGGGAGAAGCGACGGCTGTCCACGGTGAAATATGAAAGGGGAATATTCCCTGACAGCCTATGGCTTTTCCCGATACTGCCAACACCAGCCCACTGGAGTGATCCATAGACTCTTTGTGGAGACTTGTGATATAAATGCTGAGGGCTAGATGTTTAAGATCCTCACCTAGCTGCCGCCTTCCCTCGGCATCCTTTGCCATTGCCTCGCCCGTCACACGGGAGGAATTTGTTATGTTCCCTTTTGTACCGGTGCCTCGGAAACATCAGGACGGCGGACAGGGGGCAAGTCGACTGACTTGTCCTTGTCCCTTTTCAATTTGACAAGGCGAGCAGCCTTGGGGACTTTCTAGTCTATTTTCAAATTGACCATTTATAATCAGTTTTCTAAAGGAGACGGGGAAGGGGCGGCGGAGTCAAAGCAGCCCCGTGTTGTTGTGGAAGGTGTAGAGCTGGGGGTTGGGAGATGATAATACAGCAGCATGTTGTCAGAGGTGTCAGCAGGTAAGATGAATGAAGAATAGCGAGCGGGCGCATTAAAGAGGATGCACAGCGGGGCATTGACCTCTATTCAAAAAGCAAAAAGAGGGGAAAATGGGCAGAAAATAAGGCCACTTTCCCTCCCAGCAAATGAACATTTACAGGCTCTTTGATATACGGGACGCACCACCTCCGGGTGAACTCGGATCACAGGTAGACGTTGTGGCCACGGTGGCCAGAACCACGGAGAAAGATGATACGCCCGCTGTTCATCGCTCTGACACCGACGCGGCTGCATATATCAGCACCTACAAGGTCGAGCGGGCTTGGGTGCGGCGAGGGCCCGGGCCCGGGAGACGCTGCGGCATTCTGTCACGCCGCTCGCTCCGGCGGCGCCGCATGATGGCATTTCCATGAGACGGCTCTTCTGAATTATGCAGCCCGGCAGAAGGTTAAGAAGAAAATTCTCTTGCTAGGTGTCGGATTTCTGACCTGAAAGTGCCACTTGTTTTCATCGGAGCTTCTTGTCACGACGCGGAACGTGACGGGGAGGACGCTCAAGCCGGCCCGCCGCTCCCGTTCGCCATTCCACGGCTGCCGCCCTCTCTGGAACGTGGCGGTGTCACCTCCACTGCGCCCTCCTCCCATCCCCCCCAAATTAATCCCAATTTGGCCATCAAGTGCGGGCCGTCGGGCAGGGCAGGCGTAACGTCATTGACATTCTGAGGTGCATGAGTTTTGTTTATGTAGCAAAGCTGAGGCAGGGCTTTCTCGCTCATGGGTGTCGGCGAGGCCAGTTTGCATATGACGCCTGATTTGGGAGCTCTTGCATGATTGACTGCTCAGCAGCCTGTGGTTCGGTGGCATTTCAGCAGAGGACGTTTCAGAAAGGATCGTCTCAGGTGTCGGGTCGCCTGGAAGGCGTGGGCAGCAGCAGGAGGTCATTTGTCCGCTGCATCGATCCCACTATGACCCCATCGCTCTCTGTGACTATTGATCCCTCTCCCCAGATCCCTTTATACAATGCCCATTCCACACTGGGGAATTAGAGCCGAGGTGTCAGTGTGGCCTGCCCTCAAAGAAAAGAAAGGCAAAATTTCAATAGGACGTCACACGTCAGGATTTAAAATAGTCACAGCGCCGGCCACTTACCTCAGAGGTCACTCCAGGGAGTCCATTTTGGTTATTGGGACTATGGATCCCGGGAAGCAGTCCTTTATAAAGAAGACAATGCTTGGTGGGGAGGATCCGTTACCCATTTGATGGGGGTTCTCTCTAATGTGTGTTGGTGCTTAAACACAGAATACCCTAGCCGAGATGCTTTACTCGGCAGGGCTGCCGTGCCTTTTAGCATGTCACCCAGGGCCATGAATCACCATTACAGTGCCTACATTTTTACCTGGACACCTTTAAAGCCCTTTCATTAGAGTAAAAGGGACTCTCTGGCATCCCCAGACAGGGCGGTGCAAGTGCTATTGAAGGGGTTGCTGGTGTTTGTGTAGGGACGGGTCAGGGATTTGGGTGGTGCGGGTTAATTACAGTAACAACCAGGGCGGCCAAAAAAAGGAAGGGAATGCTGTCGGTGGCGGGGCCGAGCCGCTCTCATTTGTTTCAATAAGGTAAATTGATTCCCATGTCCTCTGATGCCATTTGCATTGCATCCATTTAGCGCGCGCCTCCCATCCGCCTCTCCTCCCACCCCCGTATCCTCTTCCTCCCCCTCCATTCACTGCACGTGCAGAGGGCATGACAACATCAATGAGGACGCATTGATCTTCCCACAGAGGCGACACACGACAACACCGATGCGACACATTTCTATCGCGCGTGTTCGAATTCAACCCAAACTTGGAAATTTGTTTGATCCAGGCTAAAAGCGAGTATCTTGTACTGAGATTAATAGTGCGGCATAACTCATTTTACTGACCTAACAGACAAAAACCAAATCTTCTATCAAACCTGGAGAGATTTGGAGAGTTTTAACAATAGCTGTGAGAGTTTTCTGCTTTTATAAATCAGAACTTTCCCTTTGATTAGCGCGCCAGTGAATGTGTCCACCAGGTGGTGCTTGTGTGCCCCCCCTGTTGGACGTGCAGTCTCTGTCCCGCACACATGCATGGTCACTGAACGCAGCACCACCCGATGACCTTTAGCCCAGCCCCTCCCTTCAGTGGAACGGGCCGCGCCTCCGCTGCTGCCGCCTTTGGAGCGGTGTCTAATGTTAGCGGCCCACCACGCCGCCGCCATCCGTCAACGTCGGAGCAGATTCAGCAGCTGCCGTCGGGCAGATGAGTGACGACTGGGCTTGTTACCTGAGCTGCTGCATGACAATGGGCCGGCGGCGGCAATAAGCTGACACGCCAGCCACGCTCCAATCAGCACATCTTCACTGTCTATGGTGCAATTAGCTGTCAAGCAGCAACGTGTACACGCGCGCTACGCAACGGGCTCACCTCGGCGCCACATAATTGATTTCCGGGTATGCAAACACCATTTGTCCTGTCGAAATAACGGCGGTCTTCTGACGCTTTATTGACGGTGGACGGGGGGAAACGATGCGGCCGCAGCGTCTCCGTACACTGGGAAACGGAGAGGGTTAATAACGTAGCTAATCCGGTCATTAATGCAGCACTCCCATAATATTCCCACCTCAGAATGACACTTCAATGGGCTTATTCCTCTCATAATACTAGAACTATATATGCATTACACAGGGAAATTGCTGCCAAAGGTATCGCATCCACCTCCTTGAGTCGGCAGTAAGCAAATCCTATAAATCCCCTTTAATTAGGCCTCATTTAGGCAAATCCTGCCCGCTTGTGAAGAATATAAAAAATACAAATTTAATGTCTTTGGGGAGGTACATATATCAGACTCATTAATAGTCGCTGCTCCTCCCAGTTTTCATGCCCTCTTGCAGCAGTTTGAGATGATTGCAGGACCTGCTGACTGGTTCCCAGCGTCCGCAGCGGAAACCGGCAGATAAAAGCACACCTGGAATTCCATCAGATCTGGCTCCTCAAGCACTTCGAACCAGTCAGGGAGAAGCTACAAAGATTCCGTTAGCGTTGCTCAGGAGCTCCGGCTGTCAGCGGGAGCCTCCCGAAGCACCCGAACTTCAAATCCAAATCCCAACACGGCTTTTTTTTTTTTTTTTTTGCTGAAGTACGACTGATTCAATTGGCAAAACGAGCAGCTGATTATGGAATTCTTCCCCGTGTTGCACAACAACTCTCAGGTTTGGACACCAAAGTACGACGATTATGGTAATCCGCCAATGTCAAATCTCTTTTGTGTGTCACCCATTTTTGTTTGCACTCTCGCGACCTCATTAACCTTCCTAATCCTCCACTGGGTTGTCACGATAAAGGGCTTACGGGCGCAGGCCCGCGCACGCCCAAAGACTCACTTTGATGCCACTTCAGAAGCCAAATCCACCTGTTTCCTTCTGCACACCTGAGATTCTCTGCTGAAAATGGGCCGAAGCCCCTGAGTCACCCGAGACAATTAGCGCTCTTCCTTAGATCAACACGAGAGGGGCGGGGTGGCGGCGCTCGGCGGGGGCTCCTCCCGGTGTACGCAGGCGAGGACGCAGGTCTGATTGGTATTAAGTGGCGAGATTAAAAAGCCATCTGAGAAGTCAGGTCAGCTGGTGTTCATTTGAATGCATTACCAGGGTCCGAGGATAGATAATTCTCTCATTAGCGCCGCTCAAACGCCGAGTGACAACGCGGGTGAGAAGGGAGCATGTCGTACAACACTTAGAGTTAATTAGTCTGCGCGCGCTGTTGCTCTGCGCTCTCTTGAAAACGGGCTCAACCTCAGCGGTCTGCAGTTAATCAGCGATGAGCTGCCGACTTCTCCGAAAGAACCACTTGTTGTGTCCGGAAACGCCGGGAAACAGCCGCTCTCCTTGTCCCGGTTCCCGGGTCGCCTGCGTCCGGCCGTTGGTTTGAGGCAGCTAACGACGGATGTCTGGCCTCAGATGAATGCGGCGCCCCTTTGAACCACATGGTGGCGCCAGTCACCCTGGTTTCTGATGTCACGTGACCACGTCGTATCGGATACAGAGATACTGAAGAGATACAGCTAAGAAGCTAGCATTTCCAGCTAACATGTTCAGTTGCTAGTAGACGCTAACTCATCTCGTGCTAGTTCAACTTAGCTCCTGCCACAGGTGACCAGCATTCTCAGGTGGAATCTTTTGTTAAAATTCTACCACATCGAAGCTGGGGTGATCTAAAAAATTGCATATTTTGCAGGTTTCCGACTCCGACAAAGATGATTTGAGGATTTTTTGAAGGGAATCAGTCCGAATGGAAGCTTGGGACGGAGCTGACAGCGCTGCCCCGCTCGGCCGCCGTTATTTTCAGCCGGATACGGCCCACAGGTGAGCACTTCCTGTCTGGGAGCTTCAGAGGACAGGAATGGCTCCCTCCTCCTCTGTTGATGACGGCGTGTTTGCATATCGGGACCGTGAGGTTATATCCACATCATTAGTCTCCCTGCTTGGATCCGGGCCCGATAACCGCACCGGCACCTCGGCTCTGCTCACTTTGGTTCTAACGGTTCTGCAAATGATCTCTTTCGCGGTTCCCTCTCGGGTCCACTCACACGCCGTCTACTGCTCCCGGAAGGCGCGGCGCTCGGCTCATTGGCTGCCACACACACTCTCCGGGAGGGGTCCTGTGATGCCGCCGGGCTGACCCCGGATCCCTGTCTCTGCGTGTTCCCCCACCCCAAGCTGAGCTGGATGCTCTAGGGGGCTTTCACTTTTAAAGAGGGGGGTCCCTTCCACCCCCTCCACCGTCGCTCTCGAGGGAGTCAGAACTTCAGGAGCCATTAGCAGGGTCATCTGCTCCCACAGGGAGGACTTGAAAGAAAGGATTTGAATTGGCTTCCTCTCCTTTTATTCCCAGCCCATCTCGCCGCTCCGCCGCTCCGTATGGGTTTGTCATAATTCCACTTCCTGTCTTCAAGGCCTGGCGGTATTCAGCGCTCTCAATCTTGGTCTCAGCCGCCAAATTCATCAGTCAAAGACAAGGCCCTTCAAAGCGCTTCCATGTCACGCTTCTTACGCCACTGTTGAAAACGGCGACGGCGGCCGCCTAAAAAAATGCCGGTTCTGCCGTCGCGAAGCATTTATCCGCTTGTATAGAGCGCCGCCGCGCTAACGCGGGACCGAGGAGGGGATGTGAAGGAAAATGGCTTCCAGCTGAAAGAGAAATGGGAGGAGGCGGCGAGAAAACTGGTGAAGATGGGGGGATTTCTTCTTCTTCTTCTCTTTTGAATTCCCAGTGAAATATCTGCCGAAGTAGGTCAATGGGATTTAGAAAGTTTGTGCCGTGTTTTTTTTTTTTTTTCCAGCCTTCTCTTCATTCCCTGTCGATGGAAAAATGAGCAATGCGATTAGGCGAAGCAACGACGACGAGCCGCAGAGAAATAAATGAGACGGACCGAACGGCTGGTTCCGGGTCTCCCGCGGGTCCCGTCCACCGGCCGAGCGACACAAACCCAGAGAGAGAGAGAGGGGAGTTATTTTCATCCGGAGTTCCTCTGGATACGGAAGTCATTCCGACACACGAGAAGATGCTTCTCCTCTCACACGCAAGCAAAAAACACCTTATCAGCAGCTAAATGACTTTGTTAATTCATAATAAGTAAATGATCTTTCCCAGTTCCTGAATATTTCATGGTCCCGTCAGAATATAATGAGTAGCCTGAAGTTTGGGCCGAAACAAATGGGCCTCTCTTGGTAATTTGCCTGAATGTTCCTCGGGGTAAATCTGCGCCAGTGGATTTGATTGAATGTTACAATTAAATGTGCTAATTCATTGTCAAAAGCAACTTATCTGCACACATGATATATTTGGCTCTTAATTGGAAAGCACATTCAGAAACGGTTTCTTCAGCCACTTTTCACATCGCCGCCTAATCAGAATAAATTCGACCGCGCCGTAATGAATTGAAGCTGAATATCCGTAGTTGGGCTATTTAAGAGACTCGAGGAGTGAATGATTTAAATGCTAATGAATGTTTTAAGCCCTCCTCTCAACCTGCATTCCTCCCCGGTTCACCCTCAAATGGCTGATTCCAGCATTGACCAACTTCTGGCTCATATTTCATCGATCACCTCCGCAGCAGCTCAGCACGTGGAGCCTCCTGGAGCCGGTGATGGGGGGGGGGGGGGGAAGATGGAAGCCATCAATAGTGGGAGACAGTCGGTGGAATTGCTAATCAACTCTTAGCTGGGAACTTGGTGTCCCATCAACCGTGTTAATGAATGAGGGAGGGGAGGGAAGACTCCTCTCTGGATGTTTGCGGACCAGGCAGGGTAGCAGGGGGGCGTCGGCACGTCCCGGAAGGTGACCCGAGAGGACACTTTTGTCTTTAGTTGACTTGGACGGGACCTGAAAGGACAGCTGACGTGCGTTTGTTTCACTGGATCTGCACCCAGGAGGGCACATTTATGCTGCTGGAAGAGCCTTTGTCATATTTGTGGAGGGCATCTCGGAGGGCGCTCTTTGTTTTGCGGATGAGCACCAGAAACTGGCTGCGTGGACAGATTCGTCCTGTCAGGAGTTGTTTTTGGACGAGCCGTGCCCCCTGCCCCCTGGTCCGGCGGTATCTGCCGGTGGTTCTCTTTGAAGTCGACGGACCTGATTAGGTCTGAAAAGAGTCAGATGCGGTTCAAGTCTGAGAGGCAGCTTTAGAAGTTCTTGTGAGAGCATCGGCGGCATTATTCATGTTTTCACAATGGCGTGTTGTTCATCATAAGACAAAGGAGGATCTCACGCGGCCTGACATAGATGGAGGACGGCCGCCGGGGGATTTGTCACATCTGCTGAAGACGGCGTGCACGGCCAACTGGATGTCATGATACAGCGCGCTTATGAATGAGAAGAAAGTCTCTCAGCACAGGGAATAAATGGCACTTCCCTTCATACCAGGGCATAAATATTAATTGTGCTTGAATGTGTGATGTACTGTGGTCACGGAGCTGCTTTTGTACCAACAACAGGGTGGATTTTAGTCGTCAAAGCTCCACATTGTGACGCCACATTGTGCAGACTGACAGGTTGTTTTAAGTTGGGAAGTTGTAGTTTGTACTCTTACCACCAGGTGGCATTGTTGGCTTAGGAAAAAGTCCAGTCAGACGGGTTCCAGCTGCTGTTCGGAAGAAAGATCCAGTTCATTTCAGCATCTACCCACTTTATTCATACAGAACATTCTACCCTGTATAAATAATACATCTTTGAGCCTCGACCAAGACAATGGTTGCAACAGCTGTCCGTGGTTCTGTCTGATGGCATCATAACCGCATCGTCAAGCTTATTGTGACGGGGAGGGGGGCACGTACAGCAGCCTGCAGCAACCTTCTGCTCCACTTGAAATGCTCAGTCATCCTCTCCCTGCCAGCATCATTACAGACTCTAAAACTCAACGTCCCGACTGGTGCTCGGCCGGAGTTCAACTTAAATCTCTCATCTTCGAACTCGGCCTTTATTTTGGCGTTTCTCTCGGAGCGATGCCGAATCCGTAAAACACACGAAAACCGCCGTCTTCTGAAAGAGAAGGGACGCTCTCTCTCTTCGCTCCGAGCTCATTTGTAGGTCGAAATCATCTTGGCAAACTCCCGTCCGGACCGGTAGAGGGTTCGCGGCAACTTTGCGTCCGCAAAGTCCACGTGGAACAGTCCAAAACGAGCGCTGAACCCATCGGCCCACTCAAAGTTGTCCATCAGAGACCAAGCGAAATATCCGCGGACGTCAACCCCGTCCTCGTTTATCGCTGCAGAAGAAAGAAAAGATATTTGAGAACTTGAAACCTTTGCTAGCCTGTAAACCCTCCAATATCAGACTGGCCAGGAGGTGGCGCCAAAAAACAACTTAAAAACCTCTTGAAGGCTGCTCATTCACTGCTCATGAGAGGAGTTCAGCGGAGGAAACGTACCTTTGGCCACTTCTGAGAGGGTGTCCCTGTAAAACCCGGAGCGCTGCTCGTCCTCCAGCTGGAGCGGGCCCGTCTGGGAGAAGCCGTTCTCCGTAATATAGACCGCCGGGCTGCCGAACGTGTCCTGTGAAGTCACAACGGTGGACAAATGTGGTCAAACCAGGCACAGGACGCCGCATCAGGACAGATTTGTGACCGGGCCTGTGCCGCTGGACGTTACCTTGATGTACTTGAGAAGCTTCCTCAGGCCGGGGGGCGCCACGGCGAGCCAGGACACGCCACAAACGGGCCAGGAAGGATCGACGACTTCCTCTGCGTCTCGATCGGCCTTCATGCTCATCCTCCCGCAACCGCCGCCTCCCGCCTTCACTTTACGGGACGTGTAGTAGTTGAGAGCGAAGAAATCCGCCGTGCCCAGAACGGCGGGCTCGTCCTCGGAGAACCGCGGCAGCCTCGAGCCGCCGTTGTAGCCCAGCTTCTGGCTCTGGGCATCGACGGCGGACCTCATCGCTTCTGGGTAATCTCCGGTGACAAACAGGGGCCAAGCGAACCAGCCGAGCGTGAACGCACGGCAGCGCTCGGTGGCGGCGCGGTCCTCGCCGCTTCCTGCCCGCAGCGGCTCCAGCCAGTCACCGTTGATGGCCAGCGACACCGCGCCCTCCTGCTGGGCCCTGTAGAGGGAGTCGTAGCTGTGCCAGGCCGCGGCGTGGGCCCGGAGCATGTTGTGGCCCGCCAGGTAGGCGGCGGTCCCGGGTTCTTTCAAGCCCGGGGCGTGGACGCCGTCTTCGTGGCCCAGTTTGGCGCACACGTACGGCTCGTTGATGGTGATCCACAGCTTGACGCGGTCGCCGAATGTTCGGAAGCAAAACTTAGCGTAGCTGTTAAACAGGCCCGCGATACGGGGCGATGTCCAGCCGCCCTGATCCTGGAGGGCTTGTGGCAGGTCGAAATGATAAAGCGTGACCATGGGGGTCACGCCAGAGGCCAGCAAGTCATCGATCACCCTGCTGTAGTACCGCACACCTGAAAGAGGGGGCGCTGTTGGGAATGTTTCGGGAGCTAGACGGGTCCGCAGAAGAGTTCGGGATGGACGCACCTTTCTGGTTGACGTGTCCCGTGGTGCCGTCAGGTAGGAGGCGGGGCCAGGAGAAAGACAGGCGGTAGTGGGTCAGGCCCAGCTGCTTGATGCAGTCCAGGTCCTGGTTCCAGAGCTGGTAGCTGTTGCAGCTGACGTCTCCGCTCTGGTCCCCCAACACTCGACCTCCCTGGTGGCAGAAGGTGTCCCAGATACTGGCCCCCTTCCCGTCGGCCTGCCAGCCGCCTCGGTGGGACATCAGCAGAGTTTAGGTGTGACACGACGAGCCAACTCAGTAAAACAGGCATTTGGACCGTTCTTTAGGCAGTTTAATGCGTTGCTATGGAGATGAATGGTGTTTACACTATAAATTACAATGTAATTTGGATTCACGCCAAACATCAAAGATGGAACGTTGCCATTTATTACAATTCCTGGCGGGTTTATTAAAGTTTTCCAGGATAATTTGAATAAACGGCGCCATTCAGGTGTAATATATATTTAACTGGAGGATTATTTGGATCTTTTACCTCTGCGTTTCACCACATATTGGCACCATTTACCTTCGATCTGATACGCGGCGGTTGCGGCTCCCCACGCAAAGTTACCGGGAAACATGTTTCTTCGGTGTCGGAGCCCCGCAGATGTGCGGTGATCCCGCAGATATTTTGCAAGTTCACCGCGCGTATTCGCAGCCGCAGCCTCGAACCAGGAAGTGCGTAGTGATCACTTCACGGGCGTGACGTAAATCCCGAGGCTCGTTCATAAACCCCAAAAATATAATCGGTTGATTTTACTTGTTCTTCGTGGATTTTATAACGTTTTGCACTTCTCGACTAGTAACACTGCGTCATATAACAAAGCCATTGTTACCAGTTTATTACGGATCACAGTTTATTGACGACTATCGAAGTTATAATTTCCGAGAAGCACTTAAACGTATCATCAATCTGTTCGTCAGTTTCGCGGGTTATTTCCGGCTTGTTTTTTTCCCTTTGCTTATAAAACTTCATGTAGTTATTGATTAAAAGCTATTCGAAAAACATAAAACACAACACCGAGGAGTGACATTTATACGAATGTGTTTAAGAACACAAGTTGTCACTGTAACAAGAATTGTTTTTCTTTCTTTTACAAGAAATTTCTGAAAGAAATCATTCTGCCTTTGAAGGTGGAGTGGGTGTTAATTTATGAGGTGTGTATTTTAAAAACACAACCACTTTTAATTCCATTATCCCACCACATTGTCATGTCCCATGCGGACACAATTGAAAGGTTAAAGGTCACCTGGCTAATGGTGTCAGCCCTCTCAGGACCTGAAAACCAATAGACGAGAGGACGCCAAAGCTTTATAGCCTGAAGACACACATTCCCTCAGCTGTATGAATGCTGTTTTGGATCAGTTTTCTACAGAATAAGTGCCTCATTTCACCTGATCACAACAAGGAAAATGGATTGTTGCCGGAGGGGAAGGAGATGTTTTGGGGCTAAATGTGCTTCGGCCAAAAGATGTATTAAGAACACTCGTGTGTGCCGAAAATATTAATGTAGATTTGCTTTAAATTGCTGATTCATTGTGTTTTTCGAGTTGCAAACCAACAGCAGTGGCACAACCTAACTTAATTTCCTTCAAGGTCTCATCGTTCAGACCCCTGTGGTTTTATTTTGGAGGGTTTGCATGTTTTTCTGCAGCCAGCCTCCAGCTGGTAGCCACGGTGCTTCGTGCTTTGGTGCCTCGCCACGATGTGTAAAAGGTAAAACTGCGTTTTGTGTGTTGACACTGACTGTAGCAACGTCTCTACCTCATAAAACAATCATCACGTTCAGTCTCCAGTTGGTGATTTTATTTTGAAAAGCAGACCGGATGCGGTGTGAATAGCGGCCGGCTTGACGCCTGCGGATCCCGGGACAGGACCGGGAGAGGAGCGACTCCTCGGCTGGACTCGAGAACTTTTCAGAGGGCCCGTGAAGAGGAGAAAGGACGCGGACCCTTGTGGGATCCTTTGTTGGCTTTGAAACGCGACCATCGCGGGGAAGGTGGCGCCTTCGGTCGGACCTTTTCCCTCGGTCTCGCTTCTCCTTCGCCTGGAAAAGTTTGATTCCACCGAGTGAAAGTTCGGTTTCAAAGCTTCGCGAGCCGGAGAGAACCGAGAGAAACGCAGCCCCGAGCGGGAGCCAACAAAGGAAAAGCTTATTAAAAGTTATTTAGCGAGCGGGCAGCGCGCACGGATCCGGGAGGAAATGACCACCGCGCCGAGCCAATTCTAACAAAGAAGGAACCCGGGGACGCCTTCGAGAAATGGAGGAAGAAGGTTCGACTGAGCCCAACAAGATCCCGGCGAAGGTTCTGTCTGTAACCGGGTATCTAGTTCAGACCCGTTTCTTGTAGGCTCGGTACCAGCTGTGGTCCAGCACCCAGACATTGTCGGCGGCGGGGCTGCGGAAATGGGGCCGCTCGTCCTGTGGTGGTCGGTGGTCGTGCTGCTGGGCGGCAGCACCGACGGCTGGGCCGACTGCAAGTCCTCCGAGGAGCGCTCGAAAAGCGGCGACAGGAAGGTGGTGTGCAGCAACATGGAGCTCCATCAGGTGCTGCCGGCGGACTCGTTCCCCAACAGGACCGTCACACTGTGAGTCCGCGCACCATCATTTATTCACCCCCCCCCCCCAGGGCGACCCTCCAATTCTGCCATTGACACGCCAACACTTGTTAATCAGAGCACAGACACCAGCATTGAAGCTCGACGTCCGTCGAAAAATGGCCGCAGCTCCTCAATATCACAAGTTACGATTTGAAAACAAGTAGATGTGCGATAGTTTCTCGCGTAAAGAGAAGAAAAGATGTCAAATATCGCGATATTTCGCGAAGGCGCGTTGATTTGATACCAAACACATGAGGTCATGTCTCTTAAATGTAGTGTTTTAGTGCTAAAATCTTTTTGCGGAAGGTTTGTGGGTCTTCTTACTAAAGAACCCAACCGGTCTCTTTAGATTTGGTCTGACAGATAACGGGATACATCCCAGAATCACCATCGGATGACGTCATTGTGTGTGGGCGGAATGGTATCGCCCCTACAGCCATTAAAGTATTCCCATGACGACGGATGTTGGAGAACATGAGCGGCGTATCGCTGAGCGCGTTGAATTCGATCCATTTTCCATCAGATTCCGGCCAAACCCACCCAAGGAGCTGCCACCGTGTTGCTGTCGAGCCCCAAACTGGGGTTCCGGGGATGGTTCCAGTCGATCCGTCTCTGGCTCAGACTGGTCCCTAATCACGGGGGTGTTAATGTCTTCCTTTAACTCGAGCAACGTTTTCCTTTTTACCATTTCCACTAGCGTAAGCGGTTACACCGAAGGCGTTGCCGAACGCCGCGGCCACCCTCGTAAGCTAACGTAAGCACAGGTGGAGTTTCTTTACAGACTTCTTTATGAGGTCGTAAACATGTTTCTTCAGATTCGACTGGTTTCCAGGCGGGGGGGGGGTCAGCCTGTCTAAACCTGTCATTTACCCTCCTCGAGCTCCAGTCACAGCGGATCGTTCCACAATTCCCGTTCCATTTTCCGTAGCAGGAAGCCGTCAGCTGGTTTCCGAGCGGCGGCGGCGGCGGTCCTGTTTTACAGCTCCCAAAGCGGCGTCCTGCGGTCGGGTGACGGCGGCTCGGGCGCAGCTGCCGTCAGCTGCTGCGGGATTCCTTTCCCAAACTTGAAAGTGACGAGTCTGTTGTCGAGCTGAGGCCGTTCCCACATCCCATCATATCTCTTTTTGCCGTGATATTTTAGTTCTCGTTGACGTGTGGGACCGGGCGGTTTCAGTCGGGGGTTTGATCTGTCTGGACCGCTGCTAGTTAGCATAGCTGTTGGCTATCTGCCAGAGACGAGTCCCGATTGTAGCAGGGTGATTGGCTGAACTTTCACGTAGTTTTGTGGCGATTTGCAAATAACTGTTCCGGTTCTTGAGATTCCTCTGGCGGTGCCTGATATGTTGCAGTTTGTTGATGGGATGGCACAGAAATGGCCTTTTCCACAACTGTAAGCTAACGCTAAAGCTGGGTGTGTGCTCGTCTGGTGTTTGTTGCCGCCTCGGAGAGACTCAATTAACCTTAAATTGGCCCCTGGGTCACAGGACGTGAAATTCAAACGGACCAATCGCAGCTGTCGTATTTATGCTATCGCTTTCCCCGCCCACTTTCTAGTTTACACGTTGACGACCCAAACAGATCCTAGCTTTCGTTAGCGCTGGTGAGATGAGATTTTCTCTGTCAGTTGCTTACTTTCGATGCCACAAACAACAAACAGACCAGGGTTGAAACTTAATTCTTTAACCTTTTAAGGAATAATTTCACTTCTACTTGGGGAAAAAAAAGCAGTTAAATTTGAGATCAGAGTGTTTTAATTAAACCCTCTGCCAGCGACGGAAGTATGAACCATTCCACTCTAATTCCATCCTCTCTCCCTTCGGGGCATTTGGCTTTTGATGAATACATTTTGTGGCTTTTAAGTGAACATTAAAGAAAGATACCAAGCACGCCTCTTTGCTCATGCTTTTATTTTGGCCTGTCGTGAACCCTTTGGAATCCGTGCCAGGAAATGCGGCCCAGACGCTCACATGGTCGGCCTTACGTCCTCGTACGCTTGTCCGCGCATGGGCGCCGACACGGAAGGCGAGCTTCGGTCTCGCCGGGCTGATTACTTTTGGTGCGATAATACCTCGATGCTAAGAATGCATTTGGCGCTATTGTGCAGCCCAACTGCCACGCCAGAGCGACCCGAGAGGAAATGACACGGGTGCGTTTACGGCCGACCTGCTCCGCTCCCCGTAGCTCCGTTTCTGGAAACCCGCTTTAGCCTGCATGCCTGTACAAACAAACAGCTTTAGCATTGTGCGCTCCCGGCGGCTCCGGTTTCCCTCTCGGCTCGATCGCCGTCCTTTCAGAGGTGCACCTGGTTGCACATTACAAACGCGCACACCTGTGTTCTTCCTCTCTCTGTTTGTGGCAAAGAGCAAGATTAATGTCAGGGATTTCCTCGCACGCAGACGGGCGGCGGAGAGACCCTTTGAGCTCTGAGAGCCGTGCGTGTTGTCATGGCGATAGCCTGTCGGAACCCAAAGGGAGGGGAAAATGTTCCGTTTCCATGAACTTTCTCCTCTAAAACACTTGTGCAGGTGCTCAGAAGATGCCCCCCCTCTTTCTACTAACCTGCTGGAGCACCGCAGGCGTTACCTCGGTTAGAATCTTTCCGTTTCCCACCTGAGCTGAACCCCATTTTCCCGTCAGGAACGTTTTCCTTGGGGGGCCTTTTCGATCTATTTGAACCCTGCTTCCAGCCTCGGCGCTCTCTCCTTCTCGTTTCCTCTGATTAAAGCGTGACGGAATCACGTACGGCGATCGCGGCCTCGAGGCTGCGGCTCTCCACGTCGGGAGCAGCGTCGGCGGGGTGGTGTTTACTCCACAGGCACGACCCGCTTTCATCCTCCCGTGGGTTGAGCTTTATAGCGTCGGTGTGAGGAGTGGGTGGTGTCAGACTGCACCAGGCGCCCCGCAGCAAAGTTTGTGCTTCACATCTTAGAACATCTTATCAGCACGTCCAGATAAGGCAGACTCCCCTCCTCCGTCGTTCTGGCCCCGGCCTACAGGGACGCGGGAGACGGTGGGGGACTGTGGGGGACTGTGGACACACGCCCCGGGGTCACTGCTGACGATGGCGGGGCTGTAAAGTCCAGACAGAGCAGAGGCGTGAGGGTTGCTGCTCCTCAGCATTGTTGAGAGGGTGTAGCATAAAGACGCTAACATTAGCAACAGTGGCTAACAAAGCGATCTGAGGCTCATCCTGAAGGAGAGTTCCTCTAAAACAGGGGTGCTCAACATGTCGATCCGATCTCCCGGTCACAGTGCATGAGCAAAAGCTAACAGTGCAGCAAAGCTAACAAGCGAGTCAGTTTGTTTCTGCTCATTTTTCACTTTCATTTTTTTCTCTTAAACTTAAAGGGTATTAAAATGAGCTGGACCACGTCAGAAGAGTAAAACTTATCACGGAATGGGAGAAGGGACTTTTTATTGTCACGGTGACACTTTCAAAGTGCGTTTTCCTCCTCTGCCAGTCTGCAATAGGGAAGAAGGGAAGTGTGGAGCGGCGTTTTCGGACTGGCCATGGAAAACATGACACCGAGTTCCCGCGGAAAAGCGAGCTGAGGAAGAAAAGGGAAAGAACTAAAATCCCAGTGGTTTCTCGCAATGGAAAAAATGTACATCGTTAATTGTGTTGTGTTGCGCAGCACATGTGGTCGCGCAACGTACAGCAACACAGCCGTGCATGTTGTGTGTGGTCCAAACGGGGTTCTCCTGCCATGGAAATAGCTTCTGCCTTCAACTTTAGCATCACTCACGGGCCTTTTATGCACAAAACCAGTTAGTGTGCAGCGTCTGAGAGGGACGGAGCCCAGCAGCACATCTCCAGTCAATATTTACTGTCCACCCTCCACATAAAACAAGCCCTCGACACCCCATAATGACTCCAGTCTGTCCCTGAGGGTGTGGGTGCGTGTCGCCCTCCACAACCCTTCCTCAGTGGCCGTGCACACACGCCGTAACCACAGCTCCCTGTTTGGGCTTTCCCTCTGGGAGCTCGCTCTGCTGGGGCCCTTCCAGACCAGGATTTGGGAACGCAGAGCTGAACTTTATTTGGCAGCCAGACACGCGTCGCTCCGCAGGCATAAATCAGGGCGTGAAGGCTGGTTTGCGAGCCTGGGAGGAAGCAATCAAGAGCTAGCATGTGAAATTCAGAGTGTCAGGGGTTGTTGGGGTGCTGGTGAGATTTATATTGACATATAGGAACACCAAAGAGGTCTTGTTGCTGCTGGGAACACCGTGGTGCTGCTGGGAACGCCGTGTTGCTCCGAGCCGCTCCGGGACCCGCAGGCGTAATAACGTTATCAGTCAACAAGCAGCGGTCTGCCACTGTTCCGTCTCTGCTGAACACACTGGATCCTTTTGGATAGGGACACAATTAGGTTAGCGTGCATTCCTCATGGATATTTCGAGGCCCGTTGTCTCTTTTCAGGACCAGCTCCTGTTTGCTGTCGGAGCTGTTGTGCTTTTTGGGATTATCTCTCATTCTTGTGTTGCGACATGTGTGCAAAAGAACCCAGGGGGAGTCCAAATGTCACGTCCTTGCTGCTGATCTCTGCTGACGCACGTTTTCTCTCCACAGAATTCTGAACAACAACAAAATCCAGGAGCTGAGAAATGGATCCTTCTTTGGATTATCTGCTTTGGAAAAACTGTGAGTATTATCGTCATATTCCAGGTTGTGAGCCAGGAAGGGGATATTTAATTGCTTCTCGGCGTCGTCCTTTTCCGCCTGCACGTGTCCGGGAAGCGGGCCGCGTTTGGGTCTGTGCGGAACTCCAGCGCTGAGCGAGCAGCTAGCATCCGTCAGGCCGCGGGTGAAAGGTGCGCTTGTGTGTTTGGAGCTTCTTAAAAGTCTAAGTGGCCCGGAGCCAGTGGAACATGCGGGTCACTGGGAGCGAGCGAGCACTTGAGTTTGTTCTGGAAGACTTTAAATGGTATCAGAAAAGGCTAAAAATAGCCGTGGCTGCGGCGGTTCGCACTCCATCCAGAGTCGGAGCTGCGTTGGACTGCATCAAGGAAGCGGGGAGGGTTGCTGGTGCGGCCCCAGATGCCATTCGTGCCGCGTGAGTCTGACTCGGGGGGATTGGAATGTCATCACCCGTGTCTCCTTCCCAGAGAGATTTAAGGAAAAATGGCTCCTGGCCTGCACCGCCTGGCTGTGGGCTGATTTATCACCACAGAATGGCTCTGTGCAGATAAAATATCCAGCTTGTTGCCCAAGGTTGCAATAACACATGACTGCATTGATGGGGAATTCTGTCAGGCTTCCCGATGTGGGTTTATTTATTTTCTTTAGAGACGCAGCTATATGGAAAGTGTAGAAGGCCACACTAGCCCCGTGAATTCATCTGCTATCAGCTCAGGGAGATGATTGATGCTCCTCTGCTGCCTGCACATTTCTCATAAAGCGGCTCATTCATGCCTGAGTGGAAAAAGCTGGGGAAGTGTCGGGTTTCCTCTGCTGACTCCTTGTTTTTATCAGTTTCTGCAGCGTGCTGAGTCGTCATGCCGCAGTTTTGCTGGTCGGAGTGGAGCTGTTTGCCTCCCCGTGGGCTCCGCTCCGGGTCGGATGCTTCAGCAGGAAGCTGCGGCGTGTTTTGTTTTGGTTGTTTGGAAGAGCCTGCTGGATCCAGCCGCTCGTCCCCACCCTCGCGCTCAAGTGACGTCGCTCGATAGCTTCCTTCTTTTGTCATTGTAATGAGGCCAAGCTGAGACCAGAGGCGTCTCTCTCCCTGAAAGGTTCCTAACCTCCCCTCCCCGATCTCACTCCCCCCCCCCCCCCCCCCCCCCCTCCATCTTGCCTCCCACTCTTCCTTTCATGGCTTCTTTATTCCCGCTCCTCTGTCCTGTCCGGACATTGTGCGGCGGCGGCGACCGAGGCAGCAGCTGGCTGCGAGCGTCGGGGGGGGGGGGGGGGATCGATTATTCCCGTCCGTCACTCGACGCCAAATCGCAAAGTTGCTCTGGAGACCTTTGTGGTTTTGTTGGAGGCCAAGAGTGTCCCTGGTTGGAAAAGGGCCACACAGAATCCACCATTATGGCTCTATAGAAATCCATGAGAAGCCAGGCCACCGTCACATGTTCCCGGCTAAATCCGCTGCTGTGGAGGAATGTTTATTGTGAAACCAGAGAGGATAAAAGGCTCTAGTGTGTTCTTCACCCAGGAAGGCGAATCAGCACGGACAGAAGCTACAGACAAGCTTCCATGATCATTCTCCAGCCACCTAATAAGGGGCCTGGTCTTAGTAGGTGCGTTTCCCCCACAGGGGCTCCGGGGTCGTTCTCCGGGGTCGTTGGTGCGCGTCTCCGCTGCAGGAACCCCCCCCCCCCCCCAACGGCCATTTACCAACTTTTACGGCGCCTCATCGAGTCTTTGCTCCAGGGGAGAGACTCCGATCTGGGTGGGGCTTCAGGTTTACTGTTGGCTGAAGCCGGAGCAGGACGTGGCGGGAACGCCAGCAGAGGAGGAGCGTTAGCGTTAGCGTTAGCCTGGCAGACGCTGCCTGTGTCCCAACTCAACAAGTGCTGTTTGATATTGAGGAACACGGATGTGGCCACGGCTAGTTTGCGGCGCTAGATGGGAACAACGGGAGTCAGGTTGGCCAAACTCTGGAAGAACATCCTCTTCTCTCAGAATATTCCACCATCCCAGCTTCACCTCCTTCCTCGATGCCGTTGGCTTGATCATTAGTTTTGGTTGGCTCGAAGCAGTTGCAGGATAATTGCCGAGGGGTCCGACCCTGCAGCGCAGACGCGACCATCGAGAGGAACACGCGGGAGGAACGGTTCCTGGGAAGGTTCTGTACTTGCCAGGAACTCCTGCAGTGGAAACGCTCCGGAAGTTTCCACTGACGTGCTGTTCCTGCCGTTGGAGTTATGAACCGGCGACGGGAGAATCGAGGCATTCCGTTAGATTAATGAGGATGGTGGCAGCTGGTTGGGAAAATCACGGCCACTGGTTTGGGCCCAGTCCAGCGATGGCGGCGGCAGATCCGAGAACCCGATACTTTGTCCGACGGGTCCGTGAAGGTTGCCAGCTGTGTGTGGTGTTTGTGTGGACCGGGACAACACACCAACCAGTGACCCGGCCCCCCTGGAAGCTTCCCTCTCGTTCCTCTCTCAACACTCAACAGGCGAGCTCACATCAAAAGCTCCAACAGGCCATAGGACCCCCCCCCCCCCCATGACAGGCCCTCCACATCACAGGGGCAGTTCCCCAGAGGCTCTTTGTGCGGATCCCCCGTGTGGGTTCAGGTGGCGACCGAAAAGCCTCCAGATCCCGGGCCCGTAATGAGCAGCGACGGCACAGGTGACCCCCCGCAGGGATCCGGCCTCTGCAGGTCTTTGAAGCCCCAGGAGGATCCTGGGAGGGCGTCTGTGTTGTGGCTCTTCATCAGGTCACGGGGGGTGGGGGGGGGTGCGACCAGTATTGGCTGTGTTCAGTGCTGTTTTTGTTGGTGGACTGAACCTTTTCCTTTCTCCTCAGGGACCTGCGCAGTAACCTGATCAGCTCCGTGGAACCCGGAGCGTTCCTCGGCTTAGCGGCACTCAAACGACTGTGAGTAACGGACCAGCTCTTCCTCCCTCCTGAGTCCACCCTAAAAACCTGTCAGTTCCAGCGGTTTGGCATCTCCGGGGGACCCACTCAAAGCCTGTCCGGTGTGGGAATAGTGGGCGGAGTCAGTCCTCCTCCAGAATGTGGTTAAAGCCTGTGTTTAAGGAAGCCGCGTGTTCCGACAGGCCTCGGCGACATCCAGCGCCAGTCAGGGAGCACGGACAAGTATTCCTGCCACCTTGTTTAGTTTGGCGCTCGGCCAGAGAGCGAGACGGGCCCGGACGGCACCGAGCCCGGCGCGCTCCCGCACATTCAAAGGGAACAACGGCGCAGCTCTGCAAACAGCGCACGCCGTCCCAGGCCCGGGCGGCGCTGCTGCTGCTTCTGATGCGCAGCAAGATTCCATCTGGGATCTGCGGCGAGCGGAGCGTGGGAGGCCGGGGGGGCAGCGGTGTTTGCGCGGGGGAGAGCGGGAACGCAGCGTGAATCGGAACGATCCGACGGCTCCGGACGGCTGCCAACACAAACCGGAGGCTGGCTGCTGGGGAGCGGCAGTTTCTTGGCTCGGAGCTTCGCAACCATCCTGCTGCATATTTACACCTGCACGCCTGTACGACCTCTTATCAACCCCCCCCCCCCCCCCCACACACACACACACACGCACACACACACACACACACTTAAAAAGACCCGTCAATGCAGACGGTTCTGTGCCCGAAGGCAACAGAGTTTAATTGGCTCCCACCGCTCGTTTGGGCCGATTTCAAAGGGTAGTTGTCAGTCAGTGGGCTGTGAAAGGGGGGAAGAAGAGACGAGAAGCAGAGGCAGCGAGATAGTTCCAGACCCTGGGAATGTAAACACCAGGTTCTGGCAGCCGCCGCCGCTCCGCCCCGCTTTTTTCCCCCGTCTTTACGCAGCCTGAGCTGAATGAACAAGCAGCATCAGCAGGAATCCGCCGCTTTCTCTGGTCTCGGGCTCCGTCTCCGCTGGGGCGCCGGGTTCCCTCCATCTGGCACATCGGCGCCGAGGCGACGCGCGAAGCGCCGACTGCCATGTTCGAAGCAAACGGGGTCAAGTTCACCGAGGGAGGGTGGAATTTGGTGCCGCTGTGGGAATGTTGAGGATGTTTTGGGAATGTTGAGGATGTTTTGGCTCCGTAAGGGTGAATCGTATAAACGTGAAGGTAAAGAAATCCGACGGAGGGAAAAGTTCTAAACTTAAAAACACTTGATCTGAAAACACGTGTGAGCAGCTGAACGGCCGCCGCCTCCGGCTATTTCTGACCGCCGCTCTGTGCTGTTCACGCGCCGCGTGCTTGTGGTCGAGGACGCTCTCCAGAGAATTCTCCGGTGATAAAAAGCCGTCCTGCAGCCGCAGAGGCTTTGACACTGGTTACATGTTGTTGTCGTTGCCGTGGGAATGATAATGGTTTTCATGTTCTGGCTCATCGAGCCGCCAGCAGCTTCCTCAGTGACGGCGTAAGTGAGCACACGTAACTGCTAATCGCGTCTGATCACAGGATCCCGCCGCTCTCCGGGGGACTATTTTCCTCGGCGGCGGTATTGATGCTTTGAAGCGATGCCGCTTTGAAATGGGGCGTGGGCCCGATCTCGTACGTCTGACAGCCCGGGGGGTACATGCTGCATCAGGGATGGGGGGTCGTTGGTGGCCCCATCAAGTTTCCTGGGGCGAATGCTCGCCAGCGTGTGGAGGGAGAACACATACATGAGGGGGCTGTTCTTGACCAGCCCCGACTTGATTTGTTTGGATTTTCTCGTCTGCCGTCTGTCATCGTTGATCCCGTCTTTCCGGTTTCCGACAGAGATTTGTCCAACAACAGCATCGGCTGTCTGAACGTCGACGTCTTCAAAGGGCTCGCCAGTTTGATGCGGCTGTGAGTATGAGGGCTTCTTTCAAACGAAGCGGAGCGCTCAAGACGTGGGTCGCATCACTCCTCTCCTCTTTCTGCAGGAACCTTTCGGGGAACGTTTTCTCCACGATAGCTCCGGGGACCTTTGACAGCCTGGTGTCTCTGAAGTCCCTGTGAGTCAAGCGGCGGCTGGCGAACCGTCCAGTAGCCCCCGTTAGCTCCCGCTCAATCCCAGGACTCGAGGAAGGAGTGACGAGGCGAACCGGGTCTTTTAACGCTGCGTTTCTCTCCAGGGAATTCCAGACGGCGTTCCTGCTGTGCGACTGCAACCTCCTGTGGCTGCTGCGCTGGATCAAAGAGAGGAGCGTCGCGGTGAAGAGCACCAAGTGCTCCTACCCCCAGTCTCTTCAGGGCCAGCTCTTCACCTCCAGACCGGAGCTCTTCACCTGCGGTACGGCCTGGGCGCGGCCCCTTTAACTGCCCCGGTGGAGGCAACGCTCTGTGTTGTTGCAACCTCTGGTTGGGCAACAGCAGCAGATAAGGGGCAGGTCGCTCAGGACGCTGCCGCTTGTTTGTCGTCGCTCACGTCTTATCAGCTTGGCTTCCATTTTGTATGTTTAAGCTGACGTGTCACAGCGGCCGTGACCCCCCCTCCCCCACATCCCAACCGCACACAGACACAGGAGTGTCACGTCTTCCCAGAATTCCACACGCTCGTAGTTTAAGGCAGACCTGGAAGAATGTGGGACGTCTGTGTGAACTCTCGCTCTCCTCCCACCTCAGATGCTCCCCTGGAGCTGCCGTCCTTCCAGCTGACTCCGTCCCAGCGGCAGGTGGTCTTCCAGGGGGACAGCCTGCCCTTCCAGTGCCAGGCTTCCTTTGTGGCCGAGGACATGCAGGTGCTCTGGTTCCAAAACGGTCGCATGGTCAAAGCAGACGCCGCCCAGGGCATCTTCATCGAGAAGCGCATGGTGCAGAACTGCTCTCTCATTGCCAGGTCTGGCCCAGGCGACCGTGTTCTTCTTCTGACTGTACGCTCATCTCATGATGGGATTCACATTCCTCTGGTTTCCCATCAGTGCTCTGACCATCTCCAACATTCAGCCTGGATTCACTGGGAATTGGGAGTGCCTGGTCAGGACCAGCAGAGGCAACACCACCAGGACGGTCCACATCGTGGTGCTGGAGACGTCGGCCAAGTATTGCGCCCCTGAACGCGTGAGCAACAACAGGGGGGAGTTCAGGTGCGTGCGCACGCCCTGCGGTCCTTATTTTAAGCTCTTTGGCTCCCCCTCGTGGGGAAACATTGACGGTACAGCCATAATTGGAGCTCCCGACTCTTAACACACACATTTTGGAGGAATTGAGCAGTGGTATCTTCACATGTCAGTTCCAGAATTCTCTCCCCATTTTTCCAACCCACAAAGGTTCGGGATAAGTGGGATTAAGCCAATTATTTATCACCCTTTTAGCATCAAGCATAAGTGATGTGTTGCCTCCAGGTGGCCTCGGACACTTGCCGGGATCAGGGCCTACCTCCCTTGCAACCGGCTTCCATCCAGCGGCGGCCTGTACTCCAGCAGCTCGGGCGAGGAGCAGCGGGCATGGCGTTACTGCGACAGCAAAGGCGTGTGGGCGGAGGACGACTATTCCCGCTGCCAGTTCCAAAAGACGTGACCAGGTTCCTGTATGTCATCAACCAGGTGCGTGAACGACCGCCTGAACTGCAAACACGCTCATGTTCGGAGTCTTATGAGGGTTAATCCGAATGCCGATGCTGCAGATGCCTCTGAACGAGAGCAACGTGGTGGCCAAGGCTCGCCGCCTGCTGGTCTGCACCATCGACGCCGCCAATTTCTCCGACAAGGTGGACATCATCTTTGTGGCCGAGATGATCGAAAAAATCGGGAAATTCGTGGAGGAGTTCAAAGACGTGAGTAACGAGTTGAGACGGAGAAACGTTTTGCGGCCCGAGCTGATTTTCCTCCGCCTTGTTTGGACGCCAGCTCGGGGAGGTGATGCTGAGCATGGCCAGTAACCTGATGATGGCGGATGAGAGGGTGCTGTGGATGGCCCAGCGCGAAGCGTTAGCCTGCTCACGGATCATCGCCTGCCTCCAGAAGATCGCCGTCTATCGCCTGGCCACAGCGCCGGCCTTCTCCTTGGTTGGTCCAGCATCCAGTTCTGCTGCTCAATCAGTTTCTCTGAGGCAAACTTTGACACAAGCTTTCCTTCCAGACGTCCCCCAACATAGCTCTGGAGGCCCACGCTGTCCGGGCCGGCGACTGGAACGGGATGACCTGCATGTTGTTCCAGAGGCCCATCCCTGAGCGTTCCGCCGGGCAGGACCGCCAGCTCACCTTCAAATGCAACATGACCGGGTCCTTCTCCAGCCTCCTGCACAAGGTCGGCTGCTGCCGCGCGTCCCGAGGTCGTCCGCGCCGATTTCCGGGGTTTGACGGCGTTTGTTTTTCCGTTGCTGTAGAGCACCATCGTGGAGGCCTCCCTGCAGCTCCCGCAGGCTCTCCTCACCCAGCCGGCCGTCCCCGGGCAGCCGGAGGACGTGGTCTTCAAGCTTCACCTGCTGGGCTTCCGCAACGGCAAGTTCTTCCCCTCCACCGGCAATTCGTCGCAGCTGGCCGACGGAGGGAAGAGACGCAGCGTGGCCACGCCCGTCATCATGGCGAAGCTCGGTGAGGCCGACTCTTCATTTCCGCCTCCGCGCTGCTTCAGGACACGCGTGAAAGCTGCTGTGATTTCCCTCAGAGGGGATGCCGATGCACGTCCTGAGGACCCCGGTCAACATCACGCTGCGCCGCTTGGCCCACGGATCCGACGCCGTGTCGGCGACCTGGAACTTCAGCCTGGTGGGCGGACAGGGAGGCTGGCAGAGTGACGGCTGCCGCATCCTGGGTCACTACGACAACTTCACCACCATTTCCTGCAGCTCTCTGGGCAACTACGGCCTGCTGATGGTAGGTGGGAGGGTCTCTGGGCGTGGCTTCGGCGCTGCGGCGTGTCCTAACCCTAACCCTAACCCTGCAGGACCTCAGCAGCATGGAGTTCTTCTCCCCGAGCATCCTGCCGCTGCACCCGGTCATCTACGCCACCGCTGTGGTCCTGCTGCTCTGCCTGGTCACCGTCATGGTCACCTACGTGTACCACCACAGGTACTCCGGTCCCAGATTAACCGTGACCTCCAGCCAACAGCCGCTACCATCGTCGCTGTGTCTGATTCCAGGGCCGTCCGAGTGAGCCGCAAATTCTGGCACATGTTGCTCAACCTCTGCTTCCACATCTGCCTCACCTTCGGCGTCTTCGCCGGAGGCATCAACCAGACGCGGCTGGCCGGCGTCTGCCAGGCGGTGAGCGCGCGCGGCTCTCGCGGGGTTACTTCGGGCTAAACTTTAAAGCAAACGTTGACACAAGCCGTGCGGCCTCTTCCAGGTGGGCATCTTGCTGCATTACTCCACCCTGGCCACCGCCCTGTGGGTGGGCGTCACCGCGCGCAACATCTACAAGCAGGTGACGCGCAAGGCCAAGCGCTACGAGGAGCTGGACGAGCCCCCGCCCCCGCCGCGGCCCATGTTGAGGTTCGCGCCCCCCAGCGCCGTGAAGTCGCAGCAAACTACCAGAAGGTGTCACTACTGAGTCCAGCGCGCCTCAACTCACTGTCTCTCTCCAGGTTCTACTTAATTGGCGGAGGGATACCCATCATCGTGTGTGGCATCACTGCAGCAGCGAACATTAAAAACTACGGCAGCCGGCCCAACGCGCCATAGTGAGTCCCCCCCCCCCCCCCAACACACACACACACACACACACACACACACACAGGGCCATTTCACTGCATTTCTTTACTAAAAATTGCATCTTTATCCAAGAGAAGGGAAAGTTTATTCCCTGGAGTCCTGATTAAAGAGGCTTAATAATGCCATGTGCATCCAAGGCTCCCCTCCCCCGACTCCCCTAACTTCCCTAACTCCCCCGACTCCCCCCTCTACAGTGGCAGCTGTTTTGCGCATCATGGCCGACTAATTGAGAAATCTGGACTCGTGCGTGTGTCTCCAGTCTTTGGAGTTTAATTATGTTCCGTGAGCGAGAAGAAAACAGCCTGTGTTTGGAAACGTAATGAGACAGTTGGTGGGAAAAATTACCCAGAAACATTTTTTAATTTGACAGCTTCCGATGTAAGTGGGGGGAAAATAACTTGCAGTCGGACCACCGCAGAAGATTCCGGACACGTTTTCCTTTTCTTTCGGTCGTTGCTAATGTTGTTGAGCAGGTTTGACATCAGAATTCCCATCTCTGACTGAGCGTTGACGCTACCTGTCCTCCGTCCGTCTGTCCCGTCTCCCGACAGTTGCTGGATGGCGTGGGAGCCCAGCATCGGCGCCTTTTACGTCCCGGTGGGATTCATCATCTTTATCGACTGCATGTACTTCCTCAGTATCCTGCTGCAGTTGCGGCGCCACCCGGAACGTCGTTACGAGCTCAAGGAGTCCACGGAAGAGCAACACCCGCTGTCGCCGCCCCACGCCGACGTGGGCGGGGACGGCCCCGGCAACCGTCACCCCCTCACCCTGCCGCTCCAGCCCCCGGAGGCGTCGTCGGCTCATCACGCCGTGCCGCTGTCGGCGTTGGAGAACGAGCACACCTTTCCCGCTCAGCTGATGGGGGCGGCGGGGGCCTTGGGGCTCTACGCCGCCCTCTGGGTGTTCGCCGCCATGGCCGTGTCACAGGAACACCCTTTCGACCTGGTGTTCACCTGCCTGTTTGGGGTGGCGGCTCTGGCGCTGGCGGCGTTCATGGTGGCGCATCACTGCATCAACAGACAGGATGTCAAGCGCTTGTGGTCACGGGCGTGTTGCTCCGGGAGACGAGCGTACTCCGCCCAGGAGGACGTCCTCCTCCCCCAGGCGGGAGGGGCCGCGGCCGCCGCCACGGGTGACAAGGCGGACGGCGAGTCGACGAAATGCGGCCACAGCAGCGCCGACTCGTCCTGCGTGAACAAGAGCGCGGCGAGCGCACGCAACTCCGCCCACGGGAGCAAACTGACCAACATCCACGCGGAGGCAGCTCAGTGCAAAGCCACGGCGGGCGCCGCGGCGGGCAACGGCGCCGCCGTCCTGGACAACAGCCTGACGGAGCACTCGCTAGACAATGAAATTAAAATGCACGTGGCGCCCGTGGAGGTGCAGTTCCGCCCAGTCAGTCAATCAAACAATCCCGCTGCCGCCGCCGCCGCCGCCGCCGGCAGGCACCACAAGAACAGGGCGAGGGCTCACAGGGCGAGTCGGCTCACCGTGCTCCGAGAATACGCCTACGACGTGCCCACCAGCGTGGACGGGAGCGTGCAGAGCGCCCCCCACAGGCGACATCACTATTATGACATGGCGGCGAGGAACAGCCGCCGCGCCGCCTACATGGCGTACAGAGAGCGGCATCAAAGCCAGCTTCAGCAGGACAGCAGCGACAGCGCCAGCCTGCCGCGGCGTCCGCGGCACAAAGGAGGGGGCGGCAGCTCGGTGGGGAACGGCTCTCTGGTAACCATAGATACCGAGCGGGGCGTGGCTTCGGCCAACAGCTCGGGCAAAGACTCGGCGAAGCAGCCGAGCGGCTCGGAGCTGGAAAATGAAACAAAGACGTACGGCGTGAACCTGGTCACCCAGAACGGCGCCGCGACCAAAGAAAACGGACAGTTGCTGCCGTTAATTAGCACGGAAAACGCCGCCGTCGTAAAGACGGGACTCTGGAAACACGAAACTACCGTGTAGCGACCGTTTCCACCCCGCAGGGGGCGTGGCCTCCTCCTCTTGATGGGTCAGGATACACTCGCGCCGGCGAACGATTGTAATGTTTCTGGCGAGCGGAGGCCAAAGGCGTCCGTGACTTCAGTCCCGGTATCACGATAAATATTCATCGCAGTGCGGCGCCGCTCCCGCGTCGCTTTCAAACTGTGAAAATTCTTTCTTTAATGTGATTTTCGTGGTCACGGCGCCGCGGCCAGTGTAAATACAGGTTCCTGTAAATGTCTATTTTTCTAACTTTGAGCCCGCACACTTTTTTACTCCCGGTTCTCCCAGCAGCACCGAGCGGCGCCGCCGTCCTTTTTGGCTTCTATTTCGGTTTGTCCGACGGTAATAAAAGAAAAGTTTACCTCATTCGGAGTGTTTCCTCTTCCCGGGGGCTCTGCGGCCGGCGCAGAGGTGAGTCGCCCCGCTTCGCTTTCCCAGAATTCCTCCCGCTGACGGCGTTTGACAGGCCGGTAATTGGATTTGCGGCCGACCTTTGGGTGACCTCTGGGTCGTCTCTCCATGCTTTAATTGCAGCGGGCCGCGGGTTCCTCGCCATCCGCCGCTGGATCTGACGAGCGCCTATTGAGCTCAGCGGTGATTGACAGGTGACTGGTGGACAGAGAAGAAGAAGAAGAAGAGGATCATGGGGGCGGGGGCAGGACTCAGCTGCTCCGGAGGGAAAAAAATCCTGTTTTAGGTTCGGACTTTGGTTCTTTTGTGCCAGCTTATTTCCGGAAACTTTGAAACTAGTGCCGATTTCATTTTTAATAATTTTGGATGTCGTCGTGACTCGATATCAAAATAAAATTCTGCCCTTTTTTTGAATGAATGGGGGAAAAAAATCAGACTTTTTCTTAAAGCTCTAAAACTTGACGTCAGGAGTGAAGGAGGTCCGGCTGCCTCATCCATCACGGAGCCTCCCAGGAAGCCGAGGGTTTCTTCCCATTAATATCCTATTAATGAGGAGCATATTTCACTTTGAGGGAGACACATTAGTCGGCCGTGTTGGATGTGACAACGTGTAATAAGACTGATAAATAATGCAGAGTGCGGTTCACGCTGCAATTACTGCCATTTCTCTCCAGGGACACGCCGGTTCCGATCAGGTTCCCCTGTGAAATATACTTAATATCAGAACATACTGTACCTGTGAATTTTAGTGGTGAAAGGTTTCTGTATTACTGAGGCGGGTCCCCCTCCATGAGCCTTCCATTTTCTACAGGTGCCCAGAACGGACAATAATAGTTGTTATTACAGGTTACAGATATTCGCGACCAGTTTTGCTGTTTACCAAATATATTTATATTTTAATGTTCAGAGTTAGTGCTGTAATACAGAGAGACTTGAAATGTTGGGGGATGTCGTGGTCAGATAAATCATTTTTGTTCTCTCCGGGCTCCCGTAGCGGCCAGAAAAGCACAATTTAAGCACGAACACGTACTTTTGCGTCAACATTGATATAAATGCTTTAGGGCAGCACAAAACACGACGGGTCTGACAATATGATCAATAAAAACTGTTTTATTTTCAACAAAAAAACAAAATGATACGACTGCCAAGCCCTATAAATGTCCAAAACACGACACTTGAACAACTCGTGAAAAAACTGCGGTGACGAAAAGCGTCAAAAGTCACTTTGACGTTAAAACTTGGTCTAAATTCACGACATTGTGATTCAAGTGAGCTCAAAACCCGCCGGTTGTCGTCGTTTTGTGCGTCGCCCAATAAAAATCGCCTAATTGTGAACATTGTAGAGCGAATCCCGCCTGTGCGCGTTCACGTTCGCTACCGCGTGCCCGCGCCCCCTCCCGCCGTTTAAATGAGCAGCAACTGGTCCCGCAGCCTCCGACGGAGAGAGCAGCCCAGAACCGAAGCAGAGAGGACCGGGACCCAGAACCGGCACCAGCACGCAGGCAGACATGGACACCAAACCCCTGGAGACGGTCTCCGGCCGGGTGGACGCGGCGGGTTCGGCTGCTGGTAGGACCGGTGCTCGGTGCTCCTCACCACGGGGGTCCGCTGACTGCGGAGCGGTGTTGGTGTCGATGGAGGGTAAAAACAGTTTAATGTTGCCTCGGTTGCTGCTGCAACTTCGTTCATTCGGCGTCACTTTGGGCGACGTTGCCGTCGAGCCGGCAACTTTGCGAGGGTCGCCAGTTGGCGTCCTCGTGGCGGCACATTCCCGCCCCCGGGTGTGTTCAGTTCCCTCCAACATCTCTGGAAATCTCTGATTTTCAAGGCAGCATTAAACGACTCCTGTGTTTTTAGCAGCACTTTACTTCCGTGCACGAGTCGCTTCAGCACTTTTGCCTTCTGAGAAAATGCGGTTTGGTTGGAATCAGGTTATTTTTGACTAAAAACACCGAGTCTCTGAACTCTGGAGGCAGGTTTAGATGCTCAACAGCTTTGGAATGTTCAGCCTGTTGTTGGGCAATCATAAAAAAGTGGATTTAGGGCCACAGACCCTCTCCAGACCCCCCCCCCCCCAACCCAACCCACAAGGACACATTAAGAACTGTGATTGTCCGTGTTACATCCGATGTTGCTCAGGTTGGCGTTTGTTAGCGGTCGGTGTCGGGTGTTTTAGCCAGACCCGAGCAGTCGCGGGAGATTTCCCTTACTTCGGTCCAGATCCTAAAATAAAATTCCACATTGCTCCCAACGTTTCCCGAATGTAAAAAAAACCCATCCGGTGACCTTTTCAGAGCAGCTTGGGTGATTTTGGTTCCACCTTCGTGGATCTGGTCCAGATAAACAGACAATCTGGAGGCCACGTGAGGAGAACCTCAGTACCTTTGTTGCTCTTCTTGCCCCGTCGAATCCCCCCCCCCACCCCAGGGACCCTGGGGGAATCTGAAAATGGCACGACTGTCCCCCAAAAATGCTCGAGCCAACGACCCCGTCCCCCCGAGAGCTCCCTTCCTTCCATAGGGCGCGGCTAGCTCGTATTATCTTCTGCTCAAACTTGAGGGAAATTGACGCAACAAAGCAGCGACTAAAAAGTTGCTGTGGCAACTTTGAGGTTGTTGGCTCCTCCTTTGGTCTGGATGGAGTGTTATCGTTCGGGCAACGTGCTTAAAGGTTGTTCATCATCCGAAATGCTGGAAACCCACAGAAACGCTAATCCTCAGATTTGTTTCGGATTTAATAAATCTCGCCAGGTCGCGTTGTTGCGTAATCTTGGACTGAAAATAAACCGTCTTCTTCTTTTGGGGCCTTGTTCTTTTTATATCTGTCGTTTAAATCGGCTCCCGACGTCAGATTTTTAACGTGCGTTTGAAGTTGTCAGGTGGAACACGGGCACGGAACAAGCGCCGCGCTCGGTTTTCGCGTCTGTTAGCGGGCGCTAAGCTGTAGCCGCTCCAGATCTGTCAGGCGCGTTGTGGCTGTTCAGAGGGAGGTTTTGACAGGATGACCAAAAAAAAAGAGACGCAAACGTTGGTTCTTCATCTAATATTTAAAAGACAAAGAGCAGGACATGAAGGAAGCATCCATAAAAAGATCAGCGGAAGTTTTTCCTCCTGTCGGCATCAGTTTAGCTAGTTTTTATGATTTAAACAAAGAAAAAAAGCTAATAAACTCAAGGCTGCTGATGCTCTTCTGGTGCCCCCCCCCCACCCCCAAACTCAGTGGGGTCGAGAACACGTCCCATTTTCAGGTTGAGCTCCAGAATCTGGCTTCTGTTCCCGTTAGATTATTCCAGGCGGCCACCTGTGCGCTCGCTCTCCCGCCGTTCTGGTCAAATCCGGGATTATTTGGCCCAACTTGGCGCTGGTCTCCCAGAGGAGCCCTCTGACATTTCCAGTTTGTCATGTTTGTTCCCTTTTGGGAGGAAGGGCGGGGCGAGCCTGCTCGGGCGGACCATCTGTCTCGGGACCCAGTCCAGACCAGAGTCTGCCCAGAGCTCCTCGCCGTCTCCGCCGCCCATCCAGCAACACTTTAGCGTCTGCTTCATTTCCCTGCTAACGTTTAGCACGTTAGCGTGTCAAATTACCAGCAGCCTTTCAAACTGCGTTAGAGGGAGCAGCTAATGACGCTAATTGTCATTTAGATGATTCTCTAGTCCTTTAAGCAATGACAGGTGGCGTTCCCACATTTCCCTCCCATCCTCGGAACTATGCTGGTTTATTCTTCACCGTGTCTGCCGCCGTACTCGGCTCCGTGGAGCCCAGCGGCCGTGTGTGTTGTGGGGTGGAACTCCAGGAAATGGTGTCAGGGATGAAAATGACATCATGTGAGCCATATGAGGAGGACCGCCGATCCACCAGAGTGTCCTCCGGTTCTTCCTGTCCCAGCGATTATGAAAAGCCCGCTGTGTGTCCCAGCAAGTCCACGTCCAGAAGGTCGCAGTCGGCTCTGGCAACAGACTCCACGAGCATAAGCACCAGCGACTCGGATGCGATGGAAGCGTGGCGATGTTTGTCGGAGCTAAAAATAAAGCGGAACAAAGCCAGAAGGGAACCTGCAGAGGTTTGAGTCCAAAGCTCCATCTGCAGCATCTGCTGGGACTTCTGAGCTCTGCTGCCACCCAGTGGTGAAGCGGGGGAAGAGAGGCTGGAGAGTAACGCGGCCGTGGCCCCGGGACCACGCACACACCTGCCGGCTCACATCCTCCCCCAGAAGGTGCCCCCAGATCCCCGCAGGAGCTTGTCTGGTCACGGACGCGAGGTCTCCGAACACGCTGACCGATAAAGAGCCGCCGTTATCTCCAGATTACAGCCGCCGAGGCTGAATAATTCATGGCACGGACCCGAAAGTGGGACGGGGGCACCGGCAGAGGGCAGCGCGGCGCCTCCGGGGGGGGCATTGGTGTCAGAAACGTCTCGGAAATGGGTCAGTTCCTCCAGTACCCCCGTTAAAAAAGTGCTGAACTGCTGCCGGTGCGGTTAATTAAAACACGCTAACGGCGTCGGCGAACGTGCGGCGGCTCCTCGTGACCTTCTGATTAACCCTTGCGAGGCGCTGGGTGACGTATCGTCATCGGGCGCTTCCTCGTGGACATTTGAAGAGCTGAGTTTTATGGATTCTCGGGGCAGGGAAACGTTTCCTGAGGCGTTCCGTTCCTGACTTGTGGGATCGGCCTAATGAGGCTCCCGTGGTACCGGGTGACCCTGGAACGCTGCGGCGGCGCCGGAGCCTCGAGGCCGGATGGCGTCACAATGCAGCGTCCTGAGTTCTGGAACGCCGAGGCAACAACCAGAGCTTCCGAATCCTCCCGTCTCAAAGATGCTCCGGGACCTCTGATGGACGTGAGCCGGAGCCGTTAACGATCTTCCGGGATCTGAGGGTTTGACTCTAACGACCTTTGTGCGAAGCCTAACGGAGACGGAGCGCTGCCGTCGGGGGTCTTTAAACGTGGGCGGAGCTGCGCTGCGGAACGTCGCTGCTCCTGCAGCTCATCTGTGGATCGTGTTACGGCTGATGGGAGGTCAAATGTCGGCGCTGCATCGGACGTTTGGTCGGATGCTACTGATGCTATTTTTAGCAACGGAGGTTGTGAAGAAACGCTGTCGCACAAAGGCCAGACGGTTTTCTTGGGTGGGGTGGCAGCAGTTTTCCTTCATTAATCCCAGACGTGGGGCTAACGTGGTCGGTCAGGTTGTCCGGACCGTCCTCTAGCTACCTCGCTTGGCTCCTCCGGGAGATTGCTCACAGGTTCCGATGTTTGGTTGGCCTCCATAATCCTGGAATCTGACCACTGGATCGGAGCCAGCATTAGCAAATAGCCTAGCATGATTGTCCCCCTACAAGTACCAGTACAGTAAGAGACGCAGCTGCTGCTGAATATCAGCGACCAGGATCTGAATTATTCACAATATCTGGGACAAAGATCTTGGTGTGCTTGTAGCCTCTGCATCCTCCTGTACCGCCTCAGCCAATCCGGTGGCTGGTTCCAGCGCTGCGGTTGGCGGCCTGGTGGGGAACGACGGCTCTACCCCCAGGCCCACGTCCCCGCCCTCGTACCCTCGGGTACGGGATATTCTCCGGTCCTCTCTGGGGAAGCAATTAGCTTCCCTGTTGCAGGTAACCAGCTATTAAACCGTTAGCGGATCCATTCGGGCCCCAACTGCCACAGAACATTAGCGTCATATTATGTAAATTCCTGACAGTCGCAGCATTAATACACGGCGGCTCCGAGCGGAGCCGACGGAAACGTTCCTCCGCACATTAAGGTGCGAGATGCGACCGAGCTAGCGACGGCGTCGCTTCGCTACCGGGTCTCGCCACAGCCCTGATATCAGATATGACTGATTTTTAACGGCCAGTCGTCCCTTCGCCGCGGTCACGGCGGTTGGGGTTGATCCAGCGTTCCCAGCTCCGTCGGCTCCGCCCACATAGGGGTCGTCCCTGCTCCGCCTCCTCCTCCTGCTCCTCCTCCCACCCCCTTTCACACTCTGTCGATCAGCCCGGGAAAGAAAAAGTGCTGGCGTTGAAACCTGAGGATCATTTGCAGACTGCGGCTGCAGAGGCGGCGTTCATCTCCGGCTGCGTCCCCGAGGTAAGACGACGTTCCCGGACGCTGTCCGTGCAGTCGGGATTTGACCTGATCCGCATTGTAGGACACAAATGTGTCGGGCGCCGCGGTGACGGCGTGATGTTTGATCTCCCTCGAACTTGGGCTGCTGATCCAGGACCTCCGCGACGTAGTTGTGATGAATGCAGTTGGGTATCATTAGCTAATGTTTTATTCAGTAGCGTCTTTAAATTTTAACGATTGTCTCGGGATAATCGTCTGGGCACGGTCGGGATGTTGTCATTCACAAATCTACTGGCGCGACGCGGGTTGAGGTGGAGCAGCCAAGTGTGTGTCACAACCTCTCCGCCGGCTGCTGTGGCGGTTCCCTGCTAACAGACGCTGTGTTTGTAGCTCCCACCATGAGTCCACCGCCCAAGAGAACCCAGTGGAGGGAGAACCTGCAGAATTTCCGCAGAGATCACATGTTTTCCACAAAGGTCCTGCTCAACTGCTGCCTGGTGAGGCGCGTCATCGCCTGGGCCGCCCCGACCGCCAAAGGTAGAAACGCTACTGGTTCGCCACTGCAGGACGCCGGTGCCTGTGATGGGGTCTAGCTAGACCGTCGGTGTCGGGAACCGTCTGATCGGGGTTTGTCCAGAGTTCAGGAACAGTGAGAGTCAAGAGAGGTTGTTTTTTGGGGAACGGTAGATTCTGCAACAGGCAGTGGGGTCTAGCTTCTTTCTCTAGTCATGCTAATGCTAGTTTGTAGAGGCAACGTGCTGATGTTCGCTAACAAACGAGGGGCGAGTGTATCTGGACGTGTCCCAAATTCAAATTCCTGCCTGTAGCGGTAGTACGGCAGAGACGGCGCTAACTGCCCGTAGTATCGGATGTTAATAGCTAATGTAGCTAATGCTGTTAGCCCGCTAGCGTTTAAACCCGCATCAACTCTGGTGTGGAACTGAAGCTCGACCCGACCCAGCGTAAAGGAAAGGAGTTGAATAAAAACCTTGAATCAGAACTTTTCCGAACAGAAGCTCCGATGTTTTGAATCAGCTCGGTACCTCTGTGGTGTCGATCAGCTGCCCTTTGACCCCGCGGGACGCTTAGTTCACTGTTCCTGGCGTTCACATTCCACGCAGGATGACTATTGATTAGCGGAGCTCATAAAACAAGATTTATAAGAATGTTGGCTCAAAGATCGAGCAGGAGAACGTGGGTTGCTGCTCCGATCCGATCCGACGTCCCATCCTTAATGTGGGTCATCGGTCTGTTTGGGGATCATTATGGGAGCCATTAAACAGTCATGAGTATTTACCCCCAGGGGGCTCGATCTTACCCCCAGGGGGTAAATACCATCTGCAGTCAAGACTTTAGTTTATTCCATGGAGGGTTGAGCAGGGCCCCCAAAAATAGCTGCTGTTGCGATGAATCAGGGGTCCCGTCTCGCTGGGGGAGTCTTCTGGCTTTATTCCATCTGTGCTTCTGCTGGGTTTGGAATTAGATTCTGTCACTGTTGAACCGTGGCGAGATGGCGGCGGCGGCGGGGCCCAGGTGCTCCCTGTCGGGCCTTTTCTGAATTGGATTTCTGTTCCTCACCTTCTCATTGTGAATTTGAACATATTCCTCGGGTGGCGTGTCTGCAATCGCCCCCTCATTTCCCAGAATAACCTCCCGTGCAGGTTTCTCTGCTCTCAACCTGCCGGGTGGCACTTTCACCCTCCGGATGTTGGGAAAGGAGCGCACGCTCGCTAAAGCGGGACGGAGGCCGAGCAGAAACGTCAATGCTCCTCCAGGACCGCAGACGCCCAGATGTTTAGAACCCTTCGGGGGTCAAATTTAAGGCAAATATTGAGCCTTTCTGATGGATCAGCACCATAAGACTTCCTGTTGTGCCTCCCGTCCCGTAGTCTGCTGCCCCCTACCGGACGGTAGGCGGACCTGCGGTTGTACCTCTGCCTAACGTCCGGTAGAGGGCAGCAGACTACTGGTGTCAATGAGTATTAAAAGGAGAAGCGCGTGTTGCTGTTTTAGTACAGCAAGATCCTGGAAAATCTGGTCAGAAGAGGCAAATATGCCCTTTTGAAAATAGCTTTCAGAACCGGTTCTGTGTGTTTGCTGTGACATTAAACCTGTTGGATCCATCCTCGTGTGAAACTCAGCAGTGGCCCCTGAACACCCCTCCTGCGTTGCAGTCCCCCCTCAGGTTCCAGTTTTCCCAGTTCACGGAGCATTCTCTAATTTCCCAGCCCCGACACTCTTATCTCACGATATCGGGTCGTGCCCCTCAGACGGAGCAGAAATAGCCTGAAAATCGATTTCCTGGAGTTCCGAGGCCTCTCGAGGAAACTCAACGCCTCATTTTTTATCAGCTTTTCAGGTTCTGCTGGAAACACTCCTGTCGCTCTTTGAAGCTGATCCCGATTTAATTGCCCAGAGTTGCAGGACGGCGGCGCTCCCCGTGGTGTCGGACCTCAGGGAGCGCCGCCGCCCAAACGCCTCTCAAACCTGAGAAATAAAACGGTGATGCTTCAGCTTGAGGAGCTTTAAAGCTGCTGGGGAGCCTCCATCATCTCCAGAGATCCCAGTTCTGCCTGTGGTTCTGGGTTAAGGTGGCCCACTTGGCTCTGGCAGGTTTCATGCTGGTCCAATTTGATATTAAGAACATCGAGGGGTGTTGGACCCAGTCCTAGAGGGGCCGATCCAGCCGGGCTTTCTGTCCTAGCATAGTGGAGCAGCCCCTCTTGAACTGGGTCTGGACCTCTCTGATTCAGGGGCTCCGGTCGGGCAGGAAGGCGGCCCCTCGGGAGAAGTAATTCTCTTGGAGAGAAGTAACAGCCGATAGGTGGGGGGGGCGTTGAGTGGTTGAATGGACCCGGTCCCCTGAGACAAGCTGCTTGTTGGTTCTCAGAAAAGCTGCCGACTTTCTATTTTGGTGGTTTTTCCCGCCTGCTCAAGGGCGAAGGTCTCGGAAGGTGTGAGGAGGAAACGGGAAAAGACGGTGATGGATTGGAGGGAAACGAGAGGCAGCAGAGAGCCGGGGGGGGGGGGTGCGCTGGGCTTTTTAGTCTTGATATTCCGCGGACGTTTATGGCTGAAGCTCTCGGCAGGTTCCTGCAGGTCGCTTTAGCCTCTCAGGTCCGTCCACGGTTCAAAGGGTCAGCCCTCGTGTCCTCTGAGAGACACTTTCCATGAGGTCAACCGACGGCGATCCCGACGTTCCCTTTGTGCCGACCCGAGCGCCTGTTGATAAACGGGGATTAGCTGCTAATGGTGGGATTAGCGGATGAAAGGCTGACCCCGGCCAACCGCGCCGTTTGTAAAACGCCTCCAACTGGCTCGTTGACAGACGTGGACACGTCCAGTCGCGTCCTGGGGACGGCGGTAACGGAGACGCCGGCCGTTTAGACGCACGACAGCTGAGCGGGCGGCGCTGTAACCAAGCCGGCTCCTTTTGTGCAGCGGCTCCTCCGAAACCTCATTAAAAATGCATCCGGGGCCACGTGCGGCGTTTTTTTTTTTCCAGAGGATCTTTTGTTTCTGGGACGGACACGTGCAAATCCGAGGACGGAAAAGGTCGACGCTTCAAATGAGGTTAGAAAAGGCGGCCGTCAAAGCTAACATGATGTAGCATCACTAGCTGTGTATGTTGAGGGGACAAAGACTCCTCCTCCTCCTGTCGTCCTTAATTCCAGGATTTGTCTCTGCAGGAGTCATTCATTTAACTCGTCCTTCTCCGTCTCTCCTGCTCCCGACCTCGGCGTCCTCCTGTCCTCCGCTAGCTGCTAACCTACTTTAGCGCCGCCGCCCCGGGCCTCTATAAATAGGCCTCGTTGATTGATACTGGGTTGCCTAAAACCTGGGAGGCCTCGGCCGTGCCTGCGCCGCCGCGCGTTAGCACACCTGTCCCCGCGGTCCGGGGGGGAGGAGCAACCCCCAGGATACCTCCCTCCCCCCTAAATGGCGACGCTTCGAAAGTCCGCAGGACTCGGAACTCTGCTGCTGGGCGGAGAACTTTGTGGATATTTCCGTCCTTTGATTAAAGCTGTAAACGTGCTAATTAAATTTCTCCAGTTTCCTGCTTTTAATGGTGATTAAACATGAGCGAGCGCAGGCCAGTGAGGGAAGGGAGTGGAACGCTAACGTTGCCATTGGCAACACATCGCTGGGGGGTCAGGGTCAGGCCGGTGACGTGGAGCCTCATCGGGACAGGATGGGACGGAGATCATGGTCCTACTGGGAGCCTCCCAGTCACACCTGTCTTTGCTGACCCGTGTCAGACGGGACAGAGCGCCCGTCAGGTGACCTGGTTGTATTTCAAGTGTCCTAAAATTCCCTCTTTTTCCCAGGGAAGACTGGGAGAGGTCGGAGTGACGTTGGCTCTCTGCCTAGAGATATTTTCTTAAAGTCAGATTATGTTTAATCCTTTCTGGAAGGAGGGATTAGCGGCGCGTAAGCGCTTTAACAGATTTACCTGTTGATTTCCCTTTTCCGAGCCAATTTCCTGCGGCGAGAGCGACATTTGTGAGGAGGAGGAAGAGGTGAAGGAAGTTTGGGAGGCGTCAGGGTGGAGGGCGCCTCTGTCGGGAGCAGATTAAACCCCGTTAGCGGTTGCTGGCGACACTGGGGGGGGCACAGCCGCCATTTCCTGTCCAATTATTTCCCAACTCTTGGCGTCCTTTTTAAGTGACACTTTTAGGTTTTCTCTCACTTCCGCTGACGACAGGATTGGGAATTTCTGAGCCGTGCGGCTCCACATTCAGGGCATCTTCTATATTTGCTGCTCCAGTAACGGAGTCCATATGTTCTCACTTGTGGGGGGTAAAAATAAAACGGCGTGCGCCCGCTCCCGGTGGACAAGCCCCATCCTTCTTCAGCCACCGTTGGACTCTGTTGGTGCAGAAATCAGGTCAAAGGCGTCCTCGCAGCGGCGGAAAAACCCGCCTAAATGAGGTCATGGAACAGAAATGGCGCCGAGCGCCGTAGCGTGGCACCACCTACGCTTTGTTATGACAGGTTAGTCCCTCCAACACTAACACGCCGCTCGCTGGCGTCCTCGCTGCGCGTGTTGGCCGCGATGAAGCCGGCTCAAGTGGCCGCGCCTGTTATGGAGCATTAGACGCCCCTGGAGCGGGGCGGGGGGGCCGTTTGAGTAACGCTGCTTCCCGTGCCTGCTTCCCAAATGGCAGCTGTTTACGGAGAAACGGCGTCTCCTCCATTAAGCCAGAACGCCACATCTGAGGCTGGACATTAACCCACCACATGATCCCTTTGCGCCGCATTTCCTCCTACTTTGCGAGCGCTTACCGGCAGCCCACTTCCGCTGATGAATTCGGTGTAATGTCCCCCCCTAATTACAGCGCTAACGATCGTTAGCGCTGCGTGCTGGTGGCTGTAATCTTCCTACTCCAGCGACGGCGTCGGAGTGGTTTCTTTTTTTTTTTTTTTTCCCTCGAGTTTCGGGCGCCCGTCCAGCACGCGGATGCTAAAGCAGAGTTGGTGCGTAAAGAGGATGGTTCTGGGAGGAGGAAGGAACGCCGCGCTCCGATGAGGGTTGACTGACCTGCCCCCCCCCAGCGGTGGGGGTCCAGAGGTTCCTGCTGCCGGGCCTGACGTCCAGACGTGTCATTAACCGGAGCCGCAGGCTTTGTCTCCTGGGAATGCTTCATAACAGTGGCGGTTATTGGACCTCTGAGTCAGCTCTGGATTTATGAAGGAGCAGCAAAGCCAGACCCCTCAGAACCCCCCCAACCCCCCCAACCCCCCCCCCCCCCCCCAACATTAGGAGCAACAAACGGGGAGCGAAAGGTGGCCAGTGTTGGGATAAATGGTCATTCTGGGGGTTTCAGATGACATTTACAGGCTTTGAGTTGGGGGGGTCTGGCAGCCTGGTCGGGGGTGTAAAGCCGTGCACGTGCGTCGGTCTTCACTTTCATCAGCATGTTAACAAGGACCCGGAGCCCCTCGTTGGTTCTGCTCAGCATCGTATTCCGTCGTCCTGGGAGACCCGGGAAAGAAGTTGGATCCCGCTCAGAGAGATTTGCATAAACGTGATTCCTGCCGGATCGGGCCCGATCCCAGCCGCCGAGATGCCGGCGCCGTCTGCCGGCACATCCGCATCCGTGCCCTGGAAAACGTCCGCACGTATTCGGGCGCAACATCTCGCACTTCCCAGCAGCTCCACAAAACGAGAGGTTGTATATTTTCGCCTCTCGGAGGTTAAATAACGACGCGGCGGAAGCGGCTCCTGGTCCCCGGCGCTGATCCATTTCACAGTTCATTAGGAAACGCACATTCATCATTCCGGCGCCTCCTCGGCTGCTTTTGAACGGCCGCGCGGAGCCGCTCAGCCTTATCGGAGCCAAATAGCCGCAGTGAGGAGATAAAGCCAGCCACAGCGCCGGGTTCTGACCCGGCACAAAGTTAGATTGCATTTCAAGCCTCGCTGTTCCTCATCAGCAGATTCCTAACGACGGGGGATTATATCAGTTTTCCATTACGACCTTAAGAAAAGCGGCGCCGCTAATGAATGCCGATGAGGCCCGGTGGCTGCGGTTATCATTTCAGAACCGCCAGATGTTCCTGGTACGCTCTTGTTTCCAAAGGCAGGGACGGAGCACTCTGTTCCCAACACATTATGGTTTTTGTTTTTTACAATGGCGCCGTGGGCGAGCAATCGCCCTGAACGTAGCGCGTCGATGTCATAAGCTATTAATTATTGATATCGACCCGGCACGGACACCCCCGGCGCTCCGATAAAAGCAAGGAAGTGAGCCGAATGGTTCTGGGTAGTTCTTCAGACTTTTACGGCTGTTTTTAAGGCGTCATTTAGTGCGTAATAAAATAGAAATCGGTGTCTTTTACACCCCAGGGTTGATGCGCAAACATGCTAATAGCTGGGAGGAGCCGTCCACTTTCTGCTGACTCCTTCCTGGTCAGCACGGAAAAACGATTATCCGTCACGTCCCATCGATCGGCTGCTGTGGGTGTTTATATCCCAGACCCGGCTTTTCTGGGATTATCACGCGCTTTGTCAAAGACGTGCTCGGGCGTCCCTGTTTGTCCTGGTGTTCATAAATCTGCTCAGCTTTCCGCACAAGCTAGCCTGTTTCCTGGAGCAGGGGTGCGAATATCCAACCCACGGAACCGTTCCCGACCCGTCGCACGGACAGAAGTTTCAGACTTTAGCTGCTGCAGCTAGCGTGAGCGTAAACGTTCTCGTTTATGTGCACGTTGGGCGGCAGCGACTCCCGTTAGCAGCTCAAACTCGAGCCCCGTTGTTCAGTTGTCTCAGACTGAGCTCATTTATTCTGCAGCCTCAACAAGCAGCTCATCTCTTTTTCTTTTTCTTTTTTTAACCCGTCTATTCGGCCTCCGTCCTGGAAAAGGAAGTCTATAAGCAGAACCTGCGCGTTTGTGTGACGGGAGAGGGAAATGTCTTTGGTCAGGATCAATAAATCTGTCGACTTCGGCGGCCAGGTTCATGTTGGGGCTCTAATTGCTCCTGGGTGCAGCATAAATCCCAGCGCTTCTCCTCGTTTTCCAACGTCAAGGCCGTTAGCCGTTAAAGAATGTGGAAAAGGTGAAATCTTTGATGTGCTTTTATATCAAGATTAAAGGGCATCGGGGTCTGTTGCGGCGTCTCTGGGAAGCTAAATTTGTGTTTGTGCACTGGATCAAAGCAACGTTTCAGAGGGACAAAATGTTCCTTTAGGAGAAAATGAGGCAAAAGTCACGTTTATTTACTGGATTTCAGGATTTGATGTGCTAACATCAAAGCAACAGAGATCAAAGCCCCCATCTCCGTCAGTGAATGCCAGAATCGGATCATCTGGGAGATTCATTTACACATGTGCAAGCTTCATCCTTGATTTCTTCGCCTGTTTTACCGCCTGTTTATCATACATCCCTTTGTGCCTTGATGCTCCACGTGCACGTGGCTCACGGTGAGAGGTTTTTCCTGACTGTATATGGACGCGGAATGTGTTGATTTGTTCTGCGGAGGACCGGAGGCCTTGAGATGATCCGCAGGGTACCCCGATGATGTGGCGGTCCTATTTGTCTGCCCTCCTCCCGCGAGAGGAGCGGACCTTCTGCCGGGCTCCGGAATAATGAGGTGGGGGACGGCGGGAAGGTGGCGTGATAGGAGCAAGGCGCTCGGCTGCTCCCGAGTGATTCCTGGGGTGATGTTGTTTATGTGGGAGATTGAAAATGGGGAACAGCCACCAAACAGGTGCACCGGTATCGAAATCCGGCGCTGTGATCGTGTCAGGTGGGAGGGGCTTGTAAACCAGGCGGAACTCATTATGTGGCTAACGGAGCTAAATTAAAAATGTAGCACGATGAATTAACACGGATGTGTGTGTGTGTGTGCGTGTGTGTGTGTGTGTGTGTGTGTGCGTGTGAGGGATTAGCTTCCAGGAGAAATGAGGCTAAGTCCACTTGGAGCAAAGGCTTCATGCTAGTTCACTATCTGGGCTCAATGCGACGGTTTTGGTCGGGTAGGACAAACCAACAGGTCCGAAAGCCCTCGAACCAGACCCGTTCAGGGTCCAGAGAAGAGAGCCTTTTCTGTCCTGTTTCACAAATTGAAATGTCACCTTGCTGGCGATCGACTTCTGGCAAAGTCGATGAAAGTCCGCGACGCCCCACAGGTACCTGGTTCTGTGCCGCTGTGACCCAGTTAGAACTTCCAAGTGATACTTGAGCACATTTGTGGAACAGCTCCTGCCTCACTTCCTGTCTCCGATACCGTCCAGAACTCCAAGGTCAGCTTCTGTCGGGGGACCTGCGGGGACCCCCCCCACTCTGGAGGGGGGCCATGGCAGTGCCAGAGGAGCGCGCGCCGTCATGCAGGTGCAAACACGAGTTAACGAGGAGTTCGTGATGAGCCTGAGACGACAGTGATGGATGAGCGTCGTCGTGCTAATTAGCCGAGGAGGCGACGCGCTGGGCTAGCGTTAATGTCGTCTTCAGCCTGTCAGTCATCATCAGTGCTGACCTTGACGTCCTTCGCTGCGGGGACAGCGGCGCGGCGTTCCGCGTCTCTGCCAGGCGTCTTTATTTGCGCCTCGTCTTTGCCGCTAACGTCGCCCCGATGACGAGTTCGCTTCCACCGGACCCATAATGCACCGTCATCGCCCGTTCATCTGGACACTTTCCCCTTAAATTCTCCTTTATCCCCCTCCTGCTCGTTGTGCACTTTCAATCGCTCCGCTCTTCCTCCTCCTCCTCCTCCTCCTCTCTGGCCCCGCCTCCATGGCAACCATCGGCAGAGTGTAAAACATCCACAGATGGTGCCGAGTCGAGCAGAGCAGCAGGAGCGCTACGAGCTCAGCTGTGGGAGCGTGGCTTTGTTTGTGGGTCTGAGAGCGGCGGAGCTGCGTGTCGGCTGAGGGGAGCCACGGGAACACACACACACACTCACACACACACACACACACACACACACACACACACACACTCACACACACACACACACACACACACTCACACACACACACACACACACACTCCGTCCTCAGAGAGGAGGAAGTAAACTGCCGATAGGAAGATATTAATGACCTGAGCAGCGGGACGCCCAGCACCCCCGGTCCGACCCCGGAGGAGCTCGTATCGTAGCGGTTCTCCTCCCTCATGAGCGTCACTGGCTCCGGGCTCAGGGGCCACGCCGCCGCAGCAGGACGCAGGCTCCGGAGTTTTCCAAACTAAACGCCCCCTCGGAGCGGAGTCCTGATCTCTACCTGCGACCGATCGGAGCAACGATGAGCTGCAGGAAGAGGTGCAAGCGGGAGATCTTCAAGTTGGCGCAGTACCTGTTCAGGCTGGTGACGGGAACGCTCCACACCGGTAAGGCGGCCCTGCTTTTCTCTGCTCTTCCTGAGTTCAGATCCATGTCGGAGTCAAACTCCAGAGGAAACTCGGTCATAATCTCTGCTCGGAAAAGTGTGCAGATCGATCTGACCGAGGATTCCCGGCAGGATTTGAAATCGTTCCCGACTACGGCGGGATTTTCCCGACGTGTTCAGGGACAGGCGTGTCCGGGAACAGATTAAACCGGGTCCTTTCTCCATCTCTGCGTCGGAAACCCGATTTATCCCATTTATGGAGAGTCGGTAAACCTGAGGAACCTGCGGCAGGAGGCTCCCCTCGTGTTCCTCACACTTGTTCCACGACAGCTAATCTTTTTACGTGACGGGGAATCGTCGGGATTACCGGCAGATTACACCAGGAAGGGTTCCACACAGGCCGGAGGTGATTATCGGAGGATCTGGCGCCGTGTCGTGCGGCAATGATCTGATGGCGGCGGCGGCGTAACGTTGACACCTTCCCGCCTCCTCGTTGCATCAGACGCGCTCTGACTGTTGACTGAGTTGCTGATTAACTCGCCCGGCGAGCGAGGCGGCGCCCGCGGCGGGCGGAGCTGAGGGGTTGGCGGCGTGTCTCCTGGCGAGCCTCTCGAGGCCGTTGACGGCTGAGCTGGGAGCAGCTCCATCCGGCCGTGGCCTGTTCCTGACCCCAGAGACCTGGAGGAAGCCTCGTGATCCCCACGGCTCTGATTCCGGTTCCCATGAGCGGCGGGAAAGCTCGCGTAGCGTCGGAGCGGTTGGCAGCACGACTGGCGTCGGTCTTTAAATATTGATCCGAGCCGATGTGGATTATTTTCCCCTGTTGAGCGAAGCTCAGCTGGTCGATTTACACCGCGGTGACGGAGGCTTTTATGTCCCGTTTTACTCGGATCTCCTGCGGCGGTCGTGGCTGGACTGGGAGGAAAGGGACAACGGGAAGTTCTTAAAATAAGGACGCTGCAGATGTGGCTGATGTTTGCACGCTAGAATTAACTCTGGTTTTTGTGTTCACGTAAGCTGGACTGTCTGTAGAAATATGGATCCACAGCGCATGGTCCCAGCGGAGGGACGGGAATAGGGAAGATTAATGGCTGGAATCTGGAGGTCGGTGGGGGGGGGTGGGGGGGTTGATCGAGGCGTGTTGGAGGTGTGCGCTCAGTAAAACATGTCAATGGATTTGGAGCCGACGCTTCAGAGGCTGCACATCCGAAAATATAGTGTTGGCAGGACCAGGTAGGACATTAAGGACCAGGTAGGAGAGGCAGGACCAGGTAGGGCCTTAAGGACCAGGTAGGACATTAAGGACCAGGTCGGACCAGGTAGGGCATTAAGGACCAGGTCGGACCAGGTAGGACATTAAGGACCAGGTCGGACCAGGTAGGGCATTAAGGACCAGGTAGGACATTAAGGACCAGGTAGGAGAGGCAGGACCAGGCAGGACCAGGTAGGGCATTAAGGACCAGGCAGGACCAGGTAGGGCATTAAGGACCAGGCAGGACCAGGTAGGGCATTAAGGACCAGGCAGGACCAGGTAGGGCATTAAGGACCAGTCAGGACCAGGTAGGGCATTAAGGACCAGGTAGGACATTAAGGACCAGGTAGGAGAGGCAGGACCAGGTAGGGCATTAAGGACCAGGTAGGGCATTAAGGACCAGTCAGGACCAGGTAGGACATTAAGGACCAGGTAGGGCATTAAGGACCAGTCAGGACCAAGTCGGACATTAAGGACCAGGTCAGACCAGGTAGGGCATTAAGGACCAGGTAGGGCATTAAGGACCAGGTAGGACATTAAGGACCAGTCAGGACCAAGTAGGACATTAAGGACAAGGCAGGACCAAGTAGGACATTAAGGACCAGGCAGGACCAAGTAGGACATTAAGGACCAGGCAGGACCAAGTAGGACATTAAGGACCAGTCAGGACAGTCGGAACCAGGCTGAACCAGGTTTCTAACGGGTCAAGCTCTGAGTGCGGCTGCTGCGTAGAGGAGGAGGAGCAGCCGGGAGCCAGAGGGAGTCCGGGGCCGCTGCACTTCCTGCGTGATGCATCGATTTTGGGCCGTTCTGATTAATAACGAAGTCCTTAAGTTCTAGACGTGATGGAGGCGATGGAGTGTTTCGCTGCGTCTTCACGCGTGTCCTCGCCGACCTCGCCGGCGCCGAAAGCAGCCGTGGCTCTCAGATTTATCGTGACTGAGGGATTGTGGGTAACGCCGAGCGGACACTTGAGCTCGTGACCCGACGCCTCATCCGGTCACCGACACCCAACATCTGAGACGTTCCACTGGGGACACGTTTTCGTGCCCCGCGGGCGCACAGAACTCGCTCTGACCCGTTTCTGGTCGGACGGAGACGGACGGTGCCGCTCGGTCGACCGTGAGATTTTAATTGAGATGTTCATCGTCCCAGAACAGCCGCCGATGCTGCTCGACGGATCACGTGAGCGTGGGTCACAGCAGCAGTTGTCCCGGTTTCTGTTCCCGCTCGTGCTCCCGCTGGAGACGAGGGAGACGGCGCCGCGGCATCTGCTCGCCGCACCTGCGTCGGCGTGCAGCGCCTTCCGCAGCGATGGCGCCTCCTGGACTCCCGTCGGCGCCTCCTGATTCAGTTTGGTCCGATTGTTTCCACGTCGGAATGGCGCAAAACTGAAGAGTTGCACAAGAAGACGCAGATATGCTAATATTCAGTTAGCATCTTAGGCTACGTCAACAAAAAGCGAGATCTGCTGCTAGCGGCTGGTTAGCACGTTAGCAGCATGCTAGCATAAATGTTGGATCTGTCACCAATCGTAAAAATGGCCGTTAGCAAAGACCTGGGGCCGGACTGGTCCGACCTTTGACCCTGGCCTGGGTGGGACGGGCTGCTGTTGTCGCCAGTAATTAGTCAATGACGAGCTTGTCATAAAAATGTCCCCCTGGCAGCTGAAAAGGCAGTTTGTGCCCCCCCAGGAGGACTTTAACGGGACCACGTAATTTTCCTCAGTGGAGCCGCTTTTATGCTTTTTGATAAATATTCTCACGCCTCCCGACTGTGTACAAGTGCGATAAATAGGCTAACGGCGAGTTAGCGCCAGATGTTTCTGGTTATTTTGGTCCTGTAACGAGGATTGTCTGAGTAAAACACAGCCAGAAGACATTGTAGGGCTGTGGTCGTCATGGCGATGAAAATTAAATTAGTTTTCCTGATTATATTGTTGTTATGCTAATGGTTTTGAATCAAGCTAAAATCGCTATTTATCCGTCCTGACAACATCCGCCAACCGGTCCAGATCGCCTGGATTTGATGTCCACTCATTTTCCGATCTTTGTCCCGTGCGCCGTGATCCCGCCATGCTGTCCATTTGCCCCCCCACCACCCCTCCACCCCCCCCCCCCCCCGGCTAACCCTGGTAATCAGTTTTTCCATTTGCGCTAATGTTTGTGAACAAGCGTCCTTGCGACTGGACGGCTGGGCTATTTTTAGCTCGGCTCCAGAGTCCCGCCGTTCTTCCCAGTATGAATACGTTAAATCAGAAGGATATAAATGGGGGGGGGGGGCGCGTTGGGACCGTTCCTATGACTCTTTTGGACGTTGATGAGAAGAAATCAGGACTCTCAGAAGACCAAATGGACACAAATGAGGCGCCAGCACAGAAAAGGCAGCCAGTCCGATTCTGACTTTAGTTTTCCGTTTACCGTTTTTTTTTTTTTGTTAGCGTAGCATTAGCCGTCGGCTCTTTTTTATTTATACGCCGTCCCGCAGTACTCTGGGGTTTTATGTGTTTTATTCCCGGTGTTTTACCTCCTTCGGGGACCTGCTGGGTAAAAACCGGCTGATATCGACTGATTTTCCGTGTCGCCGTTGATTGGTTGCAGATTGAATTCGCTGAGCTTTGCTGCGGCGAGTTAATGATTCTTTACGTCGCATAAAGAATCGTGTTTCTGGGACGCCGCGCCGCCACAGATGTGCCGACGTGCCGGAAACGGCCCGGAGAAAAGGTTTTCTTCCCTTTCGTCTCTTTGATGTGTGGCCGTTTCATCCGATCATCACAGGTGCATTCTGGGATGGCAACGGGGGGGGGGGGGGCGATCTGTTGGCATCACGGGACAGTGACTCCGCCCACTCATCTGGACCGCGTGACCTTCAGCCCGTCCACGTACCAACTCTGCCTGACCGATCGCTCCAAACGTCTCCGCCACTGGAAATTAACGGATGAATTAGCTGGAGGGCGGCGTAATCTGTCGGAAACTAAATTTGTCTGCTTCATTACAGCACGTCAGCGGCCGTCGTTGGGCGCCATCGAGGTCTTAATTGGTTTTCTAGCGCCTGAGATCCGCCGGGTCGCGGCGCTTTCTGGTCCGGCCCTGCTGTGTTGCTGGAATTAGTGATCTCTCAAGGTTGTCACGGTAACGATTTAGCCACCTCGTCATGACATAATTCATCTTGGCGCCGTTGGGCGACATTCCTCTTTTTTCCTCCATCGCAGTTTGAGCTAATTTAGCTTGCTGACGATGCCGTTTGTGGAAATAAATGTAAACGGTGTGGAACGCCGCCGCCGCCGCGCCTCAGTGCGAAAGGTTACGAAAAACACGGGTAGAGGCGATGAATTGCTTCGGAGGGAGGTCGTCGGGAATTTCTCTCCGCTTGCATTTTCCACGCGGAAACGGTGGTGAATTCAATCTAAATGCAAAGCGTCGGAGGAGGAGCAACTCGTTTGCCATTTACAGCTCGCCACCGACCTCCGGGGCCGCGGCGGCGCTCGGCCGGCGGCTCACGCTGGCCGTTGCGTCGTCTTCCATCGCCTCCTTCATTCAGTCTGGAGCTAATCGGGATGGATGGATGCCGCTCCGGTCCATCCCTCCAGGCTCTCCGGCCCCAGAGGATTCCCCATCCGGTTCACTCCGACTCTAATGGAACCGATGGGAACGTTTAAATCTTACTGTCGTAAATTGAACTCGTATGGTTGAGCGTGATTTATTAGCCGGGTAATGGGCCGGTTGCCCCCGGTGACGGACGCCAGGGATCTGATCGATGGAGTCGTATTGCTTTGATTTAATTGGTCGGGTGCGAACATGCTAATCGACTAACGCTACGAGTATCGGACGATGACACTGCCGGCGTGCTTGAAAAAATGGCACATTTTACTGCTAATGCTTTACTGCTAATGCTAATGCTAATGGTAGTGCTAGTGCTAATGCAAGTGGCCATAAAAACGGTCTTTAAGCCAACAGATCTGCATTTTTCACGTCTCTCTTCGGCGCTTTTTGTCTCTTTTGTGGCGCCACCGGCTACGTTAGCCGCAGGTGACCCAAGCAGGTTCCAGGCACGACCTTTGTGTGACCTTTGAGAATAAACGATTGACCTGTTTTGTGAAAAACGGGAACTTTGGTTTGTAGTTTTGAATCCAGTTTTCAAGGTTTTAGGTGGGAATTTGTCTTTGATCTGCTTTGATCCTGGTGCTCGCTCCATGTTTCGCCGTTGATGAGTGGATGTGCAGCGAGGTTTGCGTTAAGCTAACATTCCAAAACGTCCCCAGAAGCACAAGCAAACGCACTTCTCCGACGTCTCGACTCCACCCGGATCGGCGGTGGCGGCGTGATTCCCTCTTTGATAGCGTTCCGTCTCGGAAAGACGTGGATTAAATAATCATTAACCACCTTCAGGCTGCGCCGCGACTCTTCCTCAGTGTGAAGATGATTAATGAGCCTAATTTTTACGCCTGTTTTCGCAGAGAATAAACGTCATCCGGGACGCTCCGTGATGAATGGCGCCGTTTTATCTGCAGCGCTGCGGGCGTTCCCGCGCCGCGGAGACTTCCTGATCGGCCTCGCGTGAAGTTCATTTGTGACGGTGGTCAACAGCTGGCCGCCGTAATTAGGAGTTGTGTAAATATTGCGTGAATGTGGCGGCGGTGGGCGGAGCCATCTCAAGACAGGCAGAATAATGCTAAACTACCACAGCTAATTGAGCTAATCCGCTGCTAGCTCGGGAGGACCGAACGCTCCCGTCCCGCTCCTCCGCTCCCGAGCGACTGTCGCTGCTGTGCAGACGCCGCGGCGCCGCGCTGTCTGCTATCACCCCAGGGATCGGGTTTAATCGAAGAGCCCATTACAAGTGAAAAATGGGCCCGGTTCTGCTGTGAAAAGACTTTAAAGGAGCGACGACTCCTGTCTGAAGGTGTGATGTTGCGTCCCGCCGCCGCCGATGCTGTCAGAGACGGATTAGATCTGTGAAATCTCATTTTCCTTGAAACAGATGTGCAGGTCCTGGATAATTCATGCCGGGAATGATGTTCAGCACCCTCCCGTCTGGTTTGGACCAGAGAGACCAGAGCGGATCGGAGGGTTTTGGGTGGCGCTACAGAACCTTTATAGACTCGGCAGCAGGGTCGGGAACCACCGACAGCATTCCTTGCAATCACGCTGAACTGGGATAAATTGCGAACGTCCGTTGGCTCGTCCAAAGCCAAATCCTTCGGCGGTTTCCCGTCCGTGAACGGCGCTCCGTTCCTCACAGTTGCTAAAGCGCTAGCAAAGCTAACCGTCACCTTGTTGGGTCCAAACAGATTTGTCTGCGAGCCAGATGCAGCCATCAAAAGAGCCATAGGTTCTCGACCTCTGCTCTACAGGATCAGCCCTGCGCTAATGCTAAGCTAATGTGTTGCCCCACTATGTACATCAACTGTTTGAAGCGATGCATTCACGAACACTGGGAATTCTCCCCGCAGAACTTGAAGTGAGAGGAAACGTTGCTCCTGTGCCTTAATGAAGGCTGCAATGACGGCGCTCATGCTAACTGTTCCTGTTGCAGATGTTTTGACCTCGAGAGCAGCGGAAGCTAACGGCTAATGTTAGCTTCTAATGCTAACGAAGCCCCAGAGAGGTGGCGTTTAAGCTCCTCCGGCTCTTTAAAACTCACAAAACAACGAAAATCCTTCCAAGGTCGGATAACTTTAGGGATTTTTCCAGTAAATTCCTGATTGCTTATTAATGGCGTATCGGTTGCGCTGACGTGCACGTTCATTACGTTTTCATGTCGACCTTTTGGCTGGTTTGGACCGACAAACGGAGATAATCGCCTACCTGTTTAGTAACCTTCAGTTGTGGCGTTCCGGGGATATTATGGGGTTAAATCCGAGGTGGGAATAAACACGCGTGAATAATTGATGTGAGCGCGTGTGAGGGCGGGAAAAAACCGCTGACGGGGCACGAAGGTTGTGCAGGTGATGAAGGATCCGTTGGCGGCTTGATGCCGACTGAAATATCAACGGGAAGTTTGAGCGTAAATCACCGAGACGAGAAGACGAAAGAGATGAATTCCCTCCGGACGGCGTCGGAGGCAGCGGCGGCTTAATGAGGCGCTGCTGAATCGCTCACCTGAACGACGGTTCGGAATCATTAACACCTGCACACGCACGGAAAATCAGCGTTTGGCTAACGGCGACGCGGCGGCGGCGAGCGCCTTTGTCATTTCCTGTCATCGGCGTTGGTCTGGGGGCGAGCTGCGCGCGAACGACGGCGCTAATCGATACGCACGTCGGAGGGCGGGAGGACGTGTGCATCAATGCTAAGCTAACAATGTAGCATCTCTGCTGTCGTCTCTGGGGGACAAACTGAGACAAGTCACTCAACCAAGTCGGGTATCGGGGTGAATACCAGGATTCCTCCGGCTGACGGCTCGGATTCCACACACACACACACACACACACACACACACACACACACACACACACACACACACACAGTTTTCTCAATCTTTCCGCTCTGCAGGGAATCGGGACCGTTCGCGTTGCCGAGCGATGGAGTCCGGTTAAATTCATCGATTGCGTATCGACCTCGGGCGCTAGCGCAGGACGCCGCTGCGTTCATCAGGCAGGAGGAGTCGCCCGTGGCGCTCCGTGGTCGTCACGACGACTGCACGTGCCGCAAAAACCAAACGTTCCAGATCAAAGGTGTTCCCAGCTGTCAGTGGTGAGGACACGGAGTTCGTTATCGGGATCATCTGGGCAACTTTCAGCCGGATTCATGATCAGAACTGGAAAACTATGAATTATAACTGCAAACATCACTGCGAAAAGTTTCTGGTGCAACTTTCTGAATTAGAAACTGAAAAGTTGCGTTGCTGAGGGCTGAAAGTTGTCTCAGCCGACAGCTCGGAAGAGGAATTCTGCCCCCGCCAGGAACGAAATGTCGGAATATTCTTAGTAGGGTTTGTCATAAACAGGTGGGTGGAAGTCTGTGTGTGTGTGTGTGTGTGTGTGTGTGTGTGTGTGGATGGGAAGTTGCTCTTGTGGGGAAACGTGTCCCGTGGGTGGAATTATGAGGCAACAGAACCCGGAGACGGACTTCCGCAGGAGCCGGACTGGATCGGTCGTCACAGTTGACGTATTTTGTTTTCGTTGTTTTTGTCGTGCGGTTCAGTCGTTCGGTTTGACGTCCTGTCAAGGCTCCCGGCTAATTCCATTCGCTCCGCTCCGTTTGGAATCTGGACCAAAAAAGAGCTGGAATTTTCCCCTCCTGGAGCGTCTGAAGGTGGCGTTCGCTGCCGGAGCGCCGTGATGCATAATTCAACGTTTCTCTCCATCAGGCTAGCTGCATGTAGTTTTTATGAGCCAGAACTCGAGCTAGCACTGTTAGCTCCCGCGCACCTTCGGATAGGTCAAAGGTCAGCCGAGTCAGTGAGCCTGGCAGAGACGGAGTCGCCTCTCCGGGAGCTGGTCTGGCAACATTTGTTTCCCGGGTGTCGCGGCGAAGGATGAGCAACGGCGCTAACCTAACGGGAAGCGTCGGGCTCTGTGGTGTTTGGGAACGTGCTGACTGGTCTAATTTCAACGCTCCAGAATGAGAATTTTCCATCTTTCCTTCCCGCTGCTCACCTCTGAGTCAATCGGGAAACGCGTTGTCCGTTCACTTCCTGATGATGCTAAAGCTAATCAACCCTTTCCGCCAAACGCCATGACCTCGGTGAACCGCCTGCTGCAGCGCGATGATGGAAGGCTGTCGCTAACTTGGCAGGCTAGCGTGTAACCTGGCCTCGGCGGGGGGAACCGAAGACGGGCGGATACGCTTCGGTGTTACCTTAGCTGTCGGTCCTGGCTGTGAAAAGACGGAGGTTCCCCCCCGCTCTCTGGTTTATTAATAAGGTGCTAATGGGCGCTGGGCGGAGCTTGGCAGCCGTCGCGTTGGCGGCATCGACGGCACAGTTAGCGTCAGGACGGGCCGTCGTCAAGGCTCGTGGAAGAGAGTTCCGAGTGGGGAATGTGTCACTCGCCCGTCTCCTGACCCTAAAGGCCGACTCTGGAAGGGACGGCGCATGCTTGGCTAATGCTAGGCTAATGCTGGAGCTGAAGATGGCAAAGATGCTCTGTTACGTCACGGCGTGAAATTAGCTCAGCTCAGGTTCGGACCCTTTCTGACTGATCCAGGCTGAAGCGCTTCATGGCTGGAGGGCAATAAGAGGGAGAGTCGACGGGATAAACACAACCTCCCGCTATAAAAAAGCCACGCAACGAAATGTCATTTGAGGGGAACCGACTCGTAAACCCGCCGCCTCTGCAGGAACATTTAATCGCATTTGTTGTTATAGCAACGCTCGTCTGCGCTCAAATTTCGCAGCCCTGGAATAAACTTTAGCTGCTGCAGTTAGCCACATGCTAGCGAGGCTAAAGCCTGCTGAAGTATCACGAACTGGGCCGCTCGCTTGGAGCCGCGGGGCCGTTTAGCCGAGCGATCGCCACGTTTGAGAGCAGAATTTCGATGTCCATCTGGGCTTCTCGGTGAATTTCTGATGTGTTTTGGCTCCACTTGACTCATTTCACGCGCTGCTGCCTCAGAAAAACGTCTCGCGGCCCCATTGTGCCACTTTTGGCCGCTCTTACGGCTCAGGGAGGGGGGGGGGGGGTGACGGATGGACTGGATCAGGAATCAGGGGTCCTGCGATCGGTGCTGAGTCGGGCCTTTTTACCCCCGTTTAAAGAAACGGGGCCGTAAAACTGACGCCGCATTGATCCGGTGGAGCCTTGAAACCACGGTAACGGCCCGTTCCTGCCATACTGCAGGTGAAGCCCACCCCCTCGGGGCAGCCGACCCCCCCCCCCCGTGCTGATCACCGGGGGTCCCGCTCGTTTCATGGTTATTTTTAAGCTGTGCTGGATGTTCTGGGCCCCCTGGTGGCGGGTTGGCAGAAGTTGGGCTCTCGTGCGGAGCAGCAGCGTTTCCCGACTGTTTGTTCTGTCCGGTCGGTGACGGCCGCCTGCTGACTCGGACCATCTGGACAGGTACTGGTGTCCATCCTTTGGCTTGGACGCAGCACGTCCTGTGTGTCTCTGCCGGGGGGGGGGCAGCAGCAGGACGTCCGTGAAGAGGTTTTATGGCAGCATCCTCTTTCATGATTTATCTCAAAGATTAATGACGGCGTTCCGACTTTCCCAGTTAGAACCAACGTGATCGATAGCAGGCCGCCGCTTCCTGGTGCAGAACCTCACATTAATGCTGATAAATGGCCTCGCACATTTAAACGTGCGGCCCTGCTTCGCTCACGACTTCCTCCGGATGCTGAAGAGATCCGGGAGAGTTTTCCCTCCGCTCGGACCTGCCGGGTCGTGTGATTCCGCCGCCGCGGTTCTGGTTTATTTTAGCCCCTGCAGCGTCATGGAAATCAAAGCGCGTCTGCCTTTTGTTATTTACATTGTGCTTTTTGCTCTGAATCTCTTACGGAACGCTGGCTTCAAAAGCCTTTTTTTCGGTTTATCTCTCGGCTGCTGGGGCCACATCTGGGATCAGGTTACGGACGCTTTCAGGAGGGAACGCTGTGGAGAGCTGAACCTTGAGGAGGATGGAGGAGGTTTTGACTCTAAGACGCGGCGATGGCGCCCTCTGCTGGCCCCATTCAGACCGTGCAGAACGACCGGGAATGTCGCTTTTTGATGTTTATTGATGGAACCTGCCTTTGAGGAACGTCATTGCTTTATCTGTTCCTCAGAAACAGCCTCTGGACGCCAGAAGCTGCTTGAAGGTTGATGATAATCTGCTTGAACGTCTTTGATCGACTCTGACTGTGGTGTGTTGATCACAAGTCTTGTCTGACGTGCACGTGTCACTCAGCAACAGTGCTGGATCCTGGGCGCACGCTGCCTCCCCCTGGTGGATACAGGGTGCACTGCACCCCGCCAGGAAATTCCTGGCGTGTCCGTGACGGGCTGAAAGATGCCGTCATCTCATCTCGCTGCCAGTCTCAAGTGCTTCGTTGCTTCTAAAAATAAAACTTGAAAAAGCCGCTGTAGTTCTTCTGGACTCGGCTCCGGGCTCTTGGTGACGTCTCACAAAGTGGCGTTGGAGTGATTGGCGCCCCGGCTGCTCGGCGTTGGAGCGTCGGCGGATGGGAAAAGTGTTTATTGCACTTTGCTCTCTGCTGGGGTCTCGTTCTGCTCCCTTTGAGGGGAAATGAGCAGCGCAGCTTTAACAACGTCTGTGAGGTCCCAGCAGTGATGTCACGAGCCCGCCGCCACCGCCGCCGCGGTTTCCATCAGAACCCGGCTCTTCACAGGCCTCCTGTGGCCGCGGCTGTTTTTAAACGGGCTATTAGAGGAGCAGCGGGCGGAGAAACCTGCGCCCAGCGGCCTCCTGCAGGTCGGCGACCTTCCATGGAGCAGCGAGTATCCATTGATGAAGAGGAAACGGGAGAGGAGGCGCAGCGGGAAGCAGCTGTGGGAAAGGATGGCAGGCGGAGCTGCAGGGGATCGGCGTGCACGCGACCCACGCGCATCACACGTGCACGGGACCCACGCGCATCACACGTGCACGGGACCCACGTGCATCACACGTGCACGACGCCGCGCACGCTGGCACCTGTTTGATGTAAAATGGCCTCTAAGTTTGGGTCCGATCAAGTTGTTTTAGAGGCTGAGCTGATGGGAGATGACTGACTCCGGAGAACCGGATCAGAACCGGATCAGAGAACCGGATTCTCTGGAGCTTCAAATTGGAAGAAAAGTCATTTTCTGCTCCTGAATAATTAGAAAAGCCTTTGAAACGGACCCATCTGCTCTGATCACACAGAACCGGTCCCAGTTTGATTGAACCCGGGTCTCTGATTACCCCCCCCCCCCAGTAATTGCAGTTCCAACGCCGGCCGCGCTCCGGCGACTCAAAGGCTCTTGACCTTCAGAGCGACGGCGGTCCGGCCTTTGCCTTTGTGTGCGCGTTTGTGCACGTGGAGCGGGAACGTCTGCAGGAGCCCTGAGAGCAACAAAGGGCCAGTTAATGGACCGGGAACAAATTGGTACTTGATTGTGGAGGTCGGCTGGTGTGTGTGTGTGTGTGTGTGTGTGTGTGTGTGTGTGTGTGTGTGTGGGCGGCAGAGGACAGCAAAAGTGGGTTTTGATTAATCTAAAGAATCCCCCTCAAAGTGGGTCCAAGTCAGACGAGCGGGCGACAGAAGTCCCCCGTCTGGTTCTGTCAGAACCCCCGTCTGAAGTCCCCGTCTGGTTCTGTCAGGTGCATTAATGACACCCTGGATGCTGAAGTGGGAGACTTTCTGTTGGTCCAATCCTGGACGCTACTATCACCACCCCAGCAGTCGGGCCCCCAGCAGACGGGCCCCAGCAGTCGGGCCCCAGCAGTCGGGCCCCCAGCAGTCGGGCCCCCAGCAGTCGGCCCCCAGCAGTCGGCCCCCAGCAGACGGGCCCCAGCAGTCGGGCCCCCAGCAGTCGGGCCCCCAGCAGACGGGCCCCCTCCCACAGGCCGACCTGAGGGTGTTTGTGTTTGACCCTCCTCAGCAGCTGTAGCCTCATCTGAAACGTTAGCGTGTACGTCCCTCACAGTCCACTAGGGGGCGCTGAAGGTGCGAGCTGGGATGTTGCTGCTGTGGTCTTGATCCACAGAGACAAGCGCCCGTTAGCATGAGCGCGTAGCGGAGACGCTCTCAGGGATGTTTGGGTGGAGTTTTAATATTTACTCCCAGCAGCTGTTAGCGCTAGTGGACACAGGACGTCCATGTTTGGTCACCCCCTCCCCGCCAGCTTCGACCCCCCCACCCCCCTCCATGAGTAGAGAGGTCTGTACCAGCGTTCCCAGTGTGGTCAATGGCTCCTCGCTCAGCGCACAGCTAACGTAGGTGCTTGGCAGTGCAGAGGAGCGCGCACGCCGCGGCGAGCGGCTAACGAGCTCTCGCTTCAGAGCGGGAAAACGGGGAAGGGGGGGGGGAGCATGCGCCTGGAAAGATTGAAAACTCTCCCACTGCCGTGGCTCCGCGGACTGCCCACCTCGCCGGAGTATAAAGGGAAGTTCAGAGCAGAGAAGCGGCTTTCTCCGGAAGCCTTTCTTCCCTCTCCGCTCCCGTCAAATGTCTTTGTGAAGCCGTCCTCGTGTGGGAGGAGAAGTGCGCGCTCGATCTCAACACTTCCAGATCCGTACGTGTGAAAGTCTGGAGGGCATCATGGGGGCTTTGATGGTCATCTTCTCTGTCCAGCCCAAGCAGAAGGCTAAGACCAAAGGTAGGCTGCCTTTCTTTACCTTTCCTCCTCACCTGAGGACTCTCCTCCATCACCACGCTCCAACTTGCTGCACCACCGGCGTGTGAAATCCACTCGGAATTTCGCTCCGAGAGAGCCGGAGAGCAAAATCCAGGAGGGAGCGTCGGCAGCGACCTCCAGCAATCGATCAGAGCGGACACGCGTGTGCGCCGTTAGCATGTTTTACCTGCCAAGAACGACAGTAGTTCCACACACGCGTCATTACAGTCGGAGCGTTTATGTATATAAACGTGTCCTGAAAGGTGAAGTAAAGGTGCAAAAGGGGGGCGGAGTTTGTCTTCAGCGTCTGTTAGCATTGGGAGCTAATGCTTCGCCAGCCCAGCTGTCGACCCGCTCCAGAATCACCGACCCTCCTCCCGAATCACTAAACTCCAAACTCAAGCCCTCGGCTAACGCTAACGTTAGCACGAAGATAGCGAGGCCTCCTCGAACGTTCACGATCGACAGGCACCTGCTGGTTCAGAGTCAGAAACCAGATATCAGGACCCCTCATCTGTCCTGCCAGACCCGGGTCTGGACCCTGGTTCTGTGTACTGACAGAACCTCTTGTCCTCACGTGTCAGCATGTTTGTCTTCGAGTGCTTCTGGGGGACGTTTCCGCTCAATATTTTAAAGTATTTCATTTATTTGAGCCAGTTTTTAAGCCCCATTTTACGCATCGACTCCAACTTCCTGTATCATCCCGCGGAATATCGTCCCATCACGTCTCTTTCCGCACTACTTCCTGTCCTAGAGGACGAGAGCGTCCAGCTCTGACTGTGTGGGGACGCTGAGAGCTGCTTCACTTCCCACTCCACTGTTCTTGTTCCCTCCGACACCACGCCGGTGCTGCGAGCGCCCACGGGAACTTTGCCCCCCCCTCCCCGCCGCCAGCGTTCCCGCCTCTCCTAAATGTCCCGGCGCCGCCGTGCTTGTCCTTGTTGGCGGGGGTCTGTGATTGTTGGTTGAAGTGTCTCGACTGTTTGTGCTGCTGGGAGTGTTGTGATTGTGTGGGAGTGGAAGAGGAACGCTGGGAGGGGCGCTGCTCCGGTGGAGCGAGCGGAACCGGCGGCGGTGACTCAGCGGGCCGACTGCTAAAGCAACGCCGATGTCCTTCAGATTCAGGATTCTGGTTGCTCGAGTTCCCGGACGAAGATCCGTTGTGACGCGGCTCCTGGATCTGGAGTCGGGTTCTGCTGGCTGCTGGCGCCGGCTCCGTCCGGGCCTTCTGGTGTTTACAGATCTGAGCGTGGATGGCGGCTGACCGCCGGGAGAGCAGCTGTCGTTGTTCGGGGGGGGGGGGGGGCAGCCGTGTCACCACGATCCCCTCTGGTCAAACCGGGCCCGGAGCTGAAATGATCCTCTTCTGCGGATCTCTTACATACCAGTTCTGGTCCTGTCCTGGGTTTGTGACCCCAACAAGGCAAAATCTCCCCTTTAACAGGTGGAAACCTCAAGCAGGACCGGGCTCGTTGGGGGCAGATGGGTCCGGGTGGGGGGTGCTGTGGGACTGGTTTCGGCCTCTCCTGATGGTCCCTGTCGCCATGGACCATCAGAACTACAGGCCGGTATCGGGATCACCTTTAACAGGGACACCACGGTCCCAGAACGGACGCATTTGTTGGAAAACTTGTCTCTATTCTCCGATATGCAAATGCGTGATGAGAGGAGCCGGGCGGCTCCGGGTCCCCCGCTGGGATCCGCTGGGATCCGCTGTCATCAGGAACCTGTAATCTGGGTCCTGGGGACGTCACCCTCCTCTGTTTCTGTTTCACCCCCTAAATTAGCATTTAAATTGAAAAGCTAAAGCCGCGTCGCCTGGCTTTTGGGCTGCGGCGAGCTTGCTTTGGGTTTATCGCGGCGCCGCTCGGAACGCTGGGTGGAATGGATCCGCGTGGCCCCGGGGGGGCCCCCTCCGCCGGCGCTGAGAGGGCTCACGTGGAACTGGATTAATGAGCGGCGCCGTGCTCAGAGAGGCTCTGCAGGTGTGGAGAGCTGAGCTCAGCGGTGGGCAGAGTAGGTCACGGCAACAGCTGCGGTCACCATGGCGACCCGTGCTGCCTTCAGGGGCGGGGCCGCTTCATCCGGTCCTGCTGGGTAACTGGGAAAAAACTCAAAAATCCAGGTTCCAGAGGAGAACCGTGAGGACGGGTCAAAGCCTGTCGAGAGCGTTGGTGGGAACGTTGAATCGACCAGAGCATCAAAGCGTTTTTAGGAGGTTTATCGCTTTAAAAATCTCTTTGAACTCGAGAATATCAGGAAATGTGAAGAATATTCTCCACGGACGGAGCGCCTGCTCCTGTAATACCGAGTGTTTCCGCTTGGGGGCGACAAGATCAAAGGAATGAGCTTCACGCGCAGCAGAGAAACAGACTTGAATCAGTTTATTGATCCAGGTCGATCGCCCGTATCCATGGAGACGCTCTCAGGTGCGAATGGACACAGAAAATTCCTCAGGTTGACCTGAAACTTTTAAAGTTAAAGTTTCCTGTCGGATTCGTGGTGCAAACGGATCAGAACCAGCACATTCGGACCGTCCACGGCCCAAACTGTCCATTCAAGTTCCAACAAACCTTATTAGTGAGGCTGAAGACCCAAACGGGTTCTGTGGACCTGGACCCGTCCCGGTGGTCTCATCGGGTCTCATCTTTATGTTGGAGCTGTCGTCCTGATTGAACTTTGACCTCAGGCCCGTCCTGAATGTCCTCTGGAGGTCGTCGATGTTTAACCTCTTCATCTGTCCGTTTGGGGTCAAGATGATGATTTTCTTACTAAACAGTAACAACAAAAGTGTAAACAGGAAATAAACAAGTTGCTCCTCACGTCATCAGTTAGAGGTTTAATTAAACTAGTTGGTGATCGGCCCCAGAGACCTGGGGTCCAGACCTGAGGCCCGGGCCTGGAGTCCGGACCTGGAGTCTGGACCTGGGGGTCCTTACCTGGGGTCTGGACCTGGAGTCTGGACCTGGGGGTCCTTACCTGGGGTCTGGACCTGGGGCCCGGACCTGAGATCCTTACCTGGGGTCTGGACCTGGGGTCTTTACCTGGGTCCCAGACCTGGATTCTGGACCTGGGGCCCAGACCTGTAGTCTGGATCTTGGGTCCTTACCTGGGGACTGGACCTGGATTCTGGACCTGGGGCCCAGACCTGGAGTCTGGATCTTGGGTCCTTACCTGGGGACTGGACCTGGAGTCTGGACCTGGGGTCCTTACCTGGGTCCCAGACCTGGATTCTGGACCTGGGGCCCAGACCTGGAGTCTGGACCTGGTCCTTACCTGAGGCCTGGACCTGGAGTCTGGACCTGGATCTGGGTTCCAGGATTGACAAACGTTTGGCTGTGATCCATCAGAGTTCTTGATTCTGGATCAGTTTAATACCTGGATCCCACTTGATCAGAATCCATCTTTAAGGGCTCACAGGTCCAAATGAACCGGAGCGGTTCTGCTCAGCCCCCCCCGGCGCCGCCACGCTCTTCTGCACTGATGCGTTATTAGGCAGCAATTACCGTCATCACCATCACACTCTGATTGATCCGACACCCGGCGCTGATGACACCTGATGATTTCACGGCCATTAGCCCAACGGCCTGATTACGGCGCCGCTCCGGCGCCGCTGATTGGAGCGCAGGCGGGAAGTTTGTGGAAAATCACGCTGACATTTGTGTCAAATGGGTGTTTTTCCCTGTCTGCACCTTTGTGGCGCCGTGTCCTCCTACACGGTCCTCACACACACACACACACACACACACACACACACACACACACACACACTCACTCACTCACTCACTCACTCACTCACTCACTCACACACACACACACACACACATACTTGCTCTTGAGCTCTGAGTCCCATATTTGGTTCCTGCTCCGCTGCCTCACCTGTGGGGGGTCTGTAGAGGTGGGTGCAGCGTCGGCGGACGTTTGGGGCCCCCCCTCCCGGGTCGGGTCGGGGGGGGGGGGGGGGGGTTCCGGCCCAACGAGCCGGCAGCGGTGCCGGTGAGAGGCTGCGGAGGTCGCTGCTGATCCGCTGGTGTTGCTGACTGTGGGGACGGTCGGGTGGGGGGAGGTTAAAGGTCAGGCAATGACCCATCTGTTTGTTGTCAGACGGATTCCGCCGACCGCAGGTGTATTTTTACCTGCGGACGTCTCGCTGCTCGGCCGTGTTGTCTTTCTACGTGACCCCGACCTTGTCCTCTGTCCCCTGTCCTCTGGGCGTCTCGGCTTTATTTTAAGGCGATGAGGTCACCACAGGCGGCCGCCCTGAGCTCCGTAGTCGTCTGTGTTCACCTCCAAGGGGCGTGTCCCAACGCGCCCAGCCGACCAATCAAATCACGGGGTGCTGTGGCGCTGCCCCCCCCCCCCCGCGTACCCTCGAGTGTGACCTCATCAACCCTGAGAGACCTTTAACCATCTAATCAGAACCCGGTTCCAGCGCCAACACCAGCCGTTAGCTCGTTAGCGCGGTTAGAGATGCGACCCTCTTGTTCCCCCACTTACCTCCAGGGCAAATCTGCCCTCATCGGGGGGGTGGAAGGGGGTGGGGGGGCTGCTCTGTGGGTCTCTTTTTTCCTCGTCTCTTTTTCCTCCACCAGCATCAAGTTCTCGCCGACTCTATTTTTCCCCATTCTCACATCCCGCCCCCTCGCCTTTGTTCTCGCCACCTTCCTCCCCCCCCTCCCTCCACACGCTCGTCCTCCCTCCCTCCCTCCCCTCCCCTCCACACGCTCGTCCTCCCTCCCTCCCTCCCTCCCTCGCCGTCTCGGCTCAGACCCGGAGATGCGGGGCTCCTGACTGGCCTGCACTCAGCGCTGCTCGCCGGGCTCCGTGTCCCCGGACATGGACGCGCTCTGAGCGCTCCGACATGTTGACCATGAACCTGGAGGGGCTGGAAATGATCGCTGTGCTGGTGGTGGTGGTCCTCTTTGTGAAGGTTCTGGACCGGTTCGGTTTGTTAGCAGCCAGCTACGACGGTAAGGAAACTCCCGCATCTGCCACACTTTTTTTTTTAGGTGGGGGGGTGCAACTAGTTGTTGAAATTGTTGCTAACGATGGCAGCAGCGTAGCGTCGGAGTTCTTTAATTCAGCGTCCGCTTCAGGTTTGGGAGGAGTTACGGAGGCTTCGTTAGCAGCCACCTGCTGCTAATTGGCTGACTCGTGCACTCGTCCAGCATGGTGCCGCTAATCCTTGAGTTGTGGGTTTGTCATCCCAGGGTCTCAGGTTCGCGTCCCGACACGGCGACGCGCCTCTTATTGCGTTTGAGGGAGATGAAGTTGGGCGCTGGCGGCGCGCCCGTTGCTAACGCGTTTAGCCGCGCGGAGAAAGTTTGGTGATTTTGGTTATAAATGGACACGGCGGCAACAATGGTTGAACCCGGGCCCGCTGGAGGTTTGACGACACCTTTTTCATTTATTTATTTCCTCCGACGTGTGAGCGGAACTCTGAGGAAGCCACCTGTTGTTTCTGCTCTCCCGAGGTTGCCAAAGTAAGTTAGCGCGGCGCACAGCTAAACTCCCTCTGAAGTCGGCGAAACCTGCAGCGACGGTGCAGGAAAAACCTCTTCAGGACACTAATTTACCATGACAACAAGATCAAATGATTAATGAGGGAAAGCCAAATCTCAATTAAACCTCTAATTAGCCTTTTCCTGCCCCAAAACGGCGTGATTGATGTCTGGCTTCGGGGAATTTTGCCCAATAATGTTGAATCTGAGTCGGGAAGTCGCTTCTCAGCAGCTCTGATTAAACGTTTGATGAATAAGAACGTCGTCTTTTAGCTTTAATAACTCGCTGCAGAAACGGCTCGTCACGGTTAGCAGGAGTCAAATCTGCCACGTTGAGAGCTTTTAAAGGTATTTCTTATTTTGTACAAACTATTTTCATGTGAATATGATTTAATATTAATGCTAAAAGTGAGAGGTTGCTCACTCCTCTCGGGTTAGCGTTAGCGCTAACGGCTCCTCTCGTTAGCGACAGCGCTGCACCACGGGCGAGCGCCGGCGTGATGGCGTTGAGCTGAAGGTGTGACGTTCATCCGCCACAGAGGGAAAGAAAAGGGAATAAACAGGTCGGCCCCTATTTGTAAATAATAAAATTTAAAACCGAGAGGTTTTAATCAAGGAGGAGGTTCTGGTTGAACTTCAGGGGTTTGTCTTTAAGGGTCGGGTGTGCAGGATTTTCGGTGGCGCCAATTCTCTCCCAATCTGTTGCCGCCATCTTTGATTTTACAGGGTGGTTGTTGTTGTTGTTGTGTCCTGAACGTGTCATTTCTTCATTCCACCCTCCAAAAATGAGATTTAGTCTTCTGTGGTATCGGCAGGGGCGCGATGTTGGCAAGGTTTCACGTGCACACATGCTGCGTGATTTTAACTGATATAGTTGGATAAGCGGTCCGTGCACGTTTCTGTGGGAGTAATTCACCGATCAGCCAGCAGAGGGAGCCAACGAGCTGCTGATCTGGAGGAATAAAGTGTTTAATTTTCATTTTCACACACAAATAAACACGATTCAGGAGTTAGAAACACTTAATAAGCTTCACTCAGTGCTGTTTAAGAGATTTGCTTTCAGTTAAATGGCTTTTGATTTCAAATCATTCAGATTAACAACGTTTTAGTGGTTGAGTGTAAAACTCCCATTTGCGTCAGGGTTAATGTCACAATTCTGCCTGTTTTTGTCTTCATGTCAGTTTGCTGTGATGTATTTCTAGCCTGGATCATCCGTTAGCTGTGTTTAGCTCAGTTTAGCTGTGATTAACTCAGTTTAGCTGCGTTTGGCTGCGTTTAACTCAGTTTAGCTGCGTTTGGCTCAGTTTAGCTGCGTTTTGCTCAGTTTAGCTGTGTTTAGCTCAGTTTAGCTCAGTTTAGCTGCGTTTGGCTCAGTTTAGCTCAGTTTAGCTGCGTTTAGCTGAGTTCAGCTGCGTTTAGCTCAGTTTAGCTGCGTTTGGCTCAGTTTAGCTCAGTTTAGCTGCGTTTAGCTGAGTTCAGCTGCGTTTAGCTCAGTTTAGCTGCGTTTAGCTCAGTTTAGCTGCGTTTAGCTCAGTTTAGCTGAATTTAGCTGCGTTGCATCGATGGTTTTGCTGCTACTCACACACTTTTTCAGCCTGGCTGAACGTTAGCGTGTCAGCTGACGAGAATATCACGTGTCTGCCATCGCTTACGGCTTTAAGTCGCTGTAGGAGTCAGAAAATAATTTAACTGAGCTGAATAAACAGCAGTTAAGCTGTTAACTTTAATATATTATATAACTTTAATATTAACTTTAATATTTGTAATAGCATTTATTTTTACATTAGCTTTGCTGCCTTGCACTTTAATGGCCCATTTCATATTCTGAATGAATTACTTTGATATTATCCTCCAAGGATGTATTAAAACCTCAGCCATTTATTCTCATTTTGGATAAACTGCCCAGGAAAAAGCGGCGTAATTTTGTTCCTGGTGGCTTCTGGTGGAGTCGACGCTTCCTTTGTTTTGTTTTCCCGGCGTCGGCTGTGCCCGGCCATCAATCAGAGCCGTGACAGCGGCGTTCCTGCTGCGGCGTTCCTGACTTTAAGCTGCAGTCATTAGCTTCAGCTCGGATCAGAACTCCCCTCAGAACCGGCAGAATTTGCGAGGCAGCCGTCCTCGCCGACGTAGCACTCGGCCATTTTGAGCGCCGCTCACAAATTTGTTGCCGTTTCTTGCCGTGACTTCGGCGCCGCGGCCCCCGCTGTCCCGGAACCGGGACCGGACCCCCGGGAGTTGATATGTAATGAAAGGATTCCTCGTTTTCCCTGATTGTAGAGAGGAAGCGGAGCAGCTCCTCACAAACCTGCCACTGCTTTTATTGTATTTTACGGGTATGAAACCACGAGGGGGGGTGATTTACTCCTCCGACGGACCTTCTCCCCCTGCCTGAGGGGGAGATCTGCTCCGCTTCACAGGCCCATAACCAAGTCCGATAAATCATTTTCTTTCATTTAACAGCCTTGGCGAGAGAAGCTTCCAGGCAATTAACAAGGCCTGGATTCTATTATTGATGAGTTTTATGATTGTGAACGGTCCGAACAGAGGTTGCCCCAGGAACGCCGCTGGCTGGGAATGCTAAGCAGGACCGCCTTTGTTATCCTGCATTGATTCCAGGTCAAGGTGGAACTTGTGAAATTGGCCCTAAAATGAGGTGTTTTTCAGTCAGATTTCGATCCGTCGCCTCTGTGGGCAAACTCGCCATCGCAGGAAGTGGGTGGAGCCTGAGCAGGTGAAGAGCATCTGCGTTGCCCGACGTCTCGGTGCCCAAACGATGCCTCTTTCCTCCTTCGCCCCCCCTCAATGGTCACGATTCCCGGAGAATTAGAGCCTCCGCATCGATTTTCCTCTTAGCGCCGAGCTGAACTCCGGGCGCCATATTTCATCCTGCAGACGCCGGCTCCAGTTATTCTGCTCTCCGTCTGCCACTTTATGTCCCCGCTCCCTTTCCTTTCTGTTCATTACCCGTCGCAGCTGGAGATCTGGTGACCTTTGCCCTCCAGGCTCAGCGCGAGGGGCAGCGAAGACTGGCGAGCCGTGAATCACGACAGCGAGTGGGCGTGTCCTCCACGTGGCGTCCCGGGTGAACTGACGAGGTGCCGGATAAACGCCTCCAAATCACAAAGTCTAGTTTATTTTCCCGAAGCCGTCGCAGGTCGTTCTCCCCCGAGGCGCCGTTTGCTTGATTACGCGTGCCGACGGCGTTTGATTGCCTGCGTTCTCACAGGTGTCGCTTCAGTAATCACGACGGCCTCGTTTAACGGGCCGCCGGAACCGTGGCCACGGAGCGCCAATCTGAGCGCAGCCTAATTACGCCGCCGTCTCGTATCCTGAGCCGTAAACAACGGGGGCGTCCCCGACGTCGCCGTCTCGCCGCGTCCACCGATGCGCCGTCGCTTTGATTGATCACCTCGTAGCAGGCGCCGCCTCCCCGGGTCCCCAACCCGCCACGTCCGCGGCGCGTCATGAAGGATTACACCTGTTCGGCACCGGATGGACGCGTCTCAGGGTCGTTGGAGTCTTTGGGAACAAAGCTCCTAAAAATCCGGTTGTTTTGTTCTGAGGAAGAAGAAAAAGGGAAATTCTTCCCGGTGACAGACGTACCTGGACTAAACTGTCCATCTGGACATTCGGTTCATGTAAAACCAGATACGCTTCGTCCCCTCGGACACCGGAACGGTGTGACGGCTGGGAACGACAGGATCGGATAATCTTCTCTCCCAGGATCGATGCGTATCGGCCGGCGGCGGCGAGCCAACAAAAAGGCGGCGGGTTTGTCACTCAGACTTATCTGGTGTCCGTCGCTCCGGGGATTGTAGTCTGCGAGACACGGTGGACGGGAAGGAACGCTGACGTTTGTGGACCAGATGGGTCCAGATACGGTCCATCCGAGGGTCGGGGAAGGGGCCGCCGTTACAAGGAAAGATAAGAAGTCCGGTTTTCCCCCTGAAGGGTCAGGAACTGATGGGTGATAATCAGGAGCAGCGGCTTCATGCTAGAAACGCTACCAGGTTGCTGCTAGCTAACCTGTTTGTTGTGACTAACCACAGTCGTCAACTTCCTTTGGCCTCGGGTATTCATCAAATCGATGTCGACGCTCCGCACCAGCCGTTTCCTTTTTCCAATTTAAATCCAATACCCTTCCGTGGCTCCAGCGTCCCACGGAAAATGACCTTGTCAGCTCCAGAACTGACGGCGCGCTGGCCGGACCGCGCTGGAAAAGACAGACTAATACCTTCTGTTTTCTGACGTTAATGGAGCCAAATTCGGGAGCAATATTCATCTGTCAGGCGATGATGGAACTCCCGCTTCTGCTGCAGCCCCCAAACCCCCGAAACGGCGTTCCGCCTCTCCCACTCTCACCCTCTCACCTCCACCCGCGGCGCCTCAATAATTCATGGATGTATCCCTGTGACGAACACATGCTCTGATTGGTCAGGGCCGCCTACATGATTTATGAAGCCCCGGCCTACAGGGGGCAGGCCTGAGTCGATTGCTCCCCCCGGCTTTGGAAAACTTGGCCGTGTTCAACAAATCCGGACCTCTGTTGCGCCGGCGTGCGCGTTTGGCCGAGTGGTCTTACACTCAAGGCCTTTGAAGGGGTGGGGGTGGGGGGGGGCATTAAACTTTGATGAGCTACAGTATGAATTCCGCAGTAGAAATTATGGGCAGGAATGTTGCTCGCGTTGACGCCACGTTGCTTTTTGATGGTCATTGTGGAAATGTGGGAAACCGGCTGAAGGGATTCGATCCCGCTGAGGATTCCCGACCGCCTCCAAGATCCCGGCGGAGGTTGTTGGGGACGCGCCTCAAAAACCCTCCAGCTCCTCCGAGTTTTCCAAGCGGAGCCAGAACTTGTGAACTCTGACGGCGTCTGATTATCTCAGCGTCTGCTCGCCGTCTCCTGATTACAGCAGCAGCAGCTCAGCGTGTCTCCAGCGCGACGTCTTGGCGTCGACTCGTCAGTGTTTAAGGTCAAAGAAATGGAAGCGGCCACTCAAAAGAGCCGCGATAAACGGCGCCCGCGGGGCAGATTGATGGCAGCGGCGCTGGAGTGGCCCTCGTCTGGAACAGACCGGGCGTGTCCTTGCGTGCTCGTCTAGAAATGCGTTTTAATTTCTCCTTTCACTCAATTTGATTTATTGTAATGACCTTCCGGTCTGCTAGAGCGGCCATGACCACACTGGGACAGCAGGGGGCGGTGTCTGTCCTCGCCTCGCTGTGCCACACACACACACACACACACTCACACACACACACACGCTGGTTTCCATGTCGCCCTGAGGACTCGTTGACACCAGCGCACCACTGGAAGCCAAACCACATGATTAATTAACGTAAAGTCAAAGATGCGAGCGCACGTTGGCGCGTCTCGCCAGAACGGAGGACTTTAAAAGCTGCTCTTTATTTTTCCTCAAGTGGATCAATGTGAGCGAAGCCTTTTACGCTGAGGCTGTCTGGTACACGGGGACCGAGCTGCGGGCGCATTTTTCAGCTCTGTTTGACGTTTCCGGTGAAATAAATCGGGTTTTTTTCCCCCCTCGCCAAAAATCCAGAGCCGCTCGACGAGCGCGCGTTCCCAAACCTCGAGTATTGAAGTGCCGGAGACCTCCGAGAGAATCATTTTGGCTTCCTTTCTGAGCAGGATTTATTCCTCTGGGAGTCAACTGGCTGAAGTTCTTTATTTTCCCGAGCACGTTAGAGGTTTCCCGCCCCCCCTCCCTCCCCGCTCCCCTCCCCTCCCCTCCCACCCCGCTCATATCCACTCCCGCTCATCTTCCCTCCCTTTACTCTGCGGAGAGGCAGGCTGAGAGCGAGCGGAGCGCCACCAACTCCGAGAGGATCGGACTTTCCGCAGCTTTCCGCTATCTTGAGGCGGAGCGGGAACAGAGGGGGGGGGGTGATCTGACCGTTCTGACCCGCCCCCGTTAATGAAGCAAACCTGAGGTCACTTTCTGCCCTCGCTACTTTGACCCCCCCTCCCACCTCACCCAGACTGGATCCTGAGAGCCAGCGGGCGGGAGACGGGTGCGCGGAGGCACCCGGCCTGTGCGTCCGGGCCGGTGTAGCGCTGGAGTGGGCGCAGGGGAACTGGAGCGTCAGCCTCGAGGGCGAGGAGGCCGGCTCGGGCTCCGGGTTCGGATCGGGGCATGGTGGGGCGGATCGGGCCGACGGCAGAGCCATGCTGAGCAGCATCTGGGAGACGGAGGGCTTGCAGACGGTGGGAATCGTGGTGCTGGTGCTCGCCTCCATCAAGCTGCTGCACCTGCTGGGGCTCATCAGCTTCTCAGAAGGTAAGACGCTGGCGAGGAACCGCCCCCCCCCCCCCCCCCCGGGTGAGCCGCGTCAGGGCGCCGCACTCCTGAGGAAAACTGTGTCGGAAGAATCGGAAGTCTTGGAAGTTCCGCTCCGGTTTCCTTCCAATGCTTCATTGTTTTGAACCTGTCTGACGTCGCTACCGCGTGGGCCGGGCCGGGCCGGCGTGCTGGTGCCTTCCTCCTCGCCACCAGACTCGTGTTTTATAAACATGCCGCGCTTTCAATTAGGATGATCGATCGGGAGAAACGCTGCTGCCGGCTCGGGAAGGGAAGAGCGCCGGCGGCTGGAAAACGCTGGCCTGACCTCCCAAGTGTTTGGATGGCGCAGGGAGGCGACGGCGTCGGCGCTCCGTCAGCGAAACAGTTTACATCCTTCAGTAAACAGACGGCAGCTGAACGCCGCCGCCCCCCTTCACGTCCTCCGTCTCCGGATAAACACGGCGAGCGAAGCGATATTGGCGGAGGGGATTCAGACGGATCGGTCAGGTGTGCGTTTTCTGTCCGGAGCGCCGTGCGGCGGCGAGCGTGTCCGTGCCGGCGTCCACGGAGCGAGATGATGGAGGCCTGAAGATGATCAGCCCAGAGAGGACAGAAGTCTCCACGTGTCCCCTGCTGCCGAGTCCTGGACCCAACGAGGAGGCTCCTGATCCGGTCGCACTTCCGTTTTAGATCCCAGTCGGCAGCTGCCAGCGATGGTGGAAAAAAATCTGTTTTTCTCCACGTTTACCTTTGGGAGACCTCTTGGGAGGCGTGCGCGGTCTGATGATCCCTCGCACAGCTGCGATCTGCCCAGCGCGGCCACGGGCCCCCGTCTGTGGCGCCGCCGCTGTCGCAGGTCAAAAGACCGGAGACGGGGGCAGTTCCAGGTTCCTCCAGTCGTCAGCTGGAAAAACAACAATCCAAATACCCTCAGAGGCTTTGGTGCCGACAAATCAACATCACACACGCACACACACACACACACACGCACACACACACACACGCACACACACACACGTAAACGCTGATTCACGGACACCATTACTGCTGAGCAAAGCCTGGTCGGTCCAGAAGGATCAGGGCGTCGCCATAAGTCTGTAGTTCTGTGCACGACGGCCCCCCAGCAGGAACCGGAAGCTCTGCTCTTGGTTGTCATCGGGGTTCAGAGAGTTCCTCGTGTCCAAGGTTCTCGGACCTCCAGAACTGTCTGATGGCGTCAGGTGACCTGGGGTCTAGAGGTGGAACACAGGACGTTGGGACGGCACCTGTGGCTCAGGTCCAGCTTCACCGGGCGATGAGGACTGGTTTGGGTTGGTGGTTTGGGGTCAGGCTGCGAGTGTGTGTGTGTGTGTGGGGGGGGGGGGGGGCAGAATCAGGATTGACCTTTTCCGCCGTCCTCTGCTGCCATTCGGTCGAGCGGTTCTGACGTGGCTGCCGTGGGTAATCACATCATGTTGGTGCGACGCTGAGCCGGGCCGAGGGTCCGAGGCTAACGTCGTTAGCCGGCGCCGTGTCTGATCTTTACTCGCGCCGCTGTTTTACAGCGAGCCGCACTTTTCATTCTGGTGAGTGCACGAGTGTGTGAGACGAGTGTGTGAGACGAGTGTGTGAGACCCTTTGGAGTGTGTCTCTTCTCGTCTCATCATCGTTGATTCAGCAATTTCGATCCCGACGAGGACGAGGATGTTTCAGAACCCGGGTGGGAGCAGGATGACGGACGGGTCTGATGAGTGGAGGGGGCCCCCTGGGAGGGGCCCCGATTGTCTCCTTGTATTGATGTATTTAATTAAACCAGCTCTTGGCGGCGGCGGCGGGGAGGCCGCGGAAGCGCAAGCGTGTGATTACCTGGAGTCCTTTAATCCGACATTATTCCAACAGACCTCAGGAAGTTTATGAGAGTAAAACTGCGGCGCTCACCAACTCTCTGGAGAGTTTCCCGGAGAACCGGGAGGCGTTTGGGCCTGGTGTTAATGAACCGGCCCGATGAATAATCCTGTTGCTCGGGCTAAACCAAACGCTCACGCGCTCATTCATAATGGACACCCGCGCCACAGCGCTAATTAGAGGATTAAACAACGGTGGAAAACTCAGCTGACGGGTGTTTTTCCCTCAAAAACTTGCGATATTTCTGAGTGAACTGAAAGGAAAAACAGGAAATAAAACCCTCTTCGGGCTGGTCAAACCGCTCAGCTGTGGAATCCACTTTTCCCGCGATGTTGCCGGAGTCTCGGAACCATCCGGATCGCTCCAGTTTGCATATTGGCGGTGGAGCCTTTTCAGCTGCCATAAATTGCGCTAACTCGGTTGCCTCTGTTGCCAGTGAGCGTCTGCAGTTGTTCCTGCTACGTCTGTCTTCCCGTTGCTAACCTGGCTCGCGTCCGACTTGGCCGATTTTTCCTGCCGTATTCTGCTTGGATCGGATTCCAGCTCTTGGCTGCGCAGCAGGAATTTAGCTGTCAGGATGAGTCAGTGGCGAACGTTTTAAAGCGGAAAATTGGAGCCTTTTTTCCTTATTTATTAGCGTTGGCGCGCGGCTGTTTGTAGCCGTATGTTGGTACGGTGACCCCGCCTTAGAGTTAATCACGCTGCCATTTTGTGTGCGGCGAGGAACCGAAGGCTGTTTTATTAAATCCATTAAAGATGAACGACTCGCGCTGAATCCACTCGGGCCTTTTATATTTTGGCATATCAAATTGGCACAAATGGCTCCGTCGCTGCCATTTATCTGATATAAGATGGAGGTTTTTTTTGTGAAGGAAATCTCTCTCTTTCTGACCTAAATCTGCAGATCAAACACCAAAGCTGAAGGAAGGAACATCCTCACATTTATTATTATTGTTGATTTCATGGTAAAACCAGTTTTCATCCAAATGTGAAGACCTTCAGACAACAGGCTAGGCTAGGCTAACTAGCCTAACATCAGTGGCTGAACGGGTTTATGAGCTTTAATAGCTAATAAGTAGAATACTAAGCTAGCTCAATCGGCCAGATTTATTGATGTATTTCCAAATTGTAGCCAAAATTGTACTAAATAAAGTTTAAGTTTCCCGTTCAACGCTGTTCCCAGATGGGTCTAGTTTTGGGGATGATATCGCCGCTGAGCTCATCTGCCCTCCCCCGACACCTCGCGCCAGCCGTAATTCCGCCTAATTGCCCCCTGCCAGATGTCGTCCTCATTGGCTCCGTCCGGCTCACAAACAACACTCGGATCTGACAAACTGAGAACAGCCGTCGGCCCGCCGACCCGTCAGTATTGGTCTGTAGAGTCAGATTAGCTTTGATGTGATTAGCAAATGCAATTGATCGCGTGGCTCTGATACGATTACTGATACCAGATGACCTTTAAAGGGGGGCGGGGGGGGGGGGGGGGCAGTTTAAAGCTGGGATGAAGTTTTCTGTTGTCGTGAAGCTGCCACGGACACATCAAAGGAGGCTTTTTTCAGAAACCTGTTTGGATCCAAAGGTCTGAACATATTTACGTGTTCACGTTTTCATTGTTTTTACAATCCGAGATGTTTTCATCTTATAGTTTCTATCACCGACAGCAGCGAGTTAAAACGCCGTCCTCTCGCCGTTTCCATGTTTTGACCTTAAATAGACGTCGGTGGAGGAAGCGTTCTTCTTGTGACCCCGAGATCAAAGGCTTGATGCCTTCGAGCTGCTATATTAGGAATCAGGAATTTGTGGGTGTAGATTAAATCAGGTTTGGGTCGGGGGGACGTGTGCTGTCTGTAGCGGCCGGAGTTTATTAGAGGTTTGCTCTAGCCGATAGCGCGCTAGCGCTGGTGTGGTTGCAGAAGTTGTGAGAACTTGTTGGTCGAGTTCTTAAATGTCGTCATTGTTTTCGAAAAAACGTAAAAGATTTCAGTTCTGTTCCTCTGGCAAATCTTTGTTTTTTGCTCTATCGTTGGTTCGATCCATCCAGGACGCTAGCGGGCAACATTAGCATGCTAATACCTGAGAAATGGGGTTATCCCGCTTTAACTGACAGCGAAAAGTTTTGCCAAATCAAATCAGGAGGTTTCTGACTGCCAAAAAAGCACGAAACACCTCGTTAGCTTGACAGTTTCAAGATCTTTAATGACTCAGCACAACTTTGAGGACTTTTTCAGGAACGCTCGCCCAACGGCGTGCTGCTTGAAACCCAAAATGTGTTTTGGGCCTTTAAATATTTCAGAGGTTATCGGATTCCTCGTGGAAAAAGCCTCGGCGGTTTAAACAGGAAGTAAACTTAGAGTGAGCGCTCTTCCGTTAGCCGCGGGCGCCGGCCCTCGCAGGTTTGCGTGCTGGCGAACGATATCAGGTTAAAAGGTGCTGCTGGCCTAGTTTGTGACTCACCTGTATCCAGAGAACAGACAGTCAGCAGCGGAGTGAGGAAGACTCCTCAGGGCCGAAGGTGCCTTAAATAATCCATTAAATCTCCACTTTCCACCTCACGGACCCACATAATTATTTATCTTGGACTGAGTAAGGGAATTTTGTTGTTACTTCATTTATTGATCCAGCCCAAATATGATCACCAACAGCTTCCTGGTTGCTTCCTCCACCCTCCGATTGTTCCCATCGTTTCTTCCGAAGAAGGCAAAAGTGCGACGTGACTGAATGTTCCCAGGGTTCTTCAGGACAACCGTTCGGCTGCTGGTCTTCAGCCGTTCGAGGGGCCGCCGAGCAAACGCGCTCCCCAGCGCCAGATTAGCTTTGTCGATAAAGCTAAAAGGGCGAGCGTTAATCAGACAGCCATGACGGCCTGCTCTTTTCCCGCCCGCTTTAGCGGCGCGTCACTCATCCGCTCAACTCCTCCACTTTACTTTTGTGGCCTTTGACGTCTCCTCCCGGTTTTCCGGCAGCGTTTGTGGTTTCGCGTGTCAGATTTCGCTAACATCCGACGCTAACCCCCCCCTTGTGTTGGCTCCCGCCAGGAGAGTCGCGTTTGGGTCACAGTCACGCATGACTGAACCTTGGCAGGTAGCAAGAACGGACCCGAGCCGAGCTGCTTGAGCCCCCCCCCCCCCCAGTAAATCTCCCGGTTATTGAGCCGTCCTGAAGCCGAAACGGAATCAACGCCTCCCTTTAGGAGAACTCCCGTAGTTGTTGTGTACGTTGAACCGGAGCCAAGTCAGGAGTGGAAAGGCTGAGTTTACCCTGGCATCGCTGCCAGGACGCAGCGCCAGCGCGGTGGAGATGCTTTTATATCAGGACAGAACTCCCAAACAGTGGCGCTCGCGCTCCTGTGGGGGCGGAGCCTCGGCAGCACATTAATCTTCTTTTAGTGCCTCAACAATTAGCAAAGAAATGCTGTCGACTCCGAATAAGGAACATTTTCTGATGCCCTCAGTGGGGTTTGGGCCGTTTCATCATGTACAGATGAAACGGTAGCTTAGCTTAAGCCTTTTTAAATTGCATTTCTCAAAAGTGTGGTTAGCATTGTTAGGTAGCAAAACGCTATCGCTTTCGTCTTCGCCAAAATATTTAAGCAGAAGAAAACATAAATACTTTAATTAAACTGTGACACCGAAACAATAAACTGCTGACAGATTTGTGCCCTTCATTTGCTCTTTAGCTTAGCATTGGCTAATAAGCTCTTGGTTAGCTTTGACAAATGACCCTATATTTACATATATGTCCATCGTTATGGCTGCATTTACTGTAGATACCAGCAGAACAAACAGCTGATTAGCATTTAGCATTTATCCCTGTTTGATCTTGTCTCGTCGGCCCGACCTTTTCCTCTAGATTTATGGCCCATTTTTCACGGCCCACTCCGGTGATGTCATCGGAGCCTCTCCGTCCCTCAACGGCCCCCGTTCATCGAGGCCGCTCCCACCTGCGGCGGCCATTTTGATGCAGGGCCGGCTGAGCAGAAGTGAGCTGTGAGAATTTAGCCGCAACTTTGGGAATGACTGACGTCGCTCGCCTTTCTAGCAAACCTCACGCTAAATTTTTCAAACGGCCCAGAGCGGCAGCAGAACTGGGCTTTTAGGAGCTGCGTGAAGTCCTCAGAAGAGTTTCTGAACTCGGAGCTTCTCAGGTTTGTGCTCACGCTAGCGGGACACCGAGCCGCTTCCCGAGGTGCCAAACGAGTCGACGCCTAATGAGGGATTAGCTTACAGGCTCCGGATCAGATTCACAGAACATTTTCAACGCCGTTGACCGACAATGTTGTCAAGTTCTCGTCAATAAGTAACGCGGCCGGTTGATCCCGACCCGAGCGAGCGAGGGGGAAGTCCTGCTGCATTATTCAGCTGCTCACACTGACCTAAATGTGCCGTCCACCTGCCCACAAAAGTCTTTCGTCACGCGGCCACAAGAGGGCGCCGATGCCCCAAACGATGCGCTTTTTGTCGTGTTTGGAGCTCTCCCTCACTGTTGGGGACGTGGAAACTGGATAAAATTGGCGTGTTTTGGGAAGCTAATCTCGATGTTAGCTCAATCTGCTGCCGTCGTATCCCTGCGCGTTTCTATCCACCTTCCATCTGTCACCAAACCAACTCTTTCCAGTTTCCATCTTCCTGAAAACACAATCGAACCTCTGCAGAAGCGACGCCTGGCTCCATTTCTTTAGCTTAACCCGGCTGCTAGCTTAGCACGACCGCGGAGGGCGCAACAAGAACAGGCGACGTCATGGAAACGTGTGGTTGATCGTGTTTAAGCTGCTGCTTCCACATACGTGTTGTCCTGAAGAACCTGCGGCGAGGTCCAGCCGTTCCTCCGTTGTGTGTCGGGCTGCTGGTTGCCCCGGTAACCATGAGACCTGCTGTATTTCCCAGGTTACCATCAGATTGTCCACAAGCCCGGCGTGAGAGCGCGGCTCATGAGGCTCTTCCCGTGCTCGGTGGGCAGGAAGACGTCTTCCAGTGACCAAAGCAAGTCTCTGACCTCACACACGGCCCCTCCTCCATCTGTGCTGGTTCTGGTGTCACAGTTTTCAGGGATATTAGCATGTTCTCCAGGGATATTAGCATGTTCTCCAGGGATATTAGCATGTTCTCCAGGGATATTAGCATGTGCTGCTCTGGGGACACGTAGCTGAGCTGAATTAAAACCCTCCACTAGGTGGCAGCGCAGCACTCGCTAAATATTCTCCCGTCGGTTTATTTTGTGCCGTATCTTTTATATGCTCGTTTAAAAATATATGTGTTTTTATGACGACCTTGGCTGCTAATTTATTTCTTTATTTCACTTAGCATAGGACAATTAGCTCGTGGCGGCGGGTTAATGGAGGGTCTGTCAGAGGATGTGACCTTTAAAAGCTGGGGTCACAGTCAGCCCGTCTGAGCTAATGAGGTCTTTAGACTCCGTGTCACACTTCAGGACCACTGTGGCCCCCTCAGCGTCCAGGACCAGGGTACGAGGGCGCCACCAGCACGCCGGCGTCCCTGACAAGAGCAAGACTCATTAGAGAGCCATTAAAACTTCTCCGAGGGTTCATCCGACCCCTCCGGGAGGGTTGAGTCGTGGGTGGCGATGGCGTTACCGACCCCGCTGTCCCGCTCCGCTGTTTCCGCGGTTTCCGCTCACATCTGCCCGTCTCCTCTTTCCAGACAGCGTTGAAGATGAGCTGGAGCTGTCTGCAGTCCGCCACCGCCCCGAGGGCCTGGAGCAGCTGGAATCCCAGACCCGCTTCTCCCGCAAGGAGCTGCAGATCCTTTACCGCGGCTTCAAGAACGTGAGAGACGTTTGTTTGTTTCCCTCCTGCAACAACAAGTTCCCGATGTTCGCGATTCACTCCGGAGAAGCTAACCGGGTCGTTTCCTGACGGAAGAGAGGCGAGGAATAAGGTCGCCGTCTTCCTCGGAGCGTCCGAGTCTGGTCTGGGCCCATTAGTCCCCTTCCGCTTGAGAGGGGGAACGAGGGTGCTAATGAGGCCGTGGCGGCGTGCCGCAGCCGCACGTTGGGAATGTTTAACGTGTTATTTTAAACTCCAAAGCTTCTATTTTTAGCCAGTTTGGTCACCGGGATTTTCTCTCCCCGACGTGACCCTGGACTCTCTGTTAGCTTTTGGCTAAATTCCGACCAGCTCTCTACGGTGAGGGGGGATGAATTAAAGAGCGGCTGTCATCGCCGCTGCACGGCAGTTTTCCAGGCGCTCGTCTTCCCGTTGTGCTCTGACCCTTTATTCCGACACCGGCGGAATAAAGACGAGCTCTCCGGGCCAATAAGCGCTGGCCTGGCTTTGTCCTCGTCCCAAGGGAATAAATGGAAACGCGTCCGTGATGGTGTCAGGATGAGGTCATTTGTCCTGAAAACAAACTTGTTATTCAGTGTTGGTGAAGGCGGATCGGGTCTGATCCCGAATCAGCGTAACGGGGATCATCCGACGCCTCCGGGCGAGGCTCCGCGGGGCCGAGGTCGCCGCCAAGGTGGACGACGTTGCTCCGTTAATCCCGTGACCTGTGATTACAGGATGCATCCCTCCGCCGGGGCCCTCGGCTCAGGGATTAGATTAAGATCTCGCTTTCAATCCCGCCTGCAGCGGCGCCGCTCCGCTCGCAGGTTTATTCGCATCCCTCCGCCGCTCCGTGAATCTCCCCGACTGTATTTCTGATTTTATTATCGCGGGCGAGCGAATTCTACAAGTGTATCAGCGGAATACGAATGTATTGTCTCGCCTCTCGCGCCGCCTAATGGGATCGACCGTGAATAATGCCTGAAATGAAACGGCGCGCAAATGTAAACTGGCAGCCTCATTTGTTATCATTCTGCGCCGCGCTACCTCAGTCCTGATCCCAGACGCTCCTTTCACGTGTTCCTGGTGGGATTCTTTCAATGGAAAGGAAAAACTCTGAGGCAGGAATTCCATTAAGTGACTGAGCCGCAGGCTGGATTTGGAGAAAAGGGCTTCGCCACGGCGCTCTGGTGTCAGCTTAATCTCGTATTTTAGCTTAGCGCCATTAGCATTTAGCCCAAAATGACCTTCAGACGCTTCAAATAGAACCGCGTACGCCGCGGTCGCTAATGCTGAGTCCCGCCTCCCAAACGCTCACAGGTGGCGAAATTCTTACGTTTTAATGCTTCTTCTTTCGTTCATCTCCTGCTGGACTCTGACCGGAGAAGACAGGACGCAACACGGCGCCACGGCGAAGGGACACGCCTCCCGGAGACGTGGATCTGTTTCATGTTCTCAAGTCGCTGCGGTTTAATGAGCCGCTCTTCTCAGCGGGAGTTTACCGATATCGCCGCCGTTCGCCCCGGCGCCGTTAGCCTCGCCGCAGACGCGCACATGATTGATACCAGCAGAGGCCCTTTTTTATGGAGATTTACGAGTCGATTTAGGAGCCAAGCGTCTCGTAAAAACGTACGCGACGCGCATGTTAGCTAGCGTACGCGTGGATATCTTAGCAGCCGCTCCTGACAACTTTTCCCGACTCGCCTGTGACGCTCTGGAAGAATATTGTAGCCATGGCAACCACATGCAAAATCCAACAACAAGGAGAAACATTTCGCTCGTTCCGACTTCCTAATTTGCCCAAAATTCTTGACCTCGATATGGAACTGGGTCTGAGCGGCAACAGAAGGGCGTCGGGGGGATTCGCCGGCGCGGATCCAGGAAGGAGCCGCTTTGAAGGGGAAAACAAGGTTTGGTTCTTCCCCACCAGAGACCGACTCTCTGGGGGGTCAAGGCCGGCCCACGTCCCCCGTACCGGGGACGCTACTGTGGAGGATGAGTCGGTGCCTTTGAGTTCCCGAAACTGTCTCGGTGTTCGGAACACTCAGGCTCTTCAACCCTGTCGAGGTAGCTGAAAAAAAAATCCAATATCCTGCCGGCCGAGACGGAGCAAAACTTCAGCGGGAGTAAAAAATGAAGCTGGGAAATTGGCAGATTTATCTGCTGCGAGCTGCTCGGACGTTTCCTCTCACGAGAGGACAAAGAGTCTCGCTTTCAACCTTCAGACAGCTGTCAGGACGTGAGGACGATCGGCACTAATGCTGAATCCCGTTTCGGAGGAGCTCGACAAAAAAATGAGCTTTTGTTGTCCTACTGTTGTCATTAGCGTTAGCATTAACGCAGCCAAATATTAGACCACGCCATAAATGATGTCATACACCCACAGGAAGAGGCTCACGGCACTTGTGCTAACCTATCTGACCACTAGAGGGTGGCACCAACGACGCCTTTTCCTCAATATTCTTTAACGTTATTTTCACTGAGGGGTGAAATTCCATTTTGTCTTCCAGGAATGTCCCAGCGGAGTCGTCAATGAGGACACCTTTAAAGACATCTACGCACAGTTTTTCCCTCAAGGAGGTTGGTGTGTTTTTTATTCGGTAGCTACCGACTGATCCGGTCCCAGGGGCGCACAAGCTAACACTTTTAGCGCTTTGATATGGTGCAGGAATGACTCCAGTATTTTTGCTTCTCCCGCAGACGCTTCCACATACGCACATTTCCTGTTCAACGCCTTTGACACGGATCACAACGGAAACGTGAGTTTTGAGGTGAGACGAGCGCTGCGCATGTCGGTAGATGCAACGTTGACCTTGAATATAAACAGTAAATAGTTCCCATGAATAGAAACCAACCCGTAATTGTCAATAAACCCAACCTGGGAAATAACAACATCCTTCAACGCCGTTAGCGGCGAAGCCGTCGGAATCCCCCGAGACGCTCCTGATCAACACGTTATTCATATTCATGAAGGACATATTTTGGATTATTAGCGCGAACCAGCCAAAAGGCCGAACCGGATCAGCACAGGCCCGAAAACACGTCAACTCCCCGAGGAACGATGCAGATTATGAGTCGCCTAATGACTTCGCTAATGAGCTCTGTGATTGATGGCGCCGCGGCGATGACGCGCGTTTGCCTGTTTTTCTGCAGGATTTCGTCATGGGCCTCTCCATCCTGCTGCGTGGGACGGTCCAGGAAAAGCTCAACTGGGCGTTCAACCTGTACGACATCAACAAAGACGGTTACATCACGAAAGAGGTGGGTCGGTGGAGGGCGTTAGCCTTGCTCCCGAACCAAGCGATAGCTAAGGCGTTAGCTGTAGAGACTAGCTAGCCAACAGCATCCGTCAGAGGCTGTCAGAGTTCCCAAATGTTTGAGGAGAGCAAAAAGAGACCTGGTGTTGGTCTTCTAGGAGATGCTGGACATCATGAAGGCCATCTACGACATGATGGGAAAATGCACGTACCCCGTCCTCAAGGAGGAGACGCCCCGTCAGCACGTGGAGGTCTTCTTCCAGGCAGGTGTAGCGCGAGCGTCCTCCCGGTCCGAGGGGCCGCCGGAGCAACCTCTTTACCTGTCCTGTCTTCTGTCTCCAACAGAAGATGGACAAGAACAAAGACGGCGTGGTGACCATAGACGAGTTCATCGACTGCTGCCAAAACGTAAGACGTCCGTCCCGATTGGCCGCCGTCGGCTCGGCCGCGCCCTCACGCTGTCGTCTCTGCTTGACAGGATGAAAACATCATGAGGTCGATGCACCTGTTTGAAAACGTCCTTTAAGCGGTGGGACGGCGGCGGATCCCGACGGAGGACCCTCGTCTCTTCCCCGGACCCCCTCCCCGTGTACAGCGTGCTATGCAGACTCGAACCCGTAGAAAAAGAATCTTGTAAACTACTGTGGACCACAGGTAGGTGTAGGAAAAGGGTGCGAACACTCTGGAGTCGCCAAATCCTTCAATTATTTCCAAACACGAGGAGAAAAGAAGCGGGAGAACCTCGGAACGTCCAAGGTCGGCATTCCAAAGATGTTTTCTGCCGAGAGGAGGCTCACTCCCTCTCTGTTGTGGAACCACTGTGACGTCACAAGAACAAAGAATAATGGTAATAATGCGGCGTCTTGTCAACTCCGGAGTGTTCTTCCCCGGCTTAGTTAGCCTCCGTGGTCGTTCTTCAAAGATGTGAAATCAAGGCGACGTCGTTGTACATATGTGAAACGCTAGAAAAGGAAACTTCTCAACTTTGTCCATGTTTACTTGCCAAGTCCAACGAGACGCCACAGGGATTATTCCTGATGTCAGAAACCGGAGCGCGGTGCCGGTGTTGGTCCTGAGAAGCACACAGGTATCCGTAACCACCAGAACTCCAGGTCAATGCTGCTTTCATCGTGTTCCTTTGATCTCTGTGTGAGTAGATCTTCCGTCGCTGGTTTGTCTTTGTTCCTGTTTCGACGCTCTGCTCCATCAGTTTGTTATTGTACAAAAGATTGTCTTCGCATTAAATCAAAGTTTGCCTGAATTTCGGCTCCTTCCTGGTTTTAACTCGGACTTTCGGCTCAACGTTGGTGGAAACTCGCTCCATCATTCGGTTCCTCTGACGTTTGTGGCAGAAAAACACGGAACGTTTTAGATTTTCCCCATTCGTGCTTCAGCCTTCCGATAAAAATAAATGCTGTTTTACTCGTGTTTGATGACTTGAAAAGATATTAAATCTAAAAAGTGTGTGAGAGGCTGTTTTTGTTCTCTGGAGTAATTTGACGCTGACACTCTGGAACCCGAGGCAACGATTCATCAGTCCAGGCGGGAACGTTTGCCTCCGCCCGGCCAGCGTTCCCACCCGGAGGTCCCGGTACATTTCTGAAGATGAGGAAGCAGCTGTCATGAAAGGGATGGAGCACATCAAAGGCCGTCACGTCCAGATGTTTCAGAGCAAATGTGAGATGCTTTATTTGGTTACATCAGCAATGGTGATTTTTTGTCATCCGGCGCCCCCTAGCGGCGGGACAGCGCTAACACAGGATTGGTCCCATAAATCTTGGTTTGAAATCTGAAAATCCTACGTTGGAAAAAAGACTCGAACTCGATATCTGACACTTTTGTGGCGTGAAGTGAAACATTTCCAGTCAGTCATGTCCAAACCCTGAGACGGAGAACTTTGCCGTATTTCTTTGGCTCATATTTAAGTATGTTGGCGAGTGGATCACAAAACGTTGCTTTAAGGCCACATACGTGAACTCAAACGTACAATATTGATATTTCGGACGCTCAGACAAACGTAGCTGTCTGCTTTCTGCTCCCCCCCACCCCCCACCCCACCCTCAGCTGACTGTAAATGAGCCAGACAAATTAATTGCACGTTGGGACAGAAATGTTGTGATAAAACTGTTAAATACTGCAAAGTTTATATCTCTCTTAAAAAAAAAAAAAAGGATTCTTGGTGTTTATTCTCTGTGCGTCAGCGTCGGCCACAAATAACCTCCCGTCTCAACACTCGAATCTACAAAGCCAAATTAAAACGGTCGATGACATCATGTTTGTATTGCTTGTGCCAACATATGTTCCATCCAGAGGAGCTGACGTTCTTCTGCTCTCCACACACACACACACACACACACACACACACACACACACACACACGGACGGGGTAGTTCCAGCTGCGTTGTCCAGGTGATGAGCGGTAATTAGAGGTTTGTACTGAGCGTTGGAAGGCAGCTTTGGAACTCAGAAGAACCCCCTGGTGCCCCGCCCCCCCCCCCCCCCCCCCCCCCCCCCCCCCCCCCCCCCCCCCCCCCCCCCCCCGTCCATTTGGTTTGTCCCAGGACGAGCGGCTATAAAGGGGGCGGGGTTAGGTGAGGATATAAAGGGGGCGGGGTTAGGTGAGGAGCTGCCTGACTTCTCTGTGAATGTAGCAAAGGAAGTCCATGTAGGAAGCTCCTCCGTGCAGGCCTTTATCCTCCACCAGGAACTGACGGAACAACATCTCCGGTTTGTCTTTCTGCCGCACGATCTGGAGCTGAGAAGAAGCAAGATGGTTACCGGCGCTCAGCGCTGACCCAATGTTTCTGCCTCCCCCCAGTTGAACAGGCCGCAGCAGCGGCTGTGTTGGCGCTGTTGTCCACCAGGGGGAGACAGACTACGTTCGGCTCACCTTCATGGAGCCCGGCCTCTTCTCCAGCAGGTCGCCGATGACACCTCGGACCTTCTTCGAAAGCGGGTTGTCCAGAACGGGCAGAACAGACTGAAATTCCCAACCAGATGTTAGAAAGTTAGCACCTCTTGTTTGTGGGTTTGTTCCGAGTTAAAACTCATCTCCGAATCTGACCATGTGTGCCTGCAGGTGGGCGAGGGAAGGAACGTTGAAGAGGTTCTGGATGAGGTCGGGGGGGCTCGCCTGGCCCAGCCACAGGAACATGGCGTGTCCGTTCTCCAGCAGGAACACGCCGGCGTCGGCCAGACGCTCCTCTGAGCAGCGTAGAGGAGTGGGCGGAGCCTCTGCACCAACATCCATGTTGTGCTGAAACGAAAAAGGATCCGTTTAGATCCCGATGGAACGTTCATCCGAGCGGGAAAGACGTTTGCATACCAGCGGGATGAGTCGCGGGTACAGCAGCAGCTGCGTCTCCTCCACCCCCATCGCCATGACAGCCAGCCTCTGATGGGCGCGGTCGTCCGTCGACAGTTCCGTGCTCCCCACCAAAGGTCCGGTCTTCATCAGGCTGTTCATGTAGACGGGGAACACCTTCATGGCGTCGGGCAGGATCAGCTGTGGGGGAGGACGGTTAAAACGGCGTTCCACAGAACCCAGGAGCTGAACCGGGAGCTGTGGCGCTGCTCACCTGGCTCGCCGCTGAGGGGCTGGCACAGTTCTTGCGATAACAGGCCAGCATGTGAGCCGTCTGGTTGACCAGGATCTCCCTCACGCTCTTCAGGGGCTGGTTCAGGATGGCGCGGTACGCTGTGAGAGAGTGGGAGGAGCCTAAGTGACGACGGAGGACCGTGGCGGCGAACTCGGACGAAGATCCGGCGACGGATTCTTACCCGACTTGGCGAAGAAGTTGATGAGGGCGTCGGTCTCGCAGCTCTTGTACAGCTCCGACAGCTGCGAGCTGCAGTTCAGACTCAGGTTGTGGACCCGGAGGCGGCGCTGACCACCGATGGTGGTGTACAGCAAAGCACACTGGGAAACGCAGTTCAAGTCAGAAAAGTGCCTTCCCCTCCCAAATGAGGAGCCCCGTAAAGCGTCGCACCTGCAGCAGAGCGCCGGCCTCCTCGTTGAGCGCGTCGTCGTGCTTCAGCTCCACGGTCACAGCTTTGTCGCAGTCCACCGCCGCCATCTCCACGTCCGTGGTGTTGTTCATGTGGATGGCGCCGAAGAAGTCTGTGGCCCTGAAGCCTGCCGACAAACGTCGCGTGACCGAGAGGCCTTTCCTCCAATGGTACCGGCGTTCCGGGTTTACTCACCGGTGCTGGTGCGAACGCGCATGATGGCGTCGAAGCCGACGCGCTTCTGCACGTCCTTCCTCAGGTCCCTCAGGAAATGTTCTCCGTCGACGTCCACCTGCAGACACCAGAACGCTGTTGGTACCGACTCCCGCCGTTCCGTCTAAACCCAGCGAGGGATCGGGACGCCTCCCACCTGGAAGTTGCTGTACTTGTAGACGGAGCCTCCCGTGCGCGCCGGGACGTCGCCCATGGTGGCCACGTCCACGTACTGGCTGGGGAAGAGGAAGAGGTCCACGCAGCAGCCCTGCGCCACACACTCCTTGGACAGCTGCTCGTACACCCCCTTCTGAGGCTGGAACAGAGTCTGAGCCAAACACACACGCGTCACACACTCTCCCGGGGGGGGGGGGGGGGACTCGCCGGCGTTCCCGGGAGCCGCTCACCTTCTCCTTGTCGGTGCCGACGAGCTTTTTGTCGTCCCTGTTCTTCAGTTTGCCCGGCGCCTCGGCGGTGGGCATGGACGAGTGGAAGATGAAGAGCTTCCCGCTGCACTGCGCCGCCTGGAGGAGGGATGAGACCGGGAGGTCGTGAGGTGAGCTAGCCCCTCCCCCAGCGGGGATCAAAGCCCCCCCCGCGCCCGTGGCGAAATAAAACGAAAATCGCTGAAACGGGACAAACGCGCCGGCTGGTTCCAGTTAAATCTGCCAGTGTTTCCAGCGCGCTGACCTCACGTCTCTGGAAAGTCGTGTGGGACTTCAGAAGTAAACACAAACAGGAGGAAGAGGGGAAACGCGGCCGCGGACAGATTTCACCAAACAGATCCTGTTCTTGTGAAACGGAGCCGCCGCCATCTGTCGAAATGGATTTCAGACTTTTCTGATTCGTCTAAACACAAAAGCCTTTTCCCCCCTCCTCAATGTTGAGGGCGGAAGAGCGAGCGGGAACCGAATTCCTGATGAAAAGAGCAAAACGGGCCCTGGAAGTCTTCCCAGACGGGGATCGCCGAGGCGTTCGGTGGCTGCTGGTGCTGACGGCTGTCGCTCACCTTGAAGGCCTCGATGCCGGCCTGGATGACGGGAGCAAAGACCGTCTCGCTCTCGCCGGTGTCGGCAAACATGTCGGGGATCTGGTCCAGGAGGCTGCGGAGGACACGCCGGTTTAGAGTCGGAACATTCCGCAGCGGGTCTCTCCGGGACACCGGCTCTTACTTGGAGATGACGGCCCGGGACTCCTGGTAGCTGACCAGGAAGCCGTCCTGCAGCGGGACGAACATCTCGGCCGTGTCCGACACCACCATCATCTGCGGCTGAGCCAGAGCGCTCTTCACGTTGTAGAAGTGGAGGATCTTGTTGTAGGTGACGAAGCCCACCTTGATGGCGGAAGCGTCGGCGCCGTCCTCCCTGGTGAGGAACACGTGAGGAACATCGCTCACTAACGGGGAAGCTTTGCTGCCCAGTCAGCACGTCTGAACACTCATCACAACAACTTTTGGGGCGTTTGCGCCAACGGATGAGGGCTATCGAGGGGTGAACGGGGTGGGTTACGTGTTTTTGGTCTGGTTTCAGCGGCTGTGACCATTCCGGGATGCTCCTCTGATGAGGTGAAGCTTCCTGCTTCTCTTACCTGGGCAGGTTCTGCAGCAGCGTCTTCAGCTCCTCGCAAATCAGTTTGACCAGACCGCTTTTAACGTTGTTGTAGGAGACGTCGATCATGAAGATGTAGGCTGGAGGGTTCGGAGGCTTGTTGTTCTGGAAACAGAGGTGAGGATGAGCTGCAGTTCGCAGACTGAACACTAGGGGGTGCTGTGGCGGATGCTGCCGTGAAACAGGCTGCGGCGATTTTGTACCTTAGCAGCATTTTAAACGTTAATTAAGGCTTTTATATAATTTCACCGACCTTTGGTCACAGTTCAAATGTTTATTGTCCCCGTGTACGTTAATATCAGCCTGATTCTGAGTTTTCAGGCACTGAACAAAAAGGGTTCTGTGTAAATGTGGAACATCTTTTTATCTCCACTTTTAAGACGAGATGCTACCAGATTTTGCAGATTCCTCAGTTTCTAACTTCAGTTCGCTTGCGTCGTGGTGACGACAGCCGTTGCAGTGAGAATTCCTGAAAGAGCGTATTGTTTTGTTGCCATAGCGACGCTCTCGTTACAGGTGTTTGTGGCCATGGGCGGCTGTTTATAACACTTCATAAACAGAACAAGAGTCGGCCCGCGGCCCGAGTCGGCCCGCGGCCCGACTCGGCCCCCCCGCGGCCCGACCCCGCCCACCCGCGGCCCGACTCCGCCCACCCGCAGTCCGACTCCGCCCACCCGCCCTAACCAGACCTCCACAGCTCGTTACCTTGCAGTAATCCAGGGTTGCTACAAACTCATAGGAGCCCAGAGACAGTTCTGGCCTCTCGTAGAAGTCCACCCTCCGGCCCATGTGGTCCAGATGTTGGAAATAAAAGACGGGAACTGGAATAACACAAACCAGACAAACGTTGACCGATGAATTCAGCCCCGAGGCTCTTTTGTGACCGGGCCTCACCTTCGTTGACACAGTTGCAGAAGCTGCACTGGTAGCGCCGGCCTCCGTCCGTGAACTGCATGTAGGGGCACATGTAGGCCTTGCAGCGGTTGCAGCGGATCGGGCCGGTCTCGCCGTGGTTCACCAGGTACAGAGGAGCCTGCACAAAAAGGAGTTTCACAGAGAAATCGCGGTGCCTTCATCGTCACAGGGAGCAGAAACCGCCTCCATCCAGCTGCAACATCTGGATGCTGTGTTAGCATGTGGCTAAAAGAACGGTACCTCGTTCTTTGGCAAAGCTGCCAAGGGGGTAATGATGGTAGCCAGAGGAACCTGGCACTGTTTCGCCAGGTCGGCGGTGGTGGGGAGGGAGTAGGCGGTGCAGCGCATGTACCTGGGACTGGCGTTACCTGCCAACACGGGGAAATCAACCGTGGGACTCTAAACTCATCAGGATGATAAATACAGTCCTGGAAGTCGCAGGAGGACTCACCCTGGTCCTGGACGGTGAAGTCGGTGGTGACCAGAGGTGGAACCTGACCTCTGATGTTTGTGGTGTAGACCTGCCCCCCGTGTTTGGTCCGGTCGTCCTCGATCATCTGGGTCTGCCAAACACACCGGTTCTGCGTTAATGTCCTCACAGGTGCAGTTTTCTAATGTGGACGCATCGGTCCAGGCGGATCGCCGCTCCACTCACTGTGCTGGGGATGGAGTCTGGGTCCAGTTTCTTCTGAGGGGGTCCCGCCAGTCCCCCGGGTGCTCCAGGAAAAGCCCCTGGCATACCCTGCTGGGGCCCAGCTATCAGCCCTCCAAACTGGCCTGTTCAGAAGAGCAGAGAGGGTCCTGGTTCAGCAGAGCCCCCTCAGGTTTGATTCACTCCACTTCATACCTGGTTGTTGGGGGTATCCAGGTGGAACGGCAGCGCCAGGAGAGGGCTGCGGGAACCCACCAGGGCCTGGAGGAGATGGCCCAGGGAAGGGTCTACCCATGCCCGCCATGGGAGGCCCCGCCATGGGAGGCCCCGCCATGGGAGGCCCCGCCATGGGAGGGCCCCCCATTGGCATGCTCGCGGACGGCGACTGTGGAGGAGACATTTGGGGCGACTGAGGGCCAGGAGGCATCTGAGGCTGACCCATAACTGGAGCATGGGGCATCTGGAAGGGCTGCTGGGCCACAGGCTGGGGAGGGGGGCCGCGTGCAGGCCCTTGACCTTAACACATTGGAAACTAAAATGACGTGAGGGCGTTACAGCGCACATAGTTCCTCTTATCGACACTAAAACTTACCATAGCTGCCTAAATTCATAGCACTCATCTGATTGGTGAGGTGCTGCGTTGGGGGCGGGGCTTGAGAGGCCATGCTGTTGTACAGAGGTTGCCCGTAAGCAGCAGAAGCTGCAGGATAACTGAGCAAAAACATGTCGGAGAGCTCAACACCGGGACATTTACTCTGATTCTGCTGATTCCTGTTACCTTTGTGGACCGTTGTGCTGCATGTTTGGACTAAATTGGCTCGGAGGCGGGGGCATGGCGCCAGAGGAAACCGGGGGCTTCATCATACCTGCAGGGACCCAGCAGGTGAACAGGACATGGAACAGAAACCATTTTAGCTACTTATGCTCAACTTTCTACACTCATTTTTCTGTTGTAGCCACACAAGGTTTTCTACCTGTCGGGGGAGCCGTGAACGCCTGAGGAGGACCTCCGTAGTGCCCGTTCATGGGCTGCGCGGGGCCGGGTCCAAACCCGCCTTGGTAGCCCCCCATCCTGGGCTGTGCCTGGGAGTACGGGGGTGCAGCGACGTAACCCTGTTGGCTCATGTTGATGGAGACAACTGTTGCAGGCTTCTCATGCCAGGAGGAGTCTCAACGAGCTGCAGAGGGAAAGTTGAAGCTGCTGAGCTGAACGAGGAGGAACCAGCGTTTCAAAGCCGCCTACAAGGCCCGGTTCTTCCCGTCGGGGAAGAACCGGGCTGTTGCCAACCGCCAGCTGCATTTCCTTCCTTTTATATTTCAGTCGGCGATCTAAATAACGTCAAATGGCCGTTCTGAATAAGGATGCGTGGCAATTACGGAGACGGCCTCCTTAGGTCAGGGTCATAAGCGCGTTCTGGTAGGAGGGGAAGAACACCTTCAGACCACTGCCGAGACACCCTTGAGCAAGGTACCGAAGCCACAAATGCTAACATACTGGCGACTCATCCAGGGGGGGACCTGCCTTCGCCCCCATGTGCCCCCTCCCCGTGACCCTGGAAGAGGTAAAGTGGTTCGTCATCACAGGTCGGTACGACTTCCTGTTTATTGTTAATAACACAAATATAAACACAACACGCGCCGTGTCCACGAGACAACAAGTGATGTTTGACCCGGTGGTGTAAGACAGACCTTTGAATGGCAAAGATAAGACAGGCCCGTCCTTCCTAATGTCAGCAAAAGTCTTCCTGTCACTTATTAATATTAATCAGCGCATCTGCATGATTTGGGCTTTAATTCCGTGCGGGGAGCTGCGGGGTGGAGAAGGTTGCGGTCGTTTCTTCACCGCTGTTGGCAAGTTTGCAGTGAAAATAATTGCGTTTGAAGGGTGTCGCCTTTAAAGAAAAGTTTAACAACTGGGTGGCAGCCGCGCACTTACGGACGAAAACCCTGTTTTGCCACTTTTCGGGGTAAGAAAAAAGAGAATCGGAGGCAACAGTAACGTGTCGGGATTTCCCGGTGGCCACCGCCGACAGATGCCACGTCAAAGACCGTTATGATGGCTAAAAACCTGCGCGTCCGCGTCGTCCTCACCCTCGCGAATGTTGTCCTCTTCCCGGTAAACCACAGCAAGGATGACAGGTGACCCCCGCCGATCGCTGTATCGATCAGAGTGATGCCAGGCGACCGTTTGATCGCGTATTGTGGGGAAACGTCGCGTTGCCTTCGCGGAAATCACTACAAAGTTTTCCCCGGTACTACAAGGGCGTCTCTTTCGAGCCTCTAGGCGGTCAAACAAAGACGTGTCCGCCACAAATGTGTGCCGCCGGTGTTTGTATTGTTCCTGTACACGATGTCGCGGCGGTATTTACCTGAATGCGGGGCAGAGTTCTCTCCGCCGTGGGGTCACTGAAAGCAGCAGAGTGCCACGTCAAACTCCAGCGTAGCGCCGGTCTGCCGAGTTTGCTGCGCGGCGGAAAGTGGAAGGAGGAAAAGACGACACGTTTCCGGTTAGGAATTTCAGCATAAAAGCAGGGGAAAAGAAAACAAACGCTGTTCCTCGCCCAGCCTCACGCTACAGTACCATCCGTACATCCAATTAAACTTCAATCGCTCGATAAATATAATATCTAGTAACAGTGCGGTGTTATACATCTAACTTCTTCCCGCGCTTCGGTGTGCTTCTATTTTGAAGATGGTACACGTCGACTTCCTTCATGGCTTCACGCGTCGAATGTGAACTCGCCTGAGCGGCCAGCCGTGCCTGACGCTGTGCGCATGCGTGAAACAGAGGGCCCCTATACACGTCAGCACAGGGAACGAGGACCTGTGCGCTTTCATTATCCGAACATCTGCGATAAGACGGAACACTGTTATGATGCAAAGTACACTTTTAAACGTGGCCGAGTCACGTTTAGCATTTGAGCGACAACAGAGCAACCGGCTCGTTGTATGGATTAGTAGCAGAGATGAATAGAAAACGCGATCATGGAATATATTATTGTTTAGCCAGTGACAACTGGGTATAATCCACCTTTATATTAAACGCTTGACATGTGATATAGTTCAGCTTTTTGTCGAATTTGTCCTTAAAAGTTATAATCAAAAATTGAAGTCATATTAAACCCGGTAAAAGCTGCGCTTCATGGTCACGTCATGTGAAATTTCAGGACGTTTAAGGTCCAACATCGTTTCCCAAAGTTCCCCTTCTTGCCCGCTTATTAATTCAATGTCAGGAAACTCCAATAAAGCGTTTCCCCATTTCAATAAAACGGTCCCACAAGTCGCCTCATGAGAAGGAAGAGACTAAAGTTAGTTCCAGATTCAAATTTTAAAGTATTTACCTGTTTGTAATTCTCTGGACAGTGTTCCGGTTCTCTTCCCAGTGATGCCCAAGTCCTGGTTTATCCCGGGAACGTTGCCCTGAGCGCCGCACACGAAGACGCAGCAGCTGTGCGCGGGCGTGTCCGTGCGTGGTGACGTCTCTGCGACGGGGGCCGAGCTCGGATGATGAGGATTATACAGCGGTGCTGCGCTGGAGGTGGAGGTGGATCCTGCCTGGCTGACAGCTCCATGAGCGCACGGTGGAGCTGTGGCTGACGAGCCGGCGCGCAAACATGGGCATCGGGGATTACATGTGCGTGACGCTGCGCGGCGGTGCGCCCTGGGGATTCACCTTGAAGGAGGGAGCGGGAGAGACCTACAGACCCCTCCTGGTGTCACAGGTAGGTCCGATCCGTCTCCATCGCCTCAAATTCGTCACATAGAAGCGGTAAAGTGGAGATTAAGGTGAGTGCGTGTCGGGTGGAAAAGTTGCCCAACGCGGTTAAAAAGTCCCCGGCGTGCGTTTTTATTGCGTTTCATCCTCGGAGGGGGAAACATGCAACTGTGGTGGGAGAAAATAAACTCGGAGCGGCGCGTTTTTGTGCGCGTCGGCCGCGTTTTGGTGCGAGATTCCTCGGGACCCTTATATGGTCAAGGCTGAGAGAGAGTGAGAAGCCGAGGGCAGCGGGATCTGTTATCGCTCAGTGGAAGTTAAACAGCCACCAGAGAGGTTCACAGGAAAATTGAAGATTTCCGGAGAGCGGAGAGAAAGTGGAAACGAGCAGAAATCGCCTGAAAAACAAACAGGTTTAGGCAAATCGCCTCCATCCTGACTGCGTAATGTCTGTTTACCGAACACTGAGGAGGAGGAGGAGATGCTGCTCTGCTGATCGCATCTCCAGGCTGCGTGTTTGTTTGCAGCTCTCATCTGTTTGTTGCCATTTGCACGTTTCCGCTTCAGCGCGGTCCCCACCTGCGCTGCCGGGTTCGTTCCCGCGGTTCCTTGATGCTCAAAGTTCTGAGGAGCCTAAAGAGCAGCTGTGCTGCGGGAACCTGCCCCGACTCGGGCTTTTCTCTATATTTGGGCTCCTGCGTGATGCTGAAATGTAAATGTTTCTCTTAAGCTGCGTTCCTGCGACCTCCGAGCTGCAGCAGATCAAAGCCCCTGAGAGCTTCCATACATCACTGCCACGGGCACGCGCCGCTCGTCCCCAAACACTTGAAGCTGAAACCGTCTGAAATTAATTGAATATTCTTCTCTGGCATCTTGGAGTTGCAGATGAGCTCATAAACATCTGGTTTGGTGATTTCAGAATAAAAGCACACAACAGTAATGTTGATGGGGTGCGAGTGGAGGGCGGGGGCATCTTCTGGGGCACTTTAAAGGGCTTTTCTGGGAGTTTGCTGACTCGACGGACACCCTCAGAGGCACTTTATCACATTTTACGTCGCGGTGAGGCTGGAAAGGCTCCTCACATGAACAACACAGTTCCCTAAAACAGACCCTCTGACCTGAGGGAACTTTGGCACCTTTAGTCCTTGTTAAACCGCACTGACACAAACATTTTACACAAAATTTCTGGCCGGCTGACCCAGGGTGTGACCTGTGGTCCTGGGGTGTCTGTGCCTCTGCCCTCGTCTGTAGGGCTTGTTCAGAACCAGCAGCTCTTTCAGGAGGGGACGGAGAGCCAGGCCGGAGGGACAGGCTGGGATCACAACAGCATGATGTTGAAGCTGGAGCGAGCAGCGTATCACACATGGGTGGGGGTGGGGGGGTGGGGTAGCTCTGAAAAAGGTTCTTCCCATATAAGGGAGGCCAGTATTTTTCTTGGAGGTCTGGCTTTAGTACAAAGTTGGTGAGGTCACTTTGTTTTTTAAAGCCGCAGAGACGTTGCAGGAATTTCTGTTCTGACCAAATTAGGGATCCGATAAATAAATCGATGAATAAATCCGAGCTACTCGGATGCGTCGCGTCTCACCACCCGGAGCTGCAGGCGAGTCAGCGTGCTGATTACTGGGTCACGCTAACCTGCTGCGGTGTGTGTCGGTGTTCATCGGCTCACACACACACACACACTCTTTGCCTTTGATGCTGTTGACCTATGACCCCTCCGTCATGGCAGCAGTCTGTTTGCCTGAGCTGCTGCTGCTGAAGGTGGGCACAGTGTCGTTGACCTCAGGCTGCCACACCGACCATCGGTGGCTCCACCCGACCCGTCTGGGTGTGGCCACGACCGAACAGACCCCCAAACACCACGAAGGGTTAATAAACGCGGCCAGACGCCAGATCAGGCTGTGCTCTCAGTGATCCACAGTAGATGGTGAAGAGGAGCCATCAGAGAGGTGATTGGTTATGATGTATTCAAAGAGGATTAGGATGTTTTCAGTCCGTCTGTCTGTTTGTCATTTTGTTTGCTTATGGGATTTTGAAAGAGTTGGGAGAATTTCTGCAGAACTGGTTCAGAAGACGGGGAAGAACCCATTTAAACTGGGAGGCTGGATGAGGAACGGGAGCTAAAATCATTGTTCTAACTTACTGTGAAATGCAGGTTAATCTGGTCCACTGTCCTTAAAATGAGAATTTAACTCTGTGTGTGTGTGTGTGTGTGTGTGAACAGATGGAAGAAATTTACCTGAAATGCATAAAAAGCCCATAATTGTTTGAAGCTGTATGAAGCTGGGGGTCACATGGACATGTTCTTCTGTCTTCCTGTCTTTTACCTGGATCGTGGGACAACAGGACACTTGAGAGAGACCCTCAGCATTTCCTCTCTGTCCTCTCCTGCTCCACATGAGACGTTGATGCTCAGAGATGCTCGACTTTGACTTTGACAGTTGTGTTTCTGGCGCGTTGCGCGGAGACAAACGTCTCCTCCTTTTTTGGAGCAAAGTGCAGTTGATGTGGCCCTTGAGACAAAGTGTCCTCCTCACAGCCAGGAGTGACTCCCAGCAGCCCGGTAGCCTTATAGGGCCTTAAAGGCTCCGGGGGAATTCATCAGAACATTAGCAGCTCTGTAAAGTCACTCATAAAGTATTTTTGTGAAGTTGGGCTCATTTTATTGCCATTGTTTTTGCTGCTTATACGAGGCTGCACTTTTATAAGGTAAACGCTCCAAGAGAAGAACTCCTTATATGTTCACACAACAATAATAACACCTGACTGTGGTGCAGAAAACATCGCTTTTCCTCTCCTGCAGGTTTTTCCCGACTTTCCCCTTTCGTTTTTCACGTGTTTAAGCTGCCATCTAGTGGTGAGAGGGATCTACTACAAGAGACGAAACCTGTTCAGTCAGTTGCAGTTGAATTTAAACTAATTGTAAAACAAACAGATGTGTACAAATTCTTAGATTTCTGTCTAAAAGTCAGGTTTCTGTGTTAATGACCGTTTTATTATATTCTGGTAGCAGCAAGTCTGTGTGAATCGCTGCCCTTCTCGATCTAACTGAAATGCAGATGGAAAGTTAAATCTAGCCGTTGTGTTTTTTGGCCTCTGACATCGTCAGAAAGAAGATGGAATGACTAAAAAAATGGAATGACTGAGATGCCCGGAGAGCCGATTCCTCGCAGATATTAGCCTTTTAGCTGTTGAAACGATTCTTTTGTCTTCCACAGGTAGAGGAAGGTGGCCTGGCGTCTCTGGCCGGAGTGAAGGATGGAGATGAGATGGTGTCGCTCAACGGAGAGCCGTGCGCCGACCTCGCCCTTTCACAGGCCGTTGACGTGGTGGACGCCTCGGCCGACTGTCTGCAGCTGCTCATTAGAAGGTCAATCAGATCTGTGAGGCAGAGTGAAGATGTTTGACACACTCAACATTTCTTATTCACAGCTGGACATGCATCAAAGATCACTGCGTGTGTGTGCGTGCGTGCATGTGTGTGTGTGTGTGTGTGTGGCCACCAGTGCCAGGCATCACTGACGGTCGTTAGCGCTTTGCTGATCAGTTTTACAAGCGTCTTGTTTCACAGAATCGTGCGTCCAGATTCTAGAACATGCCACTTGGTCTGCGTAGAACTTGATTCCTGATTTTGGTCCGGTTTCCCGTCATGCCTGGTTGCCACGGCAACGGTCTGGGAAACAACGTGCGTTAACATCTTTCATCTGTGTTCCGACAGGTGCTGCAGCGTCTCTGCCGAAGAAGAAGAACCAGAGGAGATGTGTCCTGGCCAGGGCTCTGATGCCACCACAGAGAGCACCACCCTTCACATCTTCTCTTCAGAGCAGAGGTGTCAAAGCCCGAGGGAGCTCTTCATACCTGCGTCCCAGGACGAGGCCTTTTATGACTTGAATAGCAATCGAGCGGTTTCCAAAGGACCCGAACTGGTTTGTACCGAGCTGCGTGTTTCTTCACCGGCCGATCAGCGAGGGCAAGAACCCGACCAAGAGCGCTGCTTCTCTCCGGGTGACCTGGTGGAGCTACAGGTGTCGGTGCAAACCTCCAGCGACGGGGGATGCGCGTCCCTCGGCAGTGCCCTCGGGATCCTCGGGGAGCCATCCAACAGAGAAGCTGCTGACATGGTCCACAAAACCACCACCGGCGTGTTGCAGTTGGAGCCCGGAGAGCTCAGACAACCACTCAAACAGCTCGGCGTGGTGGTCGGCTCCCCAGAGGAGCCGGGACGGGAGGAGGGAGCGCAAGAGCATCTCCAGGGATCGGAAGGGAGGGGCATGACGAGAGTGGGTGGCCCCGAGGTCAGTGGACGTGCTGGATCCCAAAGTGAAGGAGAAGGAGGAGGAGGCTGTGAGGGGGATCCTCGGTCTTTCAGCGTCTCATTTGGAACTCCCTCAGATGACGGGACACCAGCGGAAGAGCAGGACTCTGATTCTGAAGGGGATCCAGACAAACCACACAAACATCACGCAAGACACTCAAGTAAGTGCTGGGCGAGACCCCGGAGGGGCACCGCCGTCCCGGTCCTCCTCTGTGGGGGCAGACTGCAGGATTCTGTTCTTTAATGGGGAATTTGGACGATAGTAGCTTGAAACCAAACTGAACTCGTCAGTAACACTTGTGCCCGGTGTCCACCGTGCTCCTGAAAATAGTCCCGTGTGGCATTTGTAGGAGGGGGCTCATTCCTTCAGATGGAAGCAGAGACTTCCTGTTCGGGACTGAAGAGCAGATCAAAGTGAGAATAGAGTTGAGTTCAGAGGAGGTGGTGAGAAATGGGCAAATGGTCACGTGTGAGGAGCTCCATAACTCACCGTGAGCTTGAATATGGATACTGAGACACATTGAAGACATAAATATAACACAAGCACGCTGATGATGCCTGCAGAAGTTATCCTTTGACAGACACCAGCATGTGCTCGATACCCGATCCCTTCAAACTGGCTGCTTTAACTCAGCTACAAAAGTGAGCCTGGGGTCAGTCCCGCTGCCTCCTCCGCCCTCAGGTTAGCTCCGCAGGAACGTCCACAAAGTAAGTCCCGAGTCGCTCTTGGAAGTGTCGGCCTGAGCTTCATGTTAACGTTTCTCCGTGAGGCCGCAGCAGCCCGACCTGGCTGCTGTTGTAATGTCCTTTCAGCTCACCGACCGTGACGATCGATGTTAGTGATGGGTCAGAGAATTTCAGAATTGCTTTATGACCTCGTGTTTCTTATTTGGCTGAGCTAATTCGGAGTCGCGCTATAAAATACAAGGAAAGGGCAGCGCTTCAGATGGGCCATCATAAAGTCGGCAGCCTGAGTTTATGGAGGAAATCAATGTAACGACTGGGATGTTTTTGTTGACGATGATTTAATGTTAAACACCAAAGTTCATCCGTAGTTTGACAAATCTGCCGTATTGATCGGCTGGGTTGTATTTTTACCCCTCCGGACTTTATGTTGTACATTTATTCCTGTCTGATAAAAATAGATGACCCACTTTGATAAGTTATGGTCAAACCTTGTGTCTGGTGTTGACCCTCCCGTCTGGGATCAGGGCACGTCCCACAGTGCAGTTCAAATGTTTCAGGGTGTTTCAGTGTTGAACTAATTCTTTCAGAATTGTTGAAACGCTGATCTTCTTCTTATTTTCGCCTTAAACACAGGCCTCTGTCTCTTCCTCCGCAGGGCTCAGGCGTTGCGAGAGTCTGTCTGAGAAGCAAGTGAAGGAGGCCAAGTCTAAATGTAAGCGTATCGCTCTTCTCCTTACGACCGCTCCTTCCAACCCCAACAACAAGGGGGTGTTGATGTTCAAAAAGCATCGGCAGCGGGCCAAGAAATACACCCTTGTGAGCTACGGCACTGGAGAAGACGAGCCGGAGTCCAGCGACGAAGAAGACGGGGAAGGCGGAGAACCCTGCACTGTTGAATTCACCCTCGTGGCTACGAGTGATTCTGAAATAGACAAACATTTTCAGACTAATAGCAAAAGCGTGCTAGCGGTGAGCCTGGACAAAGGTCTTCTGGAGATTGAACGGAATCTGAACAACCAAGCAGAGATGGAATGTTTGCCTGAAACCAAGGGCAAAGGAGCTGTCATGTTTGCCCAACGGCGGCAAAGGATGGATGAGATCGCTGCCGAACACGAGGAACTTCGGCGCCATGGAATCCCAGTGGAAGGAATTCAAGAGGCTGAAAAGAACCTGGCAGAACAGTCCTACATGCAGTCCGCCGCAGAGAGCCACGTCTACATGGATGTGAGCGCGCACCAACAAAGCCAGCAGCAGCAGTACCAGCAGTACTATGAGCAGCAGCAGTACCAACAGCAACAGTATCCTAAAGAGTATCAGCAGCAGCAGCAGCAGCACTACGAGCAGCAGCACTTTCAGCAGCAGCAGATGTACCAGCAGCAGCAAGCCTATGGCCAAGAGCAGCAGATGCAGCACTACTCTACAAACATCAACGGCACCGTCCAGCACCAGACCAGTGAGATGCAGACTACTTTCAGCAATCGCACGGCAAAGCCTTTCTCCGTAGAGAACATGGCGGCCGTCCCTTATTCTCCTCCAGCGAGTGGGTTCAGTCAGGATTCTCTCGGGCACGGAGAGCAGATAGCATCCCGGGATGAGCGAATCGCTACTCCTGCTATTAAAACCGGTGTCTTAATGGAAGGGAGGAAAAGAAACACTGCTAAACCGATGTTTACTTTCAAGGAACGTCCAAAAGTGTCTCCGAACCCAGCATTATTGAACCTCCTCAACAAAGGTGATAAGAAGTTGGGTTTTGAGTCAGGGCCTGAGGAGGACTACCTCAGCCTTGGGGCCGAGGCTTGTAATTTCCTTCAGTCCTCTCTGAAAAATAAGAATCCTCCACCAGTGGCTCCAAAGCCTGCGGTGAATCCCACTTGTCTTCCCTGGTCCACACAGACAGAACTGGCCAACCAGGCAGTGGCTCAACAACCTGAAAATGGCGTTTCCACACCTGCTGTGGTCCCGATAGCAGAGTCTGCGCCTGCTTCGGAGCTAGAGCCAACCCCTGCACCTGTTGCTGAGCCCTCTCCCCCTCCTGCCCCCCAGGGGGTTCCTGTGAGCACCACTACAATGGATCCACACACACTGGCTCTCCCTGAACCGGAACCTCAAGAACAGTCTCTGCAAGTCACAACCGAGGAAGACAACGTTGCTGCAGGTTTGAGCCAACCTGCTCCACAGACTACCTGGGCGGTGTCACAAGTGCAAACACAACAGCAGCAGTCCTCACATTCATGGCATCAAGTCCAGCCTCAGGAAGTAGCAGCAAGTCAATCCCCATCCCAGCCTCCTTGGATAGCAAGTCAGTCCCCTCAGGCACAAGTACAGCCCCCAACACTGACATCTACATGGAGCCCTCAAAACCAGCTGTCATGGAATCCACCTGTGGAGCAAGCACGACCCCCGACCCATGCTCATCCAACCTGGGGCCACCCTCAAGAGCAAAGACAAGCTCAGCCACCATGGGCGCAGTCGCAACCGCCGAATATGCAGCCAACGCCACCAGCATGGGGTCAGCCTCAAGACCAACAAGTGCAAAAGCAGCAGCCCCAGGCCCCATGGGTAGAGCCACCGCAAGCTCAGCCTCATCATCATCAACCACCGTGGATTCAACCGCAGCAAAAGGTCCAAGCACAACCCCCTTGGGGACAACTTCAGCCAGAAGTCCAGCAGCAGCCGCCGTGGGTTCAACAACATCAGGCCCCACAACAAGAGTGGGCCCAGGCCCAAGCGCCAGGGCAGCCTCAACAACCCTGGATGTCTGCTCAGCGTCAACAGCCACAGCAGCCATCAACGAATGCATGGCCACCATCACAAACTCAAGCCCAAACCCAGCCACCGTGGATGCAGCCATCGCAAGTGCAGGTTCCAGCGGGACCCGAAGCCAATGTGAACCCATGGGCACCGGTACCTGCCAAGGCTCAGGCTCATCCACCGTGGGCCCAGAGCTCTGCAGAGCATGGTCAGCAGTCCACAACTCAGACCCAACAGCAAGCCCCTTGGGCTCAGCCAGTTTCACCACAGACGACACCACAGCCTTCACAGCGACCACCGATGAGCACGTGGGGCTCCGCTCAGACTCCGCCTCAGACAGCTGTGAACACCTGGACGCCACAATTACAGCGAGCACCTGCAAACGTGTCGACGTCTGCGGTCAACACACGTCCCTCTCCAAAACCTTGGACTCCGCCGCAAAATGCTCCACAAAGCCAAAGCCATCCGCCCCCGCCGCAGCGGATGCACTCCTACACAATGGCTCACAGAGCTTCACCACCCATCAACCCGATGGCAACCGTTCTGAACCCATCGTCCCAAAGCTCCCCCTTAAACCTGCCAGCTGTCAGAGGGAAAGGAGCTGATATGTTTGTCAAGAGGCAGTCTCGCATGGAGAAGTTTGTTGTGGATTCCGAGACGGTAGAAGCCAACAAGGCAAGCCGGTCGACGTCTCCTGCCGCGTCGTTGCCCAACGAGTGGAAGTATACGCCAAATGTACGCGCTCCACCCTCACGGGCTTATAATCCTATTCAGTCCCCTTTTTATCCCCCAGCAGCAACCAAGCAGCCCCCATCGAGTAGCCCTTCAACCAAGGCTAAGAGCAAGGGCAAACAGAAGGAAACTCCTCCCCCGAAACCCCTCAATGTTGTGGATGTTATGAAACATCAGCCCTATCAACTCAATTCTTCTCTCTTTATTTTTGGGGCTCCTGTAGAGACTGAAAAGCCCAAAGCTGCCCCTTCACTTCCCAACCCTCCTGTCGAAAACCAACAAGTTAGATATGAGCAAATGCCCCCTGTCCAGGCCGGCGGGCCGTACAATGTCCCGTGCTCCCAAGCAGCCTTTGGGATACCCATGCAGCCAACGATGCATGACGGTCACTACCAGCCAAACCCACCAGATATGTATCCTCCCCCCAACCCTTATCAACAACCCCCTGTTGCATACCAACAGGCATATGACCAACAGTACCAGCAACCCATCCCACCTGCATATAACCCCCAAACTCCTCAGGGCTCCATATACCAACACCCGCCGCAAGCCCCGTATCAGCCAGCAAATAGCCCCCCCTACCTGGCAACTCCATCACTGCCTTTCCAACCACAGCCTCCCAGTAGCTACGCTGGCCCTAACGTTGCTGTAGCTGCGAAGGCTGAGTCAGTTTCAGGCGGTTCCACCGCTCCTAAACCCAAATTCACAGCCAAAAAGAGCTCGGCTCAGATATGGAAGCCTGCAGCTGTTGATAAGGAGTGATTCCGGTAGATTAGAGGCACCTTTAGTGGCAGTCATCTGCCAAGCGGACAGTTCAGAGGCAATAAGTTGCTTTTGCGAGGCCTGTTGTCGCCTCTAATTGCCCTGTTTAATGTCCCACGACAATTTAAGTCCAGAGTTTTGTTGTTGACGGCACCGCAAAAGAGATCAAGTAGGTAAAACTCCGGTGGGAATGAATCCAATTTCCAGCCTGTTTGATGGGAAGCGATCAATACGAGGGAATTCATTTTATTTTAAAGGTATGAGAATTCGAGTATGTAGGGAGGCAAGGACACAGGAAGTCGACTCTTGAGACAAAAAATCTGAAACAAATTCAACAAATAAAATAATTTGAAAAGTGTAAATGAAGAACAATAAAGGGGAGGGGGGCAGCTTGTGGTTGTAAAGAGCTCAATTTACCCCAGCGGTGATGTCATCAGTGCAGATCTTATGTAACAAGTGTGACACCTTCATTGGCCACCTTCAGGGTAACGAACGGTTCATATTGTGTGTGTGTGAAATAGCCTGAAACCATATAACAACACGACACCGTTCACGCTAACTCGGCGAAGATCTCGTGAAACCGAGGACGTGCTTATTCCCGTTGATATCCGAGTGTTACCCAGGAGTGTTAATGTTCGATGGGAAACCTTCTTCCCAAGCGGGTCGCCAGCTGAAGTGGGTTAGTTTTATTTTAGGCTTTTCACCAGCTGTTAGGTACTAAATTTAAAGCGCCTCATCCGGGGGAGGGGGGACAGGAGGTGGTTTAAATTTCTCCTTCAGCCACTTTGTTGAAGGCTTTCATCATAAGTTTGCAGTTGAATGCCTCTTCTCCAGTTTTCATTGTTACCCATATAAGTTATTTTTGGAATCGTCACATGTCCAGATTTTGGTACAAGGTAGCTTTTATTTTCCATTTCTTTTGTTTCTTTTGTGTGTCTCTTCATAGTGCACTTTCTGTATCTTCCACTGCTGTGCCATTAAAATGTCTTTTATCCTCCTTTGGCTTCTATTTCTTTGGTCCTTGGATCATTTTTCTTTTTCCTTTCTGCCAGCTCTTCCTCCATTTTCCTGATTTTTTAAAAACTTCTTTTTAAGTACGGTCTAATTTAATTTGTCGTCCACCTCTGCAGCCATTTAGGCGAATGCTTGAAAAGCACATTCCTGCAGGATGACCAGCAGATAATTCGAATACAGAAGGTATTTTTAGATTTGGAGCGACATTCAAAGCAGCTGGCTGGTTAATTTTGGCCTCCAGTAGAGAAGAGTCCCCTGGCAAAATGGAAAGCCCAGGGTGCTTTACCACAAGTTACGTCACACGCAACCAGCTAAATGTATCATGGTGAAAAAGGTTCAAACAGCTGTGATTTTACTTTAAATTCAGTTTAGTTCCTCTTTAGTTGAATGATTGATTGAATTATGAGTGAATTATCTATCAATCTATCACCTGTGAGAGGCCTTTACTATTCGAATATGTAGGATAATGAAGCAGATAAAGAGAGAATTTAACCATTAGGACTCATTTATCCAGATTTGCCTCCAGATTTGCGATTTCAAACTCTTCTGTGCTCTTTCACCTTTTCCATCTGCTGCTCTTACACGCTTTGTCCACCTGGTGGCGCCACCGCACTTCCATGAACAACTCCAGTTCACGTCACGTCACCGAAGCGGCGGTCGGCTCTGACCTTTGGCCTTCTAAACTCTTCAGATGTCACTTTGTCGTCATGTTTGTCTTTGTCTTATCCTGCATTCTAATGAAAAAGGAGGTGAGATCAACTTTTCTGAAGAAATAAGAGGAAGTTTAGAAACACAGTCTCACACCTCTTAATGGCTTCAACTGGAATTTCTTATTTATTCTGGTTATTTTTATGCAACAGGATATCAGCCAGTGCCACCACTCAAAACAATGCCTGAGCAGAGAGTTCTACTCTTTAGTGTTTTACAAGCTGCGGTGGTTGGGCCGGTTAGCCGGTTAGCCAAACACAACTGAACTGTTGCTAAAATAAACGTGTGTATCTTTGGTTGCAGGCACACGGAAGGAGCTACTCCCATTCTCCACCCTCCGGACTGCTGTTCCGAGGGCAGAGGCCAGCTTCAGCCTCGTCGTCTCCGAGGCCCTCCCGGGTGGACAAGGGCTACAAACGCCTCTCGCCATGGGAGGCGGCCTCCCGCAATCCCCTGGGCCTTGTGGACGAAGCCTTTCCTTTCCAGGACCTCCAGCAAGACCTCGTCTCAAACGTCCACTCAGCGGCCCAGCGCCGGAGCCTCCCGGAGCCTCCGGCAGAGTGGAAGGCCAAGGTCTCCTACCAGGCTCCGCAGGGGGCTGGAACTTGGAGCCTGATCCGCAACCAGAGTCGCGCTCCGTTGCCGTCATTCCTGTCTCCGCAGAGCTCCGTCTCTGCTCCCACTGGCTACCGATCTCTGCCCAGACAGTGGCAACCTCAGAGGCCACCGGCCTCAAACGTGGGGACCTCGCGGTCCTTCTCCGAGGTCAGGAGACCAGTGGGGATGCAACAAGGGTACAAGACGGTGTACACCAGCAACATGGGCTGGAGGCGGTAGAAAGGCATCGAATCCTAAATGTTGGCTAAAGAGATCCTCATTTAACAAACATCTAGAGTTGTTTGACATGCTGATAGTTTGGGTTAGCATGCTAGCATCAAAGCAAAGAAGAAAACCCCCCCAAAATACTTCCTTTCACATTAATCTTGCTTGTTTAGGAGGCTCAAGGTGCCACTGTGGGAATGGTAGTGGGAATAAACTAGCGTTTGGAAGGTGATGGCACTTAGGCAGGTAATTATGCTGTTGCGAGAGAAAAGTCACATGACGATGCTGAGAGACGGAGAGAAAAAGGCTGGAGATTAGGGATTGACTTTCCATGCCTGCTGGCTCCATTGCTCGGTGTGTTTGTACATATTTGCATGCAGGTTCTTGCAGTGATAGTGCACCTTTTTTTCTTGGGTTTGAGGTTTGACCCCTGATGCTAACGGGGGGGTGTTTTCACTGTCACAAAACACTCAGCAACGCAGCGCTAGCGTTGAAGAAGAGAAAGGAAGCTGGGGAAGGGTTGCCACGGTAGGTTGTGGGAGGACGTGTTGTTATGTAAGCTGTAATACGTAAGATTAATTCGCTTCTATAGCAGGTGCATTTTAATTAGCGCATTAGCTTGTGGCCATTTACTGCTCAGAGGGAGATAAGAAGCAAAACAGGTCCCTTTCCCACCAAGACTGCTTTTTTTTCGGCTTACTGGAATAAGTTGTCAAATTCTTACATATAGCGTGAGGAAAGTACCAGGAAGGCTTATCGGGACGAGGACTGTCCTATTGTCCTCCGCCTTGATTTAATGGAGGACTGGGGAATTAACGGGGAATTGGTGGCAGCATGTAATGGGCTTGTTTCTGATTTTTGTTCTTATGAGATTCTCACTAAGACTTTTAATAAACCACATTGTTCAACCTCCACCCGAGTTTGTGATTGTTTTCCACTGCGTGGGTGGGTGGGTGGGTGGGGGGGGGGGGCGCATCACAGCTGGAGCCCAACAGTCCCCTCAAACTAGGCTTTAGCTGACACTTTCACTGGGTATGAGGATAACAGGACAACAATGGAGCCGGTGGCCTTGCTGGCTCTTCTGCTATCATTGTTTGCTAACTTTGAAAGATTTGCACGTGAAATAAAGTTGTCATTAAAGGGGCGGGGCTCCGGCACACACCTCTCTAATCCACCTAATTTGGCGTTCCGGGCGTAGTTCTCATCCTGATTTCATCCATCTCTCTCTCTTTTTTTGCCAGTGAGAAAAGACGCATGCAGGCCGCCGATTTGATTTAGCCGAGCCAATTACAACAGTGTGATTGGATTACGAGGTGAGCTGAGTCCATTGGGTTATATCATTGATGACATTTCAAATAAACAGTATCCGTTTGGTTAGCGCAGCAGTTCCGGAGCAGAGACGTTTTAATGACTGCGACTTTCTTTTTGCCGTTCAGGCTTCATCGGGGAACCTTTCAGTCCTGTTCCATGTGGCGTGCTGATAGAGACACGATGACCTTCGTACCCATGAGTCGCCTTCCCAGCACAAAGGGTGACTGAACAGGCCACGCCCACTGCCTCGGCGATACGCATCGACTGACTGATGTCTGAGGTTGTTTCAAATGGCGTCGTTGCATAAGTGGTTTGATGAAGTCAGGAAACATTCCTGTGAGGTCACTGTCAGGGCAGGAACCTTTTAGCTAAGAATGGATTAGCATTAGCTTAGGCGATACTTCTGTCTTCAAATGATTTTTATCTTCATTTTAAGTGCAACAATTAGCTGCTATTTTGGTATATTTAGCTTTAAAAAGCTAACTATGAACTCGATTTGAGAGAAAATCGTGAGACATTAATAATTTTATTCACAAATATTATAAAGCAAATCCTTGCAAATGTGAGGCGCCGCTGACGGACGTGTCGGGTCCACCGTCCAGAGCTGTGTATAGTGGCAGTGATCTAAATATAGCCGCCACAAAATAGCGACGACAACAGACAAAGTGACACCCACCCACCCATTCAGTGGCCGGGGTCAGGCTTCAGCCCCCTCCACCCACAAACTGCCCCAGTGTCAGAGAGCTGCAGCTCAGGCTACCCAGTCTGACCCCCTCGCCTCTCATCTTTCTGACTTCCTACCCCAAGGAGACAGGCTCAGCGGGACAACCCCCCCACCCTCACACCCTCCTCCCCTCCAGGACAGGTAAGCTCCCATCAGGGCTTCTCCACAGGTGCTCTGAGGTGACATTTGCACTTTGAATCAGGTTATTTTCACGCCGCCACCTGCGGCGTCGCTCCCTCCGTCTGCCTGACCGCCGCACCGCTTGCCTTCAGTATTATTGGATGCTTTTTGCTGTCTCGCTTCATCATAATCGACCTGTGAAAAGGTGCGTTTTTCCCACCACAGCTCGAGTTAAACCCGTGTCCTGTTTGGTCCACTTTTGCGTTTGCTGAAGGGTTCTGCTCTGTCCGCCCACGCGGGTGGTGTCTGACGTATCGATTCCTGGACGGCCTGACGCAGCCCGTCATCAGGTCTGCCGAGGCTGGGGGCTAACGGCGCGAGGTTATTTAAAGAGATGTGCTAACGTTGCCCTTTTGACTGCTCGCCTAAGTTCTGCTCGCTCAGCTGAAATTGACGAACAAATTCAAAGACAACCTGTTTTCTCAGGTGTCTTTCGGGAGTGTCGAAAAAGCTGACCTTCTGTATCGTAACACACTTCGGATATGATACCAATGTCTGCGGGTACAACGCAGAACTTTGTGTTTGTTCCACGTTTTATGTTTTTCTCCGTTACCTCTTTAAACCTCCTATTTTGGGAGTCTTTGCGTTGCGTTTAGGGGTCCGTTGTAATTTCTGTGGCCTTTGTCACTGACGTCGACCACTCAGCCGTGCGGCCTCGCTCTCCTGAACCCGTTTGACCGATGTCCTCGTCTCCCATGACGCCGTCTCCACAGGGACGGCCATGTCTCAGTTCTCCACCATGACGACCGGGGAGAGGAAAATGCAGGCGGCAGCGATCTGCAGGGAGATTCACCCGCAGGAAGGTAAGCAGGAAGGACACAAGTGCACATTCCAGTGAGGAAAGCTGAGAAATTTCCCTTTAAGGACAGAAATCCACTCTTTTAAGGGCCAAAGTATCGACTCCCTTTTATTGTCGCCCTTATAAACGAGCTATTTCAAGCCGAGGACAACTGTCGTGTTTAAAAAGGGAGGGTCTGAAGACTCCTGACAGCTGGGAGATATTCTGGCCTGTCTCACAGGGGTTTGGGCCTGTGACATCTCCACGATCACCATGCAGCACTAGCACGCGGCGCTAAGCACAAAACAAGTCCCGGACATGAGTGGATTAACATTTCTCATCTATCATGTTGGCAGGAAGACAAAGTCAGCAAAAACTGAGCCGGGACTTTTATCTGCGAATAGAATTTATGTTTGAAAGACGAGAAGATCAAACACCGGCTGGTCTGCTTGTATATGTATATGTTGTGTATATGTTCAGATGCTGAAGTGGATCTTGGGAAAAAAGTCAGCGTGCCCAAGGACATCATGCTGGAGGAGCTGTCTCTGACCTCAAACCGAGGCTCCCGGCTCTTCAAGATGCGCCAGAAACGCTCTGAGAAATACACATTCGAGAGCGTCCACAACGAAAACAACGTGCAGCCAAATGTAAGAGAACCCCAGATGAATCTTTTTGATTCTGCGTTTATATTCTGCAGGGTTGCCAAGGTTGGACCTTGGTGCTGACTGCACACACAGCAGGCGTGTTCTAGGTTCCTGCCGCGTTCAGAACCTCGTTACACGATGGCACAGTGTCTTAAATCCATCTGTGGTTTATTAAGGTTCATTTGTATACCCGTGGGCTGCGTGCCAAGGCGGCGTTTCCCTCCCCCAGCAGAGTTTATCTGACCTGCTTGATCGTAAAGCAATATTCCAGCAGCGCTCCCACTGAATTAAGAGGAACCGGCCAAGTTTTGTTTCATGACGTAATTAATTAGCAGCCCCGATTATTTGCCCTTTCATTTCTTCTCTCGGTGCCCTCGTGTACGTCTGTAAGTCCACGGATGAACTAATTGCAGGGCCGCCGGGGAGGTTTCTCCTCTCTTCTTTGAAGTGAGAACGCCTCGCGTATCTCTGCTTTGTTTATTGCTCGGGGCAACCGGGGGATTTTGTTTCAAGTTGTCAACATTTCCTGAGGAAGTGCTGGTGTAAATCATCATAAATATCTTTCAAAGGGTTGAGAAGTACTGCAGCGTCCACTTGTCAGCTCCCATTTCTTGCAGACCGTCAAGTAATTTTATATAGAAAAGGACAAAGTGAAAATAGGAAATAGTGAAACCAGGAGCGCCAGTCATTCCAGTTGATTTGAGTCCATTTTGGTGCATTTTCGGGATAGTGATCCATGTCTCCACTAGGGTGTTGAGGCTAACTGGCTCCTGCTGCATAGCTACAATAATACACGACAGAATTCTTTATCCGCTAATTCACATCTTGCTTCTTTTTTAGGTTGCTTTGGAGTTTCAGGTGGAAAACGGGAATACCGCCGATGGCCACGACAGTCAGGATGATTCGGCCAACGATCAACCGTCTCAAGTGCAGACAAAGATGGCCGATTCGACAAAAGTAGCCAATCCGGAGAGTATCGCCCCAGGTAGGAGACAGCAGGGGAGTCTTCTAAGATCAGCCTAAAATAACTCAACGTGTCATCGACAAAGAGTGAAACGTCCTGACCGCGGCGACTATTTAAAGAGGTTTGGTAAACTGCCGTTCGTGTGATGGGAAGTGGCCCTCCTCCTCCTGGTGCACGCTGTGCTGACGTGCTCACCACAGAGAACTGGGTGTGCATGTTTTGATAAGATGTTCCTTCTCGTGCACGCTCGAAATCAGGCAGGAGGACATTTTCTCCTTGCCTGGAAGCTGCTGGCCTCAGGTGGAGTTTCATTTCCGGTCACATTCCGCCTTTTATTCCGCCTCTCCTGACCTTATTGGTCTGGCATTTTTTAAGATTTCGCCCCCCCAAATGATCGGATTTTACAATCTTTTCCCAACCAAAAACATTTCCTGTTTGCCTTTGGTGCCACTGATACCATCAGCTTTGTGCTCACGTCCTCCCACTACTCCGGCGCTGCCCGGCTGACACAAAGCCAATACTGATTTAGGGATGTGGGCTGTGAGGTGAGGTGTTATTCCTGGAGCTCCGGAGCAGAGATGCACCCGTCACTGCAGAAAGGGGGTCGCTGCAGCTGCCAGGAACGTCGGGATGGACGGACGGTCATTTGGTGTCGTATTAGCCACGCTGCAGGGACCTTAAATGTAACAGCCAGTGAAAAGGAAAGATTTGGACTGTTTTGCTAATTTATTACAGGAGGAACGGTGAAATACTGTATACACTTCCTCAATATGTTCGGGACATCAGCATTCCAATATTTGACTGTCCTCTCTGTCCATTCAAAGATTTATGGAATTCCTCTTTAACGTCCACATGGATTTAGGTTTCTAACATCCTTCCCCCCCTGGATGCCGTGTTTTGTTACCCCCCCAAAACCCAATAAAAAATCTGTAACTTCACCCACAGGCCTGTTTGCTCTCTCTCTCCCTTCCTCTTCAAGGGAAAACATAAACTCCGGAAGGGGGATTGTTCACTGTGAGAGGTCAGGACGTGACACGACGCTGCGGGTTACGTAATGCTCACAAAGCCCCCCCTGAGTGGAGCGCTGAGTTTGAAGGATAGTGCTTTCGATAGGCCTCTCCGTTCAGCACACGCAGAAGCACGAGGAGCCATACATGCAGGCTCGTACATGCAGAAACATGCAACTCTCGCCGTGATATGGCCACACAAGCTTTCCTGTGAAATCACAACACACGCTGCAAATTTTCCCTCTTTTTTGCCTCAAATTTCACCAATTCAGTGCTAAAATTTAGATCGACAATCACTTAAGACCATTTTTACACCTAAACTGAGTTAAAAGTTGTTTACATATAATAGAGACACTCTGAAGTCTTCAGATTCAACCTGGTTAGAAAAAATGGCCTCTGGGGGCGCTACAAACGCTCCAACTCGAGAGGGGGCCCCATTTGAGGGTTAGGGTTAGGGTTCAAAAACTTGTTGGGAACAGTTTGCAAGCTGTTGAACACAAATTCTGTGTTTGTAATGTATCTTGAGGTTTGGAGGCTTAATTCCCCAAAGCCTGAGTTTGTTGTGTTCTTCCCCTGAACGTCCGAATGTGACACTCTCAGGATATGGAGTGCCCTTGAAAGACGTCCCTCCAGAGAAGTTCAACAGCACCGCTATGCCAAAGTCTTACCAGTCGCCCTGGGAGAAGGCCGTCGGTGTTAACCTGGCGTTGACTGAGGCTCCTGTGCCCTGCCCCCCCTCCCAGCCCCAATCGGACCAACCGGTGTACAAAAGTTTCAACAGGTAGGCAACAGGTCATCAAGGATTGACGGCAGTTGTAACCATTGTCGGACCCTTACCAAACACTGTCCATCCATCAACTTTAGGGTGGCGATCCCGTTCGGTGGCTTCAGCAAAGAACCCAGACCGGATCCTGTCAGGACACTTAAGGTGGAGCCCTTCCCTGACTACCCTGAGCTCCAGGGACACACGGCACCCAACCAGCCCTCCTTCAACCGATCTGCTCTTGGGTGGGTGTCCACATGTGCTCCCTTCCCCGTGCCGGCTCTTCCGCTGGAGCATGTGCACCTCCCTGAATCTGAGGACCTTTGACCTGTCAGAGGAGCTCTGGGAACGTGTTGTATGTTAATGTGCCTTCAAGGGGGTGATTAAAAGGGGGTGGAATAAAAAGTGTCCTATTTTATTTGAACTTGAACCAGTAGGTCTAAAATCACATTGTGCAACTTCTTCACAGTCGCAGAGTTTAAACATCTTCCACGTCCGCCCGGGGTCACCAGAGACACCCCCCCGAGTGAACGGCGCCTTGCACGCACGTTGGGTTCGTATTCAGAGCCATCACTTATGGCATCGTGTGAGAGCAAAGATACATGTGAGCCAGTGTAGCGCGCCTCAAGGTTACGCCTGACAAATCGAATCTGTTTGAGCAGCGCTGGCCGGCCTGACTGATGCTTCTCTCATCTTTTGGGCTGCGCCCGGTCGGTGGGACCGGGATTGATGGGGAGCTGCTTCTCGAGTCGACTCCTTTCCTTATCTGCCCGTGTTTATTACTCCAGCTCGGGGATTTATCTCAGAGATAACGGACTCAAAGCACCGCCAAAATCTGTCTGTAATTTCCCAGCAGGTGACAGGAGCGATGGTCTAATGGTAATTTTGGATTTAATGGGGTTATCAGGTTCTAATGGAAGCTAACATCGGCAAATTAATGACTATTTGTTCAAATTAGCAATAGGGAAGCGTTCCAAATTTTTACACTGTTGAGCCTGAACTGAACAAGTGTATTTAAATAACCAAAGATAGCTTGTGGCAGCGGACGAGGCCAACAGTTTTACAGCCCTCCTAAATCTTGTTGACTGTTCCATTAAAATAATCCTAATCTCCTGTAACCTTTTGAATCCCCGTGCCAGGAAGTTAAACCAATAAAACAGACACTGACCTGCTTCACTCACAGATCAAAGTGACTTTAACCTTTGCGAACATTTCATTGCTACTGGGAAAATCTGCATTTGCCTCAAAATGTGGAGGAGGCTCATTGTGACCGACCGCAGCTCTGATTTACTGCAGCGATGTCTCGCTCTTTGAGCACTTGCAGTTAGCCTCGATTTGCCTCCAAAATGACAGCTGATTGTAGCTTTCTGAAGAAACATGAAGCATTTGCCTGAGTTACCAGCTCTCCTTTAGCCCCTCAGCGGCATCCTGAAGGACTTGATTATTGATTTTGCAGATGATGCGTGATTGATTGCAGCATGTCGTGATGAAAGGTGCATACTCCGATACAGGTTAACGGACAGCGTGGGGGTTTCAGGTGCACGTGTCAATCATCGCAACTGCGCCGCTTGTTCGATAACTAAGACAAATGAGGTCGGCTCGGGTGGGGTTCAAAACGCTACGATTTTCAGTTTGCCCCGCCACCGGGTTAGCGTTCTTGCTTTGGAATGTGCAGCCTTTCCTGAGTTTCCCTGCCAGATTCTTGAGGAAAACGGCACGCATGGCCCACCAGCGGCAGCTCTGCCAAGCGGCGCGATAAACAGTCAGCATTGTTTATCAAAGGGCAGCCATGAACTCTCACTGAACTCTGATTAAAGCCATTATTAAAATGCTGCCATGAAAATCATACCGGCAGGAGCCGAGTGGAGGCTGATGGACAGAGGTGGGGGTGTGGGCCGAGGGGAGGGGGAGCCAGACATTTCGATTAACAGTCTCTAAATGCAGTTTCCCCTCAGGCGGGTTTGCCTTGGCATGGGATGGTCCGGGACACTGGATTATTGGCTACGAGGTCAACTCTTTGCCCTGGACAAAATGGTGGTCCGAGTAGCAAACAACAAGTAGGTTGTTGCTTTATTCCCTCTCAAACTGTTGCAGTTAAGAGGCAACTTGGAAAAAGAAGGCAATAATTCCCCTCCTGTTGCCAAAGGTGTGCTAGCTTGCGTCGTTTTTGACGTTTTTTGCGTCAGTCTGAAATTAATCGCGATTCGTCGCAGGTTCTGAAGGACTGAAGGAAGAGGATGTTGAAAAAGCATAAAGCTGGGACTTGACTTATCCGCCATCACAGGAAATTTGCATGATTGGTGGTGAGTGATGCCCTCAAGTTCCCGAAAAAAAACTTGTTTTAGCACTCTTGCTCTTTAGATGCATATTTTAATACATTTTAAGCCTTTAAAGAGGAATTCTTGGTTACATTTTTACATGTGTTACATAAACCTTTGGAAGGATTCCAGACTAACTGTGTTCGACACACTGTCCTCTATAAGAGTCGACAGGTGAGGGCGTGGAGGCGGAGCCTCACCTGCAGGACAGTGGCAGAGCCAAAGCGCTGATTCAGATCTAAAACTAGAAGTTCCACTTGTTACCTAACAGGGCGGCTCAGGTTCTGTAATCCGTAAAAACTGAGGGGTCGGGTTCTTCTGAAAGTCCGTTTTTCACCTGCATGACCGGGCAGCTGGCCTTCAGCGTCTCCATCAGCAGTTCACGTTGGACTCTGCTGCCTCTGCATTCGCTGTCGTGTTCCGAAGCTGCCCCCCCCCCCACACACACACACACACACACCCCACCCTGATTTTCGTTTGCCCACACAGCATTGCAACACTGAGTCCGCTGCTGACGCCAACACCTGAGAGGACCTGCAGCTGAGCTTTTCTTCGTCTTCGCTCACTCACAGAATCCTTCCTGACTTTAAGACATTTCAGAAATGATCTGGCAGAAATGGTACATTTGACTATTTGAAAACTCGATCGGTTTACTGGCTGAGTATCTCATGACATATGGGCCCTGACGGACGTGCGTAGCAGCTGGCCACTCTCACAGAAGCTCTAAGCCTGATGGGATATCTAAAAATATGAGTAAAAACTAAAGCTTCCCAGGGGTCACTGGGGTGGTGTCAGGTTGCTGATGAGGTGAGGCAAAGGGGGAAGTGGGGGGCTGACGGGCACATTCCAGCGGTGAACTGAGATGAAATGATGGGTTCAAGTCTTTCACAGCGTTAGCCTGGTGTATGAAAACCATCAAAGAGTCTCCTGGAGACTTTGATGCTTTGCTGTAAATAATATAATCAAATGAAAAGAACAGTGGGCTGGCTTCCATCGAGAGGTTAACCACACCTCGGCAGTGAGGGTGCTATCGAAGGAAGCACACGGCTAACCGTAATTAGCCTGCCTGGATAACGAGCGCTGTTGACTCCCACCTGTTTACCTTCAAAAGCAAAGCCCAGGAGATCAATTAGAGCTTTGTTCTCTCACTGTGTTGCAGCCTCTGACTTCCTCTCCAGGGATACGTTCTCATGTTCTCAGGACGTCCGAGGGTTGCACCTGCAGGTGACCACGTAAAAAAGACCTTTTGTTAGTTTCGCGATTGCAGCATTTGAAGGACCGTGCTTTCCCTGGCAGACCTCTAGGAGCGATAGCATGCCTCTGCTCTGCTCCGCAGTCGCCACGGATACGGCAAACACAGCACCGAGATATATGTGCCACCCATTTGGCTGCACTCCAGAGTTAATGAAGCGAGGGCACTGGCCCAAAAAAATGACGCATATGTCATCACTTATCCTGCGCAAAACAAACAGTTGGAGGAAGAAAGACGAGTTCCAAGTTCCTACGCATGGAATTGGGAATAAGAGACACCCAGAAGGGCCTTTCTGTCCTGTGTGTGTTAGCGCTAATGCTAGAAGGCCTAATGAAACCTTGAGAGGGTTTTTTCATGACAAATGCACTCGTTGCGGGATTTAAATCCCAGGTTAAATATAGCACTAGTTGCTTCAAAGGCGTAGCCTCCCGTGGCCCACCATTGTGCGCTGGAGCGTAGCTAATCCCTTACGCAACATCTGGACACTCACCCGCGAGGGTGCTCGTTAGTAGTAACTCGATAGCAACACGGCAGACAGGGTTCACACAAAACACGATCACGTTGGCTTTTGTTTTGCTCAGCATTTCCTCTCTGAGGGAACTTTTTGCTTGGCCTCCCTTGCTCTTGAAAACACAACAGCGGTGAGCTCCGGTTACTCCACAGCTGTACCAGCTGTTCCCTCCCATTTAGCCACATTCCTGGGTTTGAGTGCAGAAGCAAATTCAACTTATCTTGTGCCCCGAGACCGTATTTGTGAGACAGAAAATATCCTATTAGCTAAAAGGCCAATCTAAAAAGATCTGGCGTTCCCTCCAGGAGGAACATGGAGATGTTCCTGTTAAAAGTGCGTGGAGAACATGGAGATTTTGGCTCCAGATGTTCCTCGGGGCTGAGCGGAGGCGCGTGAGGATGTGCCAGATCGATGACAGCCACTTTTAGACTTCTGGCTCCGATCGAGGCGGCACTGCTGACTCGGCGGAAGTCGCCGGACGGCCTGGGCCCAGGGATCCAAAAGTTCAGGTTGGGGGAGCTTTGTAAAAAGAACCCGATCTTTCTGAACATCTGATCTATAATTTATCACAAGAATATAGCAGATATTCAGTGGCAGCACTTCAAAGGGAGCGCGCTGGAGTTGGCTCTGATAACAAAATTAGCGTAACTTTTGCATTTTCTGGTGAAAAACTGCAACACGCCAGAACCAGATTTCCTCGTGGTTCCTTCATTCCTTCTGTGGCGAGAGTTTCGGATCCCCTGATCACATCACTCATGTGGATTATTACTGCGCTCTCTAACTTTGTTACATTTCAAGAGGAAGCATTAAACGTCCCTGGAGGAAACGGGCGAGAGGGGAACCGCTTTGTCTCCTCGCCGGACCCTTTCAACTACTTCCTGGGGAAGGCCTGGAGCGCGTTGATATATTGTGACCTCTCCCCGATCAATGTGCACGGCTTCCTGGAGCTCACGATGGATTCCGAGTTTCGTATAAAATTGCTTTGATGTTGCAGCGAGGGTAAAAAAAAGAGGCCTTCCGAATTAAATACTGTCAATTCCATGTGAACAAGAACCAGAAGTTGTGACTCACCGTGACGGACAACGTTAGCTCGTTCTGGCATTTGTTTGGGATTCTGTCGGAATGTATCGTTAAATTAAACAGAATTGACATCAACTGAGGTTATTATTCTTATTTCCAGCCGAGATTAAGTGTGTTAATTTTTCCTACTTGCCTCAGACATGTTGACAGGAGGCTAAATATAGTTTAGAACTCAGAATGATCACATATCATATATCACGAACCCTCTGTTGGAGGCGATCCAGACTACTTATTTAATGAATCTCCTTTATTTAAAATCCCGATATAAAGGTTGTGTGAGCTTCTAAGGACTAATTGCAATCAGCGGTCTCTTACTTTAATTGTACGTCTTTGCCAGCTTTATAGAACAGGAATAGACAGATCTGTCACTTTTCCCTCGCTAAGCTCGTTTCTCACATTCTGGTTGATCAAAATATAAAATGTTTTTCATCCGTTTTCAACGTGATTCAGCTACAAAGAAAGAATATTAAGGTAAAGGTCATACTTTATGAAGATGAGGTTTGATCTCAACACGTTAAAACATGACCAGGCCAACTTTTTAAGGTAAGGACTCAAAATATTAAAAGTCTAAAGTGGGTCGAAACTTTGAGATATCTCGAAATACTGATAAAGTTGAGGGGGGGGGGGAAGGGCACAACTTTTATTTTGGCACATAAGGGTCAAAATTTATGAAAATAAAAACACGGAGAGAATATAAATATTGCAGTATAACGCAGTTAATAACGCATCAAACGGTCGAGTGAGTTCACGTCTCGTGAAACTGGCCCAAACGGGCTTCCATACCGACGCTAATGAGCGCATTCTCGACCGTCCGTCAATCTGCGGCCGTGCAAGCGCGTTGCGTGCGCGTCCGCAGCAGAAAGGAGGCGCAAAGGCGCCAGAAGTTGCTCCCCAACCAACATCTGCACGCCTGCATGTGTCGCAGGCTGCAGCGGCTGCAAACCGCAACCTTTGCACCGTGAAGCAACACTAACGCGTCTGCCGGCGCAGTTGGCGTTTCACTCATGTTCCACCGTGCGTGCGTGCGTGCGTGCGTGTGTACAGTAGCGTGGTAGACTGCAGTAAATACACAGTTGAGGAGGCGGGGTTTGACATCTCGGCTCTGAAAACATCCCTAATCCAGTATTTCAGGTGCCGAAATCCAGCGAGGCGAGCGCAGCTCCGCGTTCCCAGCCCGCCAGCGTGAGTCCGAAGCCCCGCAACGCATCCGCAACCGCCCTTGGACGCAGGAATATACCGCAAGAGGACGCGGGGGGACTGTGCGTCGGCTGCGGTGGCTTTTCCAGGGGGAAATAAGCCCCGGAGAAGTGAGGAGGAGTGAAGTTTCCGCGGCGTGAACGCAACACTTTTCGCGGCTCATCTGCCTTTAACTTCGTCTCCAAGTGGCGAAACCTAAAATACTTCAACCCCCGGAGGCAGAAACGCCTTTAAAGGATTACTTTATCTCTCGGGTGAGTCCGTCTTTCTGCGGCTGTCGTTGCTCCAACTTTATGTATTTTAATGCAGCGGGACGTGAGGGCGGAAGTGGCTTCACCTGGGGCTCAGGTAAGCGCAGCTAGGCCGAGCTGTGGCTAGCTCATCATTCACCTGTCAAACCGACTCTTTTAAAGCCTCCAAACGCCGTTTCTGTCGCTTTTAATGGTATGAAAACACGTGCTATGATGTTTTTGGCGCATTCTCCTGAACCAGAAGCAGTTTTGAAGGGCTAACTCGGCTAACATCCAGTTTAGCCTAAATATTCGTAGCTTGAATATTCAAGATTCCAGTTTGCGTCACAACAGTGTGGAAATAAGTATTCCCAGGCTGTAAAAGGCACTTTTAAGATTTTACGTTAACCTTCGTGTTTATCTTGTTGCGATTCCATGTAATTAGCAAAAAAAAATGAGTCCCCTTTTGTCCTCTTAGTGCTTAAAAAGGACCAACATGATTTTCATTTCTGTAGCCTTGAGTTTCTTAAAATGTAGCAAAAGAAAGAGACCAGTTTTGGAATTAGCTTTATGTGAAAAAGCTGGGTTTTATAATTGCTAAGAGTCACATTCAGTGTCCCCCCCCCCCTCAATATTGTAATGGTGCAAAAAAATGGGTTTGAAGTAATCTGGTTATTTCTGTCTTGCTGGGGTTAAACGCGTCCTCTCTCACTTTAAAAGCTGATTTAATGCCTTACAAATATGAGTTTAAGTGTTATTTTTTTAATGCCGTTGCGTCACCTGGAACCATCGGCTGCCAAGTGTGTGAGATTTGTCTTTTCTGCTCAGGCTTTTATATTGGGCCCAAAGACGCAGCAGTTATCAGAGCCCCTTCCCGTCTGATCAGACCCCCCCTTCCCCACCCCCCCAGGAGCAGGCCGGGGTCCCCTGAGCGCCGTCACGGTGATGAAGCAGTGAGCTCATCAGTCACCCGTCGGGTTAATGGCTGCGTGGAACACGGAGACCTAGATGTTGGTGCACGTAGCTGTGCAGGCATGTGGAGGAACCGGTTCTTTGTTTTGTGTCCAGGTTTGAAATAATTGCTCTTTTGTGTCTTTTTTATTTATTTTTTTAAATCTGCGGTTGACAGAGTTGCCGCTGGTCTCTGCGGAGGCGTGGAGGATGTGCTGGTTTGGGTCCGTGCGGCTGGGCTCTCCTGAAACATGCTGCTTTTGTTCTCCCTCTTCCGTTCCGTGGGGTTTGGGTGACCCGCTCGCTTTCACGGGGCCGAACGCGGACGTCGCAGGCGTGTTTCGTGCAGGAAGCTCCTCGCAGGAAACGGCTGCTTCATTGTTGCCCCAGCCGCGTCTGCGGCCCAGAGGGAATTTTCCAGCCGGGCCCCAGAGTTAAATGAGAGTTCCAGCGGGCCGGCCGGCGTTTTATTACTTCTCCTGCTTGCGGGCGGAGGAACTGTGGGGTGTTGACACGGAGAATTCCTCGTGACTGTTGAAGTAAAATCAAGTGCGAAGTGGTGAAATAAGAAAGGTGACTTCGTTCCTGCCTGTGAGTCAGACGGCCGACACGTTTGCATCACCGCCTGTGTCACAAGAGAACCGACGTGGAAAACGTGCGTGTGCCTCAGAACCAGCGGCGGCTTTGTGGCACACGCCCACTTTGAGCCGTAATCCAGTCCGTGACCTCGCTCTGGACTTTTGTTCTGGCTGAAACTGGGACAATTTGAGCTGTCCATATAATTTCAACTGCTTCCTAATTAGGGCTTTGCAAGTAGTTCATAAACATCTTTCCCGGCGTCATAAAATGCCGGAGCTAAACTCCGATCCAGGGTGTAATTGCATGTTGTTGGGTTTGAATGTTTCAGTCTGCAGAGATATTGTGGGTCGGGGGGGGCGGTTCGATGACGTCACCCGTCCCTGAAGCCGATCCAACACCTTCGCTTATTGGAAGTATTGTTCAATGAGTTTGTCGTGAGCTTCCCCAACGACGACGATGCAGTCGAGGAGTCAGAACGAGGAGGATGAAGCCGGGCCGCGACACCTCCTCCGGCCCATTGCTCCAGGATGCTAGCCGTAGCGTTCCCCCTGTGACCACAAACGTTTACGGGGAAACAAATCTCCGACCCGGACATTGTCGGGCTGTAAAGCGATTAAGTTGTAAATTTAATCGACATCGGCTTTAACGCACCGACCACATCCGTCGACTTCACTTATGCTGACATAATATCTGCGTTTGCGAACAACTCCAGCGGCCGAAGGAAGCTAATGCGATAAGAATGGATCTATTATTACTATTTAAGATATTTAACCAATTTAATGCGCTTCTTCATGCTCCGGTGCAGCCTGTTGTCCTTCAGGCTCTCGGCTCATTTCTCATGTTCTGCTTGTGTTTTTACTGTTGCGACTTTTTACCCAGTATCACTTCCTGCTGTGTGACCCAGTTTCCCCACCAGAATCGCTGGTTCCGCCCGGACTCGTGCTGCTTTTGTTCCATCTCAGCTACGTGCGTGATTCGGCTTTTCGACCTGAGCTGTGAGGTCCCAACGCAACAAAAGCGGCAGGTGTGTGAAACGGCGACCTCACCTGGCCGTACACGGCGAGCAGCGTTGGCTTAAAGGCCACGGGGACGAGCCACGCGTGACGAAATACTGATGTTAGCTGCTACCTCACAGTCTTTTATCAGAATCCACCTCATCTTACGCCCATACTTGACTTTAGCTTCGCTTTGGGCAGGAGTCCCACCCCCCCCACTGGAGGTGTGGGTGGGAAAGTCTTCACAATGGCCACGCCCACATGCACCCAATCAGGAAGTCGCTGCTTTTAACGACCTTTCATTAATGAAATCATGAATGAAGGGGGTAAATTCTGCCCCAGTCTGAACTCTTCTGGGGTGAGGAGAGGACAAATATTGGGATTTCTTTCTCTGCCAGCTTGTTCTCAGGAGGTGCCAAGTTTGATCTGACTGATATGGGCAAATTAGAGACCGAGACTCCGGCGCTTCGATTAGCCGGACCTCTGTAATGAAATTAGACGTTCAGGATAAGGAATGCTGGTTGTCGCAACTTTGGGACGCTGGCTGACGTGCGATAGAGTCGTGTGAGGAGTTGACCTGGAGGTTGCTGGAGATGACATCAGGCGTATCGGGTGTCGTCCCCACGAAAGACGGGCTGTTTACCACGGACGCAGCGTCCCGCTCGGCGTTCCAGCCCTGAAACTAATCCCAAAAACAGAAGCTCTTAAGCAACGGTGAGCTTAAGTGATTGCTTTGGAATGCCGTTGCTATGGAGTCCGGTTGCATAGTAGCGCGGCAGAGACGTGAGTGTGATTTGTGGATTGTGAACTTCTGGCCGTGCCGGCGACCTGCTGCGGAACCTGTCGCCCGTGAGGATTCCGCAAGCGCCACGGCGGAAATTTCGTCCGACCGGTTTCGGCTGAAACTCTTTTTTTTTTTTTTTTTTCCCCCGTGTTCTGGAATTTGTCGGGAGCAGGAAGATTCACGTTTGTGCAAAGTAGGGCAGGATTCTTTTCTGTCCTTGTCCTCGGTGGGGGGGTGATCTGAGGTTTATTCCTGGTCGATATTTCGGGTGTCGGAGACGAAAACTGGATGAATCGCTTCGGGGAGTCTTCCTGGCTGGTTCTTCTCTTCCTCTCTGTCTTGTTTTGTTGCTAATGCTACGCGAGGTTGGACAACTGTAGCCTTTAAATGGCGTGTTGGACAGAGTTTTGTCTTTTTGTGCGTCTTTATTACAGCGGGCCGAAAGTTTGAACGGTGTCTGCCGTCGCTTTGCCACGCCCGTCGCTGAATAGGTCAGGTCGGGCCTCAGAAACGATGTCATTGTTCCACATGCTAGCAAACACGCCGCACAAAAACAACAATCTTTGCATGATTTTAACTCTCCGGGCCTGAACAAAGCCGAACAAACGGAGCCCGATGCCTTCGTTTCTTTTTTTAAACGTTTCCGAGGTGAACTTGGCCCACAGGACTTTAACGGGGACCAGTGTGACACACCTGCAGGTTGTGATTGCTAACGTAGAACCGTCTGTTGTCCCTCCGTGAGCAGAGGGACGGTGCTGCTGCGTCTGTGCTGCTGCGTCTGTGACGTAACCGTGGTTTTATGCCGCGCACTCTGTTAGATATTAGCATGAATTTGTTTTTGGTGGAGGTAATTGGTGTCGCAGGAGAGAAAACCCAAGTCCTCATTCAATAATCATCTGTCTTTCCAGAAAGAGGAGAAAAACGGGACCACTCGGAATGATGTGCAGCAGGACGCCCGGAAGCCCCGAATGAAGCCGGCGCCAAGCTGGAAGCGAAAATGATGATCAACGAAGGACGTTGTTGTGAACTCAGAGGGCTCCGGATCGGCCTGCCGGTCATCAGAGGATTCCCGGACCAAAGACTCGGATTGTAATTTTTCTTCCCGTTTTTTTGTTTGTTTTCCAAAGAACTTTTTAGCTCGTTTAACGTCCGGACGTTCAGCATGAGCTGCCGGGACAGACCGGAGGCCCATGTGTAGCAGGGCAGCTGCTGCAGCTCAGGGAATAACTTAGCCCCGGACTGTCGGAGAGTCACTCCTGCGGGGGCCTGGGGAGCGCCCCCCCAGCACCCCACCCTGCCCCGTCGCTGTCCCGCCCCTCTACAGGCGGACCCCTTTATCCAATGGCATGGGTCAAGTTCTTCAGGAGGCCCAGGGGCAATCTGGGGAAATCCTACCAGCCGGGGAGCATGCTGTCCCTGGCCCCCACCAAAGGACTGCTGAACGAGCCGGGCCAGAACAGCTGCTTCCTCAACAGCGCCGTGCAGGTAGGTTTGATCCGCGCACGCACGTTTGCTACGCTGGAGAAGGCCAAAGCTAACAGTGAGGAAAGGTGGTTGTTTTGTATCTAATGGTGTTGATAAAGCTGATCGCTGGGCAACGCCGGGTTTTTCCATCAACAGCTGGAAGGAAGCACGAACCAGCAAAATAAACCAGATAACTGCAGAGAAGGAGCAGGGCCGCAGGAGACGGGCTAATGTTTCAGACAGCCGCCTCAGTTACAAGAGTGCCGATTGTGCCGGTCCGGTGAGAAAACACATGGTTGTTTGAAATGAAGACGGCAGGGTCATCGTCATGGGACAGCCGCGCACGTCACCGTGGCGTTTGGGTCGGGGGAAATTTCACCAGAACTGCCAAAAAAACAAGCCAGCTCGGGGCAAAGATTCTGGTGCAAATAAGGATTCTCTTATTCTGCCGGTGTTCTTTTTTTATTGCTGCGCCATGTTGATTAAGAAGCTCTGTCCTCTGAATCCTCTGTAGCTTCGCGGCACACTTTTGGGGGGGGGGGGGGGGGGGTGCCTGGCGGCGAGGTCACCCTCGGTGGCTGTGACTCAGAGCGGGAGACGGGCGACGAGCTGGTTGAAGACCAAAATCACCTCCGGCGGTTCTTTCGCCTCTCTCGCCCGCTTCCCCAAGGTCACGAGAGGTCCGTTTCCCCGGCGTGACCCGTCTGTCTGCCTGTGTTTAGGTCCTCTGGCATCTGGACATCTTCAGACGCAGCCTGAGGAAGCTGCCGGGACACTTTTGCCTGGGAGACTCCTGCATCTTTTGTGCGTTAAAGGTTTGTTTAAATGCACCAGGTTCCCATTTCTCTGCGTTCACACACGAGACTTCCAAGCCTGGACCTTCCTCTCCTCCCTTCAGGGTATTTTTTCCCAGTTCCAGCACAGTGGGGAGCGCGCCCTGCCCTCCGACAACCTGCGTCACGCCTTGGCGGAGACCTTTAAAGACGAGCATCGCTTCCAGCTGGGCTTCATGGACGATGCCGCCGAATGCTTTGTGAGTTCCCGCAGCGCACGGAGGGGAGGGGGGGGGGGGGGGGTTGTTTGGGGTTGTTCGCTGCAACAAACTGTTCGGCGAGGTCACCCAAAGAGCTTCTGTCCCTGCTACGCTGCGCTAAATACGCCAGGTTACATAAGCCGCGCGGCTGTTTGTGTCCCCGTGTGTCGCGTTGCATCATTTGACTTATTTTTAAGTAGATTTCAAGCCTCCTTCATTGTTTGTACACACGGGTTCAGCGTGATCCAGATTACGGTCATTGTGTTGCATTTGTTTTCTTTGGCATTCAAGTGTGGAGGTCATGTGATCCGGTTGTTATCTTCAGTCTTAATCCCACGCCGACCTTTGCCTGTGAGCGTCCTGTCTGTAACTCATTGGCAGCCGTTTAAAACTTACCCCAGAAGTTTGTCTGTGTCGGGCTTAATGTTCAGCCCGGTCGTGCGTCTGACCATCGCTCTGCTACCTTGCGGCCTTTTTAAATATTTCATAAACTCGCGAGCGCTCCTTGGAAATGGGCGAGGTCCGAACCAGAGGCTCGCTCTCCGAACTGCGAGTGTCGCTCGTCCGGCCCGAGCAGCTGGTTCGCTCTGGAAGACGCTCGCCTGATTCCGGATGCATCTTCAAACGATTAACCCGGAGTTTTGTCTTCCTGTCTGGCAGGAGAACATCCTGGAGAGGATCCACCTGCACATCGTGCCGGAGGAGACGGACGCCTGCACGTCACATTCTTGCATCACGCATCAGAAGTTCGCCATGTCGATCTACGAGCAGGTCAGTGGGGGATCTGAGACACCTGGTTCCACCTTTTTCAGGGACCGTGTCACTTCCTGTTTGCTGCGTTCGTTTGCACGGCCTCTGAAGTCAAGTGTGGCCACCCTGGCCAGCGTTGGGATTAAGAGCGGAGGTTCATGGATCACTGTCGGGGGCGGTAGATATCCAATCCCTCATGTTTTGATAGCGGGTCGCCCCAGCGGAGCACGGAGGGTGTTTCTGGTCGCATTCCACAGTGCAGCAGCAGCACAGGATAAATCACAGATGGTGTACACATAAACTCCATCTCTGTCTCACACACGCGCACGCGCATGCGCCACCCTTCCCCGAGGCTGCGACGACCATCCTCTGATTCAGACCGATAATGCGCGTTTTGCCCAAATCCCTCGGGTGCGCAGTCAGTTTATTTTGTTCCACGTCAACTGTAGGGCGCCCAATCGTGCGCCGGGCGTCGGGGCCTGCGATGAGAGCTGCTCCTGTCGGGGGGGGGGGGTTGACGACTTCATATAAGTCAGAGAGCATCTCCGATACTGTCAATCATTTGAGTGGTGGAGCTTAAAGGATGCAAAACAAGGTTTGCCTTTTGAATCTTCTGCATTATTCTGCAGGGGGGCGCTAATATTGAGTTGAGTGACTTTGATGCTTGATGTATTTGACCTCTAGATGACCATTCCCTTCACGCTGACTTGATAATTGTTCCTCGACAGCAGAGCAACCTGCTAAATTGGCTCCTCTCACCTGCCTGGTTTCTCTCTGCAGTCTGTGTGCCGCAGCTGCGGCGCCTCCTCCGACCCGCTGCCGTTCACCGAGCTGGTGCACTACATCTCCACCACCGCGCTCTGGTAAGGCCCCTGCGAGCTGACGGGCCACAGCTTCCTTTCACGTCCAACGTGTCCCTCTTACCGACTGGTTCTCTGCAGCTTACGGCCCTTTGTCTGTTTCCATGCAGTCAACAGATGCTTCAGCGTAAGCGCGAGTCGTTTGGGGAACTCTTACAAGCGGCAAGCACCATCGGGGACCTTCGGAACTGTCCGGTAAGTCCGACTCTCTCGCCCACCGTTCCTCTCGGTGCAGTTCGAGGGTGTTTTTTAGGTCTTTTCCTCTCTCTTAGAGCAAATGTGGGCAGAAGATCGGGATCCGACGCGTCCTCATGAACTCCCCTGAGATCGTTACAATCGGCTTCGTGTGGGACTCCGACCAGTCGGACCTCACGGAGGACGTGATCCGCTCGCTGGGGCCTCATCTCACCCTCTCCGCGGTGAGTCGACCTTTTGCACATGTCCCGCTTGTTCTCCCCCCGGCTGGAGAGGACTTCGAAGGCAAGCCGCCCACTGGTTTTAGGTCGCTGTGATAACCTCCTCAGACATCACTTTCAGTCTCTTCCTCGGAAGGTTCCCTCCCCACAGCTGCTGTTTATTTCTCCTGCGTTCCTGGTCCAGTTTGTTTTTGTGCAGCAGAACATATGTGTGAAGTAAAGTGGGGATTTGTTCCTGTGTAATTCGCGGCCGTTGCGTAAGCAGTCCAACACCCAATGCCCACTTGGCCCGGGCCGCTGATCAAAAAGCCCCTGCTGGCCTGGGTCAGCTTGTCAACGAGCCCCTCCCCCTCTTGGCCCGTGCATGCGTGCTGGACTGAGGCAACATGTGAGCTGGATCACAGACGTGTGCTTCTGACGCTGCCCTTACATTCACACATTCTGGAAGAGCTGAGGAAAAAAAGCCCCATCAGTCAGGGAGTTCAGGCGAGGTCGTCCTTTTTATGCTCCATACGTTACATAACTTGTTTATTGATGTGTTGGAGCCCCTCATTTGACAGCTGCCTCGCAGAAACTTCAGAAACCTCGTCCCGCCAGCGTACCACAACACTCTCCATTCATTTGTGGGTTTATTGCCTCCTCCGACGCCAGCCGTTTGCTTTGAAGCAGTTTGAGAGAGCGAGAGGAGAAGGAGAACAAACTGTGCAGGGAAAACACGTTTGTTGGCCTTCGACAGGAATACCAGAGCTCTGAAATCCCACTGTGACCGCTCTGCTTTGACCCAGCCTTTGTTTATGCCGGTAGCGGAAGACTAATGCCAGTTCTTTTCCTCAGTTCCTGATCCACGAACAGATAAAGTAGCTCCCCCCACCGGCTCTTACATCGGCGAGTAACTGGTGTGTATGTTCAGCTCTTCTACAGGGTGACGGATGAACTCGCCAAAAAGGCAGAGCTGCAGCTCGTGGGGATGATCTGCTACTCCAGCCGCCACTACTGTGCCTTCGCCTTCCACACCAAGTCCTCCAAATGGGTCTTCTTCGATGACGCCACGGTGAAGGAGGTGAGCACGGGAGCAGAAATGGCTTTTGATTGATTCAGCCCAAAACAAGGGAAGTCGTTTCGAATCAGGCATTTGTGTCTGAAAAGGCTCCACCTCTGCACAAATCCAGGGATTCCTTTTAATCGCTTATAAACGTGCAATAAATGGATCACTTTTGGCATCCAACGTGAACTGGAAATGAACAGGTCGCAGGTTTGTTTGTGCACCCAGCCTGGCAGTCCTCTCCTTTCATCCTCTCCACTCGGCCCCTCAAATATTGGATTTATTTTCACGGTGTGCACACGTGAGCCTCCCTCTTTGTCTCACAATTTTCTGTGGTACTGTGGCGCAGCGGCTGGCTGGCTCTGCTTCAGTCCATCAGCAGCTTGTGCTGCGTGTGCAGCCCTCCTCCTCCTCCTCCTCCTCCTCCTCCCTCCTCCTCCTCCTCCTCCTGAAGTGAGGAGTTCCACTGAAACTTGCCTGTTCCTGACTAAATGAGTGCTGCTGTGTGGCCTGATCGCTGCTTCTCCCTGCTTTATTTACTGTGGGTGATGGCGTCCAGACAGAAACGCATTTGGCTGCACATCAAGACAAAAGCGTTGCTCACAGTTGGCATCCGTGGCTCGTTCACACGGACTTAAGGGAAAACAAACGGCAGCGATAAAGACTCGCCGCTTTCTGTGATGGCACTAGCTTCATGTGAAAAGGGCGGCAGCTTTACGTCTGCAACTTTCCTTGTTTTTTGGTCTCCTAACCCTTTTTCCTCTCCTCCGCCTACCTGCCTCTCCCCTCCCTCCCTCTCTCTCCCTCCCACATGGTCATTTGCTTAATTAAGGGGCACACGAGCATCTGTTAGCCTGCAGCTCGCCTTCCGTGGTGCCTTTCTGGCTAAACGAGCGCCTCATGCAGCTTAGCTAATGTGATCGTGGGACCTGTCCTCGAGTGTGTTGCATTATAACACAAATAAAGCCTCCGGCCAGTGAAAACAGGCTCAAATCAGGCTGCGTCTAAGGGTGTCGGCAGAGGGACAGTTGGAGGACCAAGCTGTTTTTTTTTCTTGGTTGTATTTAAAGAGGCTAAAGTTCTGCCGGTCCAGGATCCAACGATGCTGAAACTAGCAACAACTGACACTCGACCCGGGGTACTTCCTGTTCCCCAAAACTGTGTTCAGTTCAGTAAACTGTTTCCTCCTTTGTGCTAAGCAAACACGACAGACACCGGTGCTGCAGAGGAGGCCCAGAAGGGACTCGGGCTGCCAAAAAAAACCTGCTGACCCTCATCTGTCTTTTGCAGATTGGCTCCAGGTGGAAAGACGTGGTCAGCAAATGCATCAAAGATCACTTCCAGCCTCTCCTCCTGTTCTACGCCAACCCGGAGGGCAGCGCCATCACCGTAGACGAAGCCCCCAGAGTCCAGTACAGCAGCCACTCCCATTACAAAGGCTCCGTTAACGGGGATGGGAAAGGTAACCATCGCATTCTCTGTACACGTTCCTCTTTTCATTCAGGAGCGGTTGCCCAGGGCGCCCTTTTTTGACCATCTGAAGTCTTAGGGTTATAGTGGGACCTCTACTTACGAACGTCTCTACATGCGAAATTTTCAGGTTACGGAACGTCTCAATGGGAAAATATTTCCTCTCGTTACGAAAGACATTTCAGGATACGAAAGTCAAAAATATGCTGCCGCTGCTACTCGCAGCTCGCGGAGTTTAGCGAACGCAAACATGCTATTAGCTGCTCTGCCATTGGCTATCGCCTAGCATCTTCCTGTCATCCCATTGGCTAGGAGGGACGTCAATATGTACAGGTTTGTGTGTGTCCCAGCGTCGCCTTCGTTTAACTTTAATTTATTGTGTGTGTTCGTATGTTTGTCCATTAGATGGCGGTGTTACCACAAGTGTTAACGTTCGTTGCTAGTAATGACGGCTAATGTAGGATTAGCCTGTAATAAAGTTAATTTTGTTCCTGGAGAAGCCTTGCACTGAATTCCTACATTTATTGTGCGGAAATCTAATTGTAACATGTATTTGTTACATGTTTTGATGCATTTTTATGATTTATAAAAAAACTATGTCCGAATTTTTGGGGGCTTGGAACGGATTAGGGCATTTACATGGAAAACGCGTCTCTACTTACCTAATTTTCAGGTTACGAAACAACTTCCAGAACCAATTAATTTCGTAAGTAGAGGTCCCACTGTATATTTTAGGAGATTGACGTTATCGTCTGCGTGAAACTGCAGCTCTTGTGTTGTCTTTGTGGGTCGGAAGTGAAAAACATGGTTGCTGACAGTTGAACATGGCCGCTGTTTGGATTATTTATCCCTGGATTTGTTTGGTTGGGGAGGTTTTATCCCCTTTAAAGATCCTCCTCTGGCTTTGCCTCCTGGCCGTGCCCCAGGTTCAAGCTGTGACAGCCGCTCGCTGCCCGTCAGAGCTCACAGGGCGCCCGACCAAACTGGATCATCCTTACAGGAACAGGAAACAAAGCCCTCTTTAAGCTTTCTTCACCAGCATCTCCGTAACCAATTTTCCGCCCTCTTTTTCTGCGTCTGCGTCAGTTTTGGAGTCTCCGGTTCCAGTGGCCAAGAAAATGGAACTGACGAGGGAGAACATTAACGCTCTGTTGAGTTCTGGCTCTTTTAAACAGAAGACTTTGTCCACCTTCAGCAGGGGGAGCAACCAGACCAGCGGAGGACGAGGACCAGGTAGGAGAGAGCAGAGATTTGATCCATCGGTGCAGCGCTCAGACCTTTGCCCCGGCTCCTCGTCTCCAGCCTCCAAATGCTGTTACATTATTAAGCCTTTGTTTCCAGAGAGACTGCCGATAATTGTGCTAAAGCCGGCTGAAGGAGAGATAATTAAACAGAACCAAAGCTGGCCACACCAGTCGGACAGGGGATTTACTGTCACGGGGGGGGGGGGGGGACTCTGCACGCGCTTCTGCTGACGTGCAGTGAGAGGAGAAGAGATCAGCAAAGAGCCTGATGGCAAAGACAAAATGACACTCGAAACAGCGTTTTTTCCATGTTTAAGACGAAGCGGCTGAAAGTCACTTGGGCCACAGAGCTCGTCTCTGAGCTCTGGGCAATAATAAGTCAATAAAATAAAGCCGCCACCGCCGCGGCGGCGCGATTAAACGGATTCATGCTGAGGGGATAACGGAGCATCAAAGAAAGAGAAACAAAGCTTTGATCACCGTTGAGTCAGCAGGGGTGTTCAGATGTGAGGAACTCGGGGGAATGTGACGATCCATGTGATTTCAGAGCAGTAACAATTGCAAGTTTACAGTCAGAGGTCTATTATTAATTATTATTATGATTAATGTGTCTCTGTTCTGCAGTTAAAGTCGCCAGCGTCGACCCAAAGAGCCGCCTCAGGGACATTTCCAGAGAAGTTGCCCAGAAGGCTGGAGAAATGCGAGGAACGCCCGTCCCTCGAAAGGATTCCGAGAGGAGTGGTCACCGGCGGCCCGAGAGCCACCACAGAGGTACTGAGAGTCACAGCGGTCCAACTTCCACTCCTGCAGCCGTTACGTAAGAGGAGGGATTACGGCCCCACGTCGGTGGGGGGGCGATTTTTCTGCGGCGCTCTGCGTTCGAGCTGTGCGCTGCAGCGCGCTAACGCGCCATGCTAGCATCAGCCCGAGCGGGCAAATCGCAATGTTGTCGTGGTGGTGGGGGTAAATTTAACGGCACCGCTGACCCCACGGCCTGTCGACAACGGGAACTTTATGAAAGACGTCGGCATCGTAAGCGTGCGGCGTGATTTAGCTGGCTTGCTCAGCAGAATGTGGGCGGGGAGCTCTGCTGGGCCCGTTTCCAACCACTGACACTTAAATGCAGCATCAATTTGACTCCTGGTCGCTGCAGCCGTGACGTCGCTGCCAGGAAGAACCTTCCAGTCGGAAGAAGCCCGGTTCTCTCTGTGCGTTCCTCTTGTTTTGATCCAGACTCACGACGTTCTTGTCTGTGATCAGATCCAGGTCAGGACAGGACGTACTCGCGCTCCGTCTCGCCTCCGGAAAACGGCTTCAAACAACACGTGGAAAGCCGCCTCTACAGCAGCCAGGGCAAAGGCCCCACTCGAGGCGAGAGGACGCCCCACCTGGGGGGTCGGTCCTCGCAGGACCCGGCCCGCTCGCAGCCGAGGGCCCAGGCGTTCCCGGCGCCCTCCGGCGGAGGCCACCGCAGCCGGAGGCCGGACCGGGGCATCAATGGATACGACACCGACAGCAGTCAGGATTCCAGAGAGCGTCCGGGAAGCCGCAGTCGGCCGAGCCGCCCCTGGAAGCCGATGCGGGAGGTGTTGAACGTGGACAGCGTCTTAAGCGGCGGCGGCGGCGGCCAAATGGTGCATCAGGAACGGAGGCAGCACAGCCCAAAGAGGCGGCCCAGTAGCGAGTCACCGACCCGCCATAGAGACGCAGATTTCACGTGGGGGGGCAGAGAGGAGCGCCAACCCAAGAGCCTGATGACCATCTACGAGGACGAGCAGAAGCACGAGACCGGCGGCAGCCGCAGCTCGCTGGACTCGGACAGCCGGGGCGGCTACAGCGACAAGGACCGCCCCAAAGGCCCGGCGGCGCTGAAGGCTCGCAACGACAACTGGAGGATCCAGAGGACCGAGTCTGGATACGAGAGCAGCGACAGGCTGAGCAACGGCTCGGCCAACCTGGACTCGCCCGTGGTGGAGAACCTCCGGCCCGTCCCAGAGCAGCACCTGGGCAGGTAAAGTGGAACCCGCTCTGTGAAGCCTCACAAACCGTTAACCCTCAGCCCGTCCAGCATTTTCTAACTGTAGTTCTGAAGTGACGGGTCACACCAGAACCACGTCTGATAGTCCAGCAGACAGAACCGCCCGAGCACAGGCTGACACCTCGCTGTTATTACCGTAGAAACGCAGACAGCCAATCTGCAGCCGCCTTTTTCGGATCAGACCCAGCAGCGTCTTCAAGTGCTGGTAGTGATGAGGCGCTCAGGTATCCATGGTAACTGGTGCACGCGGAATAAGATGCCTGATTTTGTTCCGCAGGGACCACCTCCCTCCGAGGAGCGACGATCTGAAGACTGACGCTTTGCAGCTTTTCTCCGGTACGTCTCACATCTGCCCGCCGCTTACGCCCGGTGGCATCGGCGCCGCCACGCTCTCAGGTGAACGGGTCGTAAATGAAAGCGCCGTCGCAGCTCGGCCTTGGCTTGAAAGAAATCCGCCCCTGCCGGCGAGACGTGCGTCCGTGGCTGGGACCCGGAGTAGGAGGATTGTACAGTACAGCCGCCTGATTTATTGTTCCGTCGGTGGCGCTGAGGCCGCGGCCCGATTGAAAGGATGCTGGAATAAGCCGGCGCCGCTTCCGCTCCCTCTCCTTGACCTTTTTTGTGCAGAGGAAAGTTAATTTTGAGCCACTCAATAGAAATGCGTGCGACAGAAAGTGCTCGGCTATAAAAAGAGGCTAAATTATTTTACACAGGAGATGGGGGCAGATTAGAGAGGGATGTGGGAGCTGGGGGGGGCTTTTTTTTTGTTCTTTAAGCAGCTTTCTGATGTCTCGGTGACGGCGAATCAGCTCCCAAATTAACAAGTATCTTAAAGAACCGCGGACTAATTCCTGCAGGAACCCGCCGAGTTAATCCTGAGTAAGAGGGGCGGATGAGGAGGACTCGTGGGGGCGGGAAGCGCCGCGGCGAGGCGGAGAAAGTGCCGGATTGGCGGCGCCGCGGTTGTTTTGAAGCCTTGAAGTTGTGCGGCAGCGATCAGAAACGATCACGTGACGGGACAAAGCCCAGGAATCCTCTCACACAGGTACCTGCGCATTCACGCCTGAGCACGCCCCCTAGTGTCCGCACGCAGCAACGACAGTTATGTGTTTGACCCGGCAGACGCCGTGTTGAGCGATGGTGTTGACGTCCTGGACGCGCTGGCGCTCTCCTCTCCCCTCTGGCGTTGACACGCTGCAGCCAGCGGCTGCAAAGTCACTTCCTGGCCCGACCCCAGTCTGGGTTTAGCCGGAGTCTCGGAAGGCTCAGCAGATTCCAGCGCTCCATTAAAGTCCAAAATCCCTTGTGAAAGCACGCAGATGTGGGCGGGCCGTTTCCGCCAGGAGCCCAGCCAGCGTCGGAGGTCGCCCCCCCCCCCCCCGGGTTCCTCGGCGATGACCTCCTGTGCAGTTCTGAATAAATCTGCCAGGTCTGTAATGGTTCCAGGCAGACGTCGTCAGAGCGGCGCTCTCAAAAGGTTGTTATGTCTCGGCATCGGGTCCGAAGTGACGATTCCTCAGAGGAGCGCCGTGCTCAACCTCCGTCTGTGTACAAAAATGCCAAATGTCCTTCAGCTGAGCTAAATATTGTCCTCAGTGGAGTGAACGCGTGCTCGTAAAAGATGACACGGGTTTGCGCTTCCCTTCTGCAGCCTCGCAGGTTAGCGTGTTTAGCCGCCAGGCTAATCCCCTCCTCTCGCTCAGGTGGCGTTGCCCACCGTTCCGGTGTGGAACAGGAGAGTTTCCCGGCCAATTAAAACGGCCGGTGCTGCGTCCCCGAGGCTGAACGTCGCTGCAGCGGGGGTCTGGAGAGGCCCGACCCTGGAGGAAGCGCACGCCAGCGGCGAGGATTTAGGCGCTAATGCTTTGAGAGGAGAGAGGCTGCGTGAGGTTTTTCTGCTGACGGACCACAGATGGTCCTTGGCCTCCGTCTCTGCTCGCTCTGCCCCCCCCCCCCCCCCCCCCCCCCCCCCGGTCCACCTTAAATCACCCCCGCCACGCTCTCTTGGCAGACGTGTTTGCTAGCATGTTGTTTGCGGTCTAAGTGGTGAAATCAGCGTTATCTGCTCCATAACTCGCCGGCGTCGCGCTCCGTTCCGGACGCTTTATGGATTTTTCCTTGCTTTCATTCGTTCCTGCTGCGAAATCTCCCAGAGTTCATTCTGTTTCATTTGTCCTGCGAGCTCAGCTCTAACAGACCCTGGAAATGGACCCAGATTCTCTTCGAGCGGCGGCGTTCTCGGGCTGGATCAGACGCTCCGACACTTCCTGTCTGCACCGGGCTCAAGACCTCAGTCTGAACCCTGTTAGATAACGTCTTTGTTGGAGGCGGGGGGGGGGCAGGACAGATGTGTTGTTTAGCCGTCTGTTAGCGACGAGCTCATATGAAACCCTCCTGCCTTCCAGGTGAACCGGAAAAATTCCCAGATCTACAGGATGGGAGCTTCCTGCTGGGTCAGCCCATCCAAAGGTAACAACAGTTTGGTGCGGGTGTCGGCGCCGCCCGATGCTGACCCCGTTTGTGCTCTGCAGACGCCAGGCCTTCAGATACACTCCTGGAATCCTGGAGCAGGACAGCGGACCGGAGGAGAACGTGGACGGGAGCCCGGTCAGCCCGGTCAGCCCGGTGCCCCCCTACTTGGCAAAGACCAGCAGCTCTGAGTGGAACAGTTCGGACGACCTCGCCGGACCGTCCTCTGAGCACGAGGAGTCCAGTACCGTTGAACCTCTGTCGCCCCCGCCGGTGCCCCCCAAGACCTTGGGACTGGCTCATCCCGATTTGCCCGGCGTGCGCCCCCCACCCCTGGAGTCACCGTCCCAGCCCGGCCCACGTCACCAGCCCAGAAACGACTCCTCTCTGCTGTCCCACAACACCCTCCGCCGCTGGATCGAGACCCCCCCCGAGCACAGGTTCTCGTCGGACGCCAGCTCCAAGTCGGGCTCGTCGGACCAGGACCGGAACGAGCTGTCGGCCAGCGAGAGCGACGAGAGGGCGCCCAGCCCCAACGCCGACCTTGCAGACGTGGTTCTTCCGACCACCTACTTCTCTGTGGACAACTGCATGACGGACACGTACCGGGCCCAGTACCACAGGAGGCCGGCCCAGTTCACGAGGGCGGAGGAACACACGTCGTCGGGGGAGAGTGACGCGGAGGGGAGGAGGCTGCCCGCAGACCTTCAGCTGACGGAGCCCAGAACCAGACCAGAACCAGGTACGGCTGTTCCTGCTAACGTTGCTCCCTTTAGCAAAGGTGGCGCTGACCCGGAGGCTGTGTCCCACAGGGTACCCGACGGTGAAGGCCACGGCCCGGTGGAACCCGGTCACCCCCAAAGGTCTGGACGAGCACGGCTTCCTCTGAGCTCGGGGCCGGACTGGGATCCAGCGACGCGTTTGAGGCCTTGATGGTGGCGAGCCGACCCAGTTGGCCATCGAACCGGTTGCCAAAGAGATTAAAGAGCGAGTCGCCGCGTTGAATGTGAACGAATCGTGAATTTGCACAATAGACAGCGGGTACGGGGGGGGGGGGCGGGGCGTAAAAGTTGGGTTCTGTTGAAGATGCTTCTGGATCGGGCCAGAGATGATTGTTGATGACTCTAGTACTTCAGTGTTATGGGGGGTTCTGTTCTGTTCTGGACTTAGCTTTAACGTACATTTTAGGAGGTGATTCAACAACCTGGGCGCCGTTTGAACAGGACTTTAAACTGGATCCCAAGGATCTGTGTACACGTGAAGGTCCGGGACGCCCAACCGGTCTTCTCTCCATCCCAGAACATCTCTGTGGGTCTGGCAGTCCCACCTGAGGGTTGGCTGCTGAACTGGGTTATGCAAAATCCTGGCAGGAATCTTAATTTAAGGGAAGTGCAGGGCGCCGCGAGGCGGTCCGAGCGCCAGTCGGGTCGGCTCCAACGAGCTGCCGCTGCGCACTGCCGTTCCACGGTTGGAAGGCTGCAGAAAACTATATTTAAGTTTTGTTTCTTAAAAAGCTAAGCTAGGCTAGGCTAAGCTAGGCTAGGCTGCTTTGATTTTAGATGGTTTGATACAAGCTGAAGTGGATTCTGGCCTCAGCAGACTGCACAGTGCCTTTTGTAGTTTTCTATGTCATGAAATGGAGACGTTTGAGCCATTTGTATAAAAAAAAATACAAAACTTTCATTTAAGAGAATTTTTGTAATGTTTAATTTTATTTTTATTGATTAACAGTTGAATAAACAGTTTTATTGAACCCCTCTTGGTTGTGACCGTCCAAATGCTGTTGCGGCGCGGGTGTTTGCTGCCACCTGGTGTCCAGGGTCGGTAACTGCAGCTACTCACCACCCGGATACACGACTTCAATTTGTTGAATTATCGTGTGAATAGAAATATTCTGATCATGCGGGGATTAGAAGACAATCCGAGGCGGCGTTATGAGCCAGTCTTTTACTGGAATCAAAGATTTGAAGTCAGATTTACACTTCGGAGAAGTTCGTTTCACGCATCGGTTGCGAACAAATGAGACATTTTGTTGGAATTAAAAGGAAGACAATTATTTTCAGAAGTTAGTTGAACGCATAAATGCAAAGAAACGTGGAAATCGCTCTCAACCTCACTAAAACCAATTTTTAGGGAGATCTTCAACAGATTCGAGCCAAAAGATTCGGTTTGAATCGGCTGCATCCAGAGATGGTACGTTTGTGTCCAACGTAAAAAAATACGCAAACAGTTAAAGTACGTAAGACGACGCACGTTTAAAGTGTCATTACTAAATAAAACTTAACTCCTTACGATACACGACAGAAAATTACGATTATGTTTTTTTCCTCTAAAGGAAATGATAAGTGTCGATTTTCGACCTTCCGTCGTGATTTTACGAGGAGATCCTGAATGCGTCATCGTCAGCATCACCTGTGCGGTTCGAAGCAGGTGTTTCTGATGAGAATCGTCTGTTGACCGCAAGGACTCGTCCAGCCAACGAAGGAACTGAAAGGAGCGTAAAAACGGACGGATATGGAGAGATTAAAGACAAGAAAGACTTGAAGCGCGAAGCAAAAGCGGAAGTCTGCCGACAGGTGAGTGATTTTGACCTCGAGCGCTGATTTCGGGCGTCTCGCGCAAGAGCACGAGCGGCTGCTTCAAGCTACCTGTGGCTTTGTTCAGTCAGGTGATGCAAACTGCTGCCCCCTGGTGGCGGATCTGAGCACTGGCTGTGAATCCTGTTCAGGTGATTGACAGAAGCTAGCACGCTAATGTTGGGTAGCGCCTGCAGAAAATTAAAGTCGCAGTGTGTTTTTTTCCTCATCTTCCATGTTTGCTGCAGTGTTTTAAAACCTGAAAATGGGAATTTTGGTTTGTTTTTTCCGACTTTGTCCATAAACATTGAGGCGGGTCCCCCTCCATCGCTGCTAGCTCGTGTTGGCCGATTCCGACAGAAGCCCCGACAGGACAGATTGACACTGTTGCGTCATCGCGTGTCCTGTTCTTGGGTGTCTGATCCAGTGGTGTAACTAACTATATTTTTATTATAATACTTTTTAATCTGGAGGGAAGCTGAGTTTTCCTTAAATGTTGCTGCGGTCCCACCGGTGGCCACCAGGGGGCAGCAACGTACAGCGCTTGTATTCCATCCCAGCCTGAGGCTGTTTCCCAGTTTATGAACCAGTTTCTCTCATGTAACGGAGCAAAAAAGGGGAAAAGTCAGCAACAACCGGAGGAACAACGGCAGCTTTTGTCGTCGCCGTCAGTTTGTCACCTGCAACGAATCAAAATGCGAATGAGAGAAGCTGGACCGGGACTCGGAGGAGGCTTTCAAGACGTGCCCACAGACTGAACTTGAACGGTCTTTCATCGCGGCTGCTAACTTTTATGGCCTTTTTTCCCCCGTTTAATTGCAGTTTGAAAACGTTTAATCCGTCCTTTAGCTGAGGAAACCAGTTTCTTTGTGCGCTGCCGCCATAATCTCCTCACACAGGCCGCCCTGATTGCATGTTGCTGCTTTGACCTCAGCAGGCTGCTTTGCTCCTTTTTTTTCTTTTTTTTTTTTCTTAAAAGCTCATTTAAAAAAGTTAACCCTTTGTTGCTTTGACGTCGGAGCCCTTTAAAGTTGCCGCAACGAGCCTGTAAATGTTTCCGACTGTTTTTCCTCTTGACTGGCAGCGGTTGCTTTGATTCCGCTTTGATTAAAATTGAGGAAGAGTTCGGCTGATTTGGATTAGAGCCGCGACGTTGCCGCAAATGTCAGCAACTAAATGCTACGCGGCGCTAGAAAAAAATTGCCTGAAATGATTAAGTTCAGCCTGATGGTTTAATCTGAAGATGATCATTCAAAAACTGCGGGGATTAACGAAATCTGAGGCCTGAGCGACGACATCGCTCTGATCTTCAACCTTAGAATTAGCTGCCATTAGCCATGTTTACGCCATTGTGGAGGTCGCTCATTCAAATAGCATGTAGCATTGAAGCACGGCATTAAGTATTACTCTGGAAACGGTTTAGCTTTAACTTAGCAGCTACAGCAACACCAGCAAACCAGGCTAATATGATTCCTTGTACCACAAAAGGGCAGCGCTATTCATGCTGCTATAGGGTTAGCCATATAATGCTAATGTGCTCTGGTTTTCAGCTTTTTAGCCCACTGTAGATAAGAACATGTTTTTTCGTGTCTCCCTGGAAACCAGTGTTTCCAGTGTGTTGTCACGTGCTCAGGTGGAAATGCTAACACCCTCCTGGCAATATTTGCTTTCCCGTGAATGTTCGGTCGCGCCGCCACGTTACCCGAAGCGCGCCGCAAAACATTTCCAACGACCTCACCTGCCCTTGAAGCTCAGCGCGAAGCGGCAACTTTGTGTTTCCTCCTTGGCGTCGACCAAACAACCTTATCTTTGGCGGTTGTTGAAACAGTCGGCGGGCGCGCGCGACGCGTAATCTCCATCATTCACTCCTTGTGTGCTCAGCTTTGGCGGCGAGGATCAGCTGACCATTAATGCGCTCAAAGACATGGAGTGCGTAGAGAAAGTGCGACTTTGCCGCCCCGACCCCCCCCCCCATATGTTCGCTGCAATGATCAGGTTTGACGTGCACGGCTGTGAAGACGGGTCATTTCCGCTGCCGAGGAACTTATTCCAGACCATAATATAAAAGGTTCAGAGGTCGTTTCCTTCCTGAAGCCTCGTTAAATGTCTTCAGTATCAGTTTGCTAATGCACAAGCTAGCAGGTCCATGATCGAGATATGCTAATTGTGATCGCACTAGCTAAAGCTGCTAAAATCTATAGCTCCTATTGGGGGGTTGAATGATCCTTACCCAGGATTAGCATGTTGCTACACGTGAACAGGTATATGATTCTATGCAGACGATGATTGATTGTACCGACGAAAGAAACTCGAATGCTTGAATGCTTTCTGACATTAGCAATGCTAACTTTTTTCCCTAAAATGGGACATGCGATGCCTTCACCTACAGGAAGTTGACCTCGTAGCCACACGCGTCATAAACAGTTTAATTTTCATGAAGCCTCTTTAGCTTAACCGTAACGATGGAATGATGAATGTCCTCGGGTCAAGCAGCAGGGTTGCCTGTAGTGTTAGCCCGGTTTGTGCATCTCTGCTATGCTAACATCTGGTCTATAATTACAATATTTAGGGGGTCATATTTGCAGAACTCATGCGGAGGACTCGCGCGCCATCCGCACGCCGCCGCGCCATCCGCACGCCGCCGCGCCATCCGCACGCCGCCGCGCCATCCGCACGCCGCCGCGCCATCCGCACGCCGCCGCGCCTTTAGCCTCCATCCCGTGGAAACATGCGAGTCAACAGTGTTTGACATTTGACAAAACGGCGCTGGAGCGCGCGGGCGGATCAGAACCCGCTCTGCCGTCGCCAAATTAATTCTTCTTGGATTTCACAAATATGACCCCTGATTGCCGGTTGTCAGGAGGGGGGAGGGGCGGCGGCGGCTGCGAGGTCACTCGGCTGCTGATACATGAAATGATTGGGAGAGTGCGGCGTGTTCCCATTATCTTGTCCCTTGCATTGTAATTATCACTGCTGCTCTTTCTGCACCAGTGCTCCCATCTCTCCTCGCCATTGTAATCGTGATTGACTGGTGCGGCGGCCAAAACAGCGGCGCCTGAAAAGGCATCAGACACACATCTCATAACCGCCCCGCCGCCTGATCTCCTCCTCCTCCTCCTTCACACTCGCTGCCTTTCTTTCCATCCCTGGTCTCTCTCTTTTTTCCGGTTTGACGGGGGAGGGTCACGTTTGTAGATGAGCGCCGATGGGTCGGCGTTATCGAACGTGCGCGTCTTCAGCCCGATTGGAGATAATTACAGTTTGAGTTGGACCCATGCGTGAATTCACTGTGAACTCTTGAAGTGTGACATGATGGATGGAAATTACCACGAATCGGCGGCGCCAGCAGGAGCATGATACGGCGACTCGGCGTTAGCGGCGTACGTGATGGGGACCTGAGTTTTGGGAGTCGAGGCCCCTGGAATCTCGTGGAAGGGGCCACGTTTGGACAGTGTCGTCCCCGTCGTAGAGGGACGCAGGTTCGTTCTCCAGAAGAGACTCTGAGGAACCGTCTGAACCCCCCCCCGACGTCTCTGCAGATATTTAGACGGTTCGAGACGACGGCGTTGATGTATGGCCGGCAGCTGCAGAGGAGAACGAGCTGAGGTGGAGGGAATGCCTGATGGATATCGGGACATTTGTCAGACATCTGTCTGCTTATTTTAGGGGTGAGAGATGAGATCATCAAATCCAGATTCTGCCGCAGCCGAGCGGCGGAGTTGATGGACGACGTCTTCTGGTGTGTTGAGGAGAGAGGAGGACAAATGTCCCAAGTTCTCCTTTCCTTTAAAACAGGAGACCAACAAACAAAAAACATCGGTTGTGTTTTTAAGGACCACCGAGACGGTTATTTAAGGCAGCTCCAGGATGCTAACGCAGCTAATGCTGTCCCACCTCGCGAGTATAGCGGAGTTTGTCCTCCGGAGCTGTGGGACACCAACAGAAGCGCAATGTCCCCAGTGGGCCCGTCATTCTGATGCAGCGTACCGATCGTGGGACACGTGCCAGACGTTGCCAACATCTGAGTTTTTAGTTTCTGTTTTTCGAGTGCAAATGGGGCAAACGTGGCACAGATGGTTGTGGTCAAAGTTCCAGTTCCTGGTTCAGAACGTCCTTAATGAGTCCGCGCAGACGAAGCATCTGTTTCGGTATCGAAACGAGCTCGGCGTGTGGATGATGTCATCCGCGTGGCCTCGAGCCACAGTCGGAAATCTCAAATTCAGGGGCCCTTATTCAGATTTTACACTCTTTCTTGAGTGAACTTGAGCCACCAAACTTAGTTCTGCAACGGGTTTTCAAACTGTTTCAGTCGAGGGCTCTTCGGAGCCTTTTTGCCAAGTGGAAATCGGAGGGAAAAACAAAAAAAGCTGTTAGCAAATACAGGCAAACCAGCATAAAAGCTAATGAAGCACCCACGTAGCTGCTGTAGCAAGGTAATGAGTGTACTTAGCTGGAAGGGGAAGGACATCTCCAAAGGATTTTCAGTGTGTGCCCACTTCCCCGAGTGCTTAATCATGGTGCTTGATTATGAACACCCATTAGAGCCCGTGAGTCAGTCAGTCCCACTCGTCCGTGGAAGGAATCACAGCGGCGTGATTGAATTCAGCGCTCTTCGTCATCGGCCGCGAGAGCTCGCCAGGAGGCGTTGGAGAGGGACACAACGATCCAGACCCTTTCGGGCCTTTTATGAGCACCTCAGGGAGGTCCGAGTGCCAGTCGATGGGACGCGTGGAGGGGAAGAAGAAATAATCCTGTCCGTCCGGGCTTCCAGGAAGAGAAAGAGATGGAAATGATGGCTGATAATTAAACTAGCTTAGCATAGATTTAAATCAAGAATTCTCTCGGTTTTTCCCTTTTCCTGTCCTCTACCAGCCTCCCTCGTCCCATCTCGTGTCCCTTTCTCCTTTGTCTGTGGTGTCGTAATGCGGGGCGCACCTGCTTCATCCAGCTGTCAATTACGGAGCAGAATTACAGACTGGCGAGCAATTAAGGCCCGCCTCCTGCGCCGGCCGGCGCTGCTAATGAGTTTCCCCTGTCATTGATCAAAGTCACAATCACACTCCAGCCAGAGTTCCCCAGTTAATTTTCCTTCTTTTTCAACCCAGAGAGCATCTACGCTGTTCCTGTTTATGGACAAATGGCTGAATTTTTAATAGCTGGGTCCGTCTTCAGGTGGTGGGCGTGGCTCTTCTCAGGCCACCTGCACAGCTGATTGGCTGAGCGTAGCGGTGGAGCTACTAGGGTCAGACCGCAGCTGTTCAGGTGATACTACGAGCAATCCGATCAGATCTGTGCAAGTTATCGAGGCGAGGCGAGACGTAGTCTGAGGAAAAGAGGCTAACTTTTAGCCTTGTGGAGATGTTGATGTCAATGGGCGGCGTTAGCTCAGGCCGGAGGGACCTGGGCCGAGAAGTGGCGGGTTCTTGGCTTAAATCATTGGAGGTGTTCTGGTGCCAGGACACTCTCGGAGCACCGCCCAGGAACCCTTGAGCAAGCTACCGAGCCCCCAAAATGCTCACATGGGGCCGTGGTTGAGCTGGTGCTGACCCGTACGTAGCTGGGATGGACTCCAGCACCTTCCTGACAGGGATGTGGCGGTCAAGAAAAGCAGTGACATCATCACACTGCCCTAAATAGCAGTGACGCTAACTCGAGCTACCCGGGTTGAGGAATCTCAAGAGTTTAAATCTTAAAGGTGTTTTTTTCCCCACAGCTTGGTACATTCTTGCAATTTCTACTTGCTTTCTTTTTTCCTAAATCCAACGGACTTGGCGGTCTCCTCGGACCGCCGCCGCGGATCATTTAATGGAGCCCGTCAGAGGGGGGCTGCTTGTACATCTACTTCTCATTATGCAAGTGTCAGGGTTTGAGCGGAGGGCTTCCTGGCGAATAATGGAGGAATGACACCGCTTGTTTGTTTTCCCGTGGATGTGAAACACGGCACGGCGAGGGGAGGGAGGAGGCGGCGGCGGGAAGGACGAGGTGTTCAGAGCCAGTGGGCACAGGCTTGTGACTGACAGCCCGCCTCCGAGGGAACCATCACCCACTCCCCCACTCGCCTTTTTCCCATCTCGCTGAAATTGCCTCCGTGATATCGAGACTCTTTCTGCCGCGGAATTTCAATTAGCCCGAGAGTTTCCTCTTAAAAGCGCTCCGATCCTGCCGGGGTGAGAACCTCCTCCCGCAAATTAGCTAATGAACAAATTGTTCATGGTGGCGACCTGAGGAGAACTGTTGAGTGAGGCGAGCAGGAAGGTGCGATGATGGGAATCGGAGAGTGATTAAAGCGCGCTAGCGTGACGCCGCAGCATCTCCGCGACCGACTGCGCCCGTTTTTTATTTTATTTTTTTGTTTCAGTTATCAGATCTGCGCCTCGTGCCGGAAGTGTTTTGTCTCGAACACATGCGAGGAATTATTAACCGACGGCGCCGTGATTAGAACTCAGCGCTAGCTGCACAAAAGGCTACAGAGGCAGAACCGCGTGAATAGAAGTGCTGTAATCCACGAGATGTTTCCGGGAACTTTCTCCTTTTTTGGCCGTTGCCGTGGGAACGCTGCACATTAGCATCGTCGGGCGCCGTCTGTGTCCCGCTTCTGTTAATGCCTCAGCGGAAATCAGGAAAAGTTGTTATTACACGACCCAGAAACTTGGTAACACTGTTCGTAGCAGCTGTTGAACCCGTCAACGTCTGACATCAGAAACAAGAGCTACTGTAGCAACGATAGCATGCTAAAGCAAACGTGCCTTGGAGTCAGGACGTCAACATTTAAACCAACCAGTCCATTGGTGGAGTTAGCAAAGCTAACGTTGGTGGAGGCTGATGCTGTCAGTCCTTGTTCTGGTCATGTGACTTCTCATGTGCTCGTAGCTTCTACTACGTGAAACGGAAGGTAGCGTTAATCTGATGTGTGAAGAACAACCGCTGCTCGTCACACACGCGTTCGCGGCGTCGAATGTTAAAGTGATTTAGCACGAATCCGTTTTAAAACGGAATTCTCCCGAGTGTTGATTCGTCTTTAATATCACTCGGATGGCGCTCCAAGTTACAGCTTATTACTTTCAATGGCTTCAGCAGCACGTCACCACCGTCCCGGCACCCACGTACTCATGGGAACGGAACCCCCCCCACTCACACACACACACACACACACACTCTCACACACACACACACGGAAGTAGATATTTCCCTAATGGAAAAGCTCATTGCAAAAATATAGCGATAAAAACTAGCCGGCGCGCCATCAAACTATTTTACAGCGTCAGCACAAACGCGGCGGTCTGTCTCTGCTGAAGTTTATGGCCATTGATGACTGGACCCCCCCCCCCACCACCACCACCACCACCACCACACACACACACACACACACACACACACACACTCTCACACTCGTTGCCTTTTGAAAGGAAGCTGCCAGCACATTAATTTGACCACAGTCATCATTTCATGTGCGCCGACTTCCCGGGAAAAATAAAAGCTCCGATGACGGAGCCTAATTTTAGTCCTCGTCCCCCAACTATAAATCAAACGTCTCAAAAGGACACTTTTCGGTGTGTGTGTGTGGATGCTTCCCGGAGAGCTCGTCCCCTTTATTCAATCACTCTCCGATTGACGGTCCGCGCGCCATCACGCCGGGATGGTGGCGAGCAGCAATGTGCCGGAGGTATGGCGCGGCCCAACGCTCGCCTCTAATTGGCGCTCGAGCGTCTCATGTCGTGGCGGTCTTTTCTCTGTCCTGCTGGTGGGGACACGGGCAGAGAGGGACAAAAAGCTTTCTGAAAAGCCGCTGATTAACCTGTCATGTTCCAGACAGGTGTCCATTAGGCCGTAATCGGAGGCTCGACGCCATGAAATTGACATTTTCAACCCATCGTGGAGGCGCCGGACCGGAGCGACGGGCGTCACGGCCGCCGCCGCAACCTGTGCTTTCATCTGCCACTTTCACACGTGCACAGATCCTTTTTATGGGTCGCGAGGGGGGTCGGCAGCACTTCCAGCAGATGAGGGGAGAAGGGCAGGAAAACCGCAGTTTTGTTAGCATTAGCATTAGCAGCATATGGCGCTGTCATTTCTTCTCCCTCGGCCGCTTCTTAGATCTTTCCATCTTTGAGGTTTCCGGTCGCTCCGGCGGCGGGTTTCAAGCCTGCTGAGATGGGAGGATTTCCCCACGTCAGCAGATCCAACATGTCCACCAGCTCCCGTATCTCTCCTCCTCCCCTCCGTCTTCTGGCTCCGATCCGTCCGTAAGTCAGCAGGAGTGGTGGCGGTGTTGTTGTTTTGATGCAGGACTTGATAGATTTGTTTGCTGCTGCATTCATTTGCTCGGCATCAGGGAGCTGACGGGCCGTAAAATGAAAATTTGCCTTAGATTTTCAGCACGACTGTTTGGGGGCAGGAGTGGAAGAACTCCCCCTGTGCTCCACATACATATTTTTCCATATCCTAAAAGTCGGCGGGTACCTGCTCCGAATGACAATTAGCAAATGAGGAATGGCTCCCGGGAGGGCGCCGATAACGCCCGAAAGGTTGCGATACCGCCGTGAGATTCTCCCGCGCCTTCACCCATGTTGTTGCTGCTGTAAAGAGAGCTGGTGATTAAAAAGTGACAGTTATGGATAGAGTCCTGCTTTTCAGGTAATTAGATTCAATTAAAACGCAGGCGCGCCTCGCGGCGCCCACCGCCGCTAATTAAAATGAATGTGACGCAAACAAACTGGGGCGTTTTCCTGTTGTGAAACACGGTGCGGGATGAGAAGTCAAGGAAAAGGGCTCACCTTTTGTTGATCACGCATAACGAGTTCTCTCAGGCAAACTTAGCAAAGTACAGTGGAAAAAAACGCAACGATGCTAACGCTTTCAGCGGCGCTATTGGTCGTATGATTAAAAAAATAATGACAGGTATCGAAAGTCACCGTTGTGAGAACCACAACCGGGGTGATTCGAGAGGTCTTAGCCGAACAGGAAGCTACAGTCCAGAAATGAGCTTCGTGGTCCCAGAAGGTGAAAGTTCGTGGTGGATTAGTTTGTTTTTCTTGTTTTTGAGGTCACTTATACGTAACGTACTGATGGAAAAGGGAAAAGTTGTCATCTGGTTGCCAGGAGCTTATTGAAAGTGTTTCGCAATCATCTGAAACTCGTCGGTTTTTCTCGTAAGCTCTCGTGTCGATCTCCAACAAAAGACCCGAAGCCGGAGAAAAGGTCAGCCGGAAAAGACGAGATGGGAAGAAACAAGAAGTCAGGTTACAAATGAACAGGCTAGCAGCCTTTTATCGCCCCCTGCTGGTCAACCACAGTGTTTAATTAAGCCCCTCCTCCCTCAGGGACCAAAGGGTAAATCAACGCTAAAGAAATGAGGAATATTGCAGGTTCTGCTACCCGGACCCGGCGGAACCACGAGGACGGCGCTCGCTGGGTTCCCGACACCCCATTGCTCTTCCCCCACCTTGCGGTTGCGGCCAGTGTCACGGAGCGCGGGATGATGGAGCACCCTCATTCCGAGCCGAGGGAGCGCTGAAGGTGAGAGTCGGCCGGAGACCCACTTCTTTAATCCCGGCCGGCTTTTGCCACCTCGTTCAGGAAGATAAATGGACTTTTGACACAAACACTCGTCCAATTTTGCTTAAAACAAAAATGTTTGCGCTTTCCATCCCCTGGATGGCTCGTGTGGCCGTTGCCGGGATGCAGCCGGTTTAAGGCGGCGGCGGAAAGGTTTGATGGAGCGTGAACAATGTTTCAATGTTTTTTCAAGTCTTTGTTCCAAACAGAAGCTTTGAAAATGACTTTTAAAGCAATTATGGCGCTCATCGACGTAAAAGATTTATGTCTGAAGGTTGTCAACAAGGAAATCTGCTGCTGCTGACAAGACGTGTGCAAACAGGCGTTCCGAGTGTTGCAGGAATCCAGGTGTGTTCCTGACGAACAAACCGCGGGGGGCAATTAGAGAAGCGCTTCCACACCTGCGCTCGCCAGCGAAACCAGACTTGAGAAAAATCCCAGGTGACTTCTCCTGGAAGAGCGTTCGGTGTTCCAGGCACTCGATCGGGGGCGGTTTTTGGGTTTGGTTTAAGACTATTTCTGTCCTGATACTGCTGTTTCTGTTGGACCGCTAGCTTCACGTAAGCTAAAACACAAGACCTAGCATTAGCTGTCGCCGATAACATTTCCAGGTTCCTCCCATCGGTGGAGTCTTGACCGTTACTGGTCCATTTCCCCTCCTGACTGGTGTTTTTGCTCCCGGCTTGTAGCACAAATGGGTTTTCACGCTTGGTCCTACTGGGTGTGTTGGAGTTGATGGTGTGTGGAGGAGGACACGGATCGCTCCCGTCCTCCACTCCTCCACCGTCAACCATCCTGTCTTTATTTTGACCCAAAGTCAAAACCTCCTCAACTTTTATTGGGCCTTAAAATCTGAGAGGAAGTCGCTAATTTTCCCTGCTGTCTTGTCCGTGTTAAACTTTAATTGGTAGTAAAAAAAATAATTGCGTGTTTTATTCCTGTCTCTGTGATGTCTGACTTTCTGGTTGATTCCACTTTAGCTGTAAAATTTAAAGACCATTTTTGGGTTATTTTCCAGGTTTATGGAATTTCCACCTTGTGTCCCAGTAGCTTCACCAGTTACGCCAGTCTTTCTGGTTCATTCAGCTAATGTTCAGCTAATGCTAACATCCAGCGTGACTTGAAATTGTCACTTTTCTTCAGTTTGTCCAGTTCGGCTGAAACGCAAACATTCGTGGTTGAGAAGCTAACCCTCGCTAGCTTTAGCCAGAACATTGCCAACAAAGTTACAAACTTTTTTCCGTTATAGTTTCTGCCTGACTTTTGTTGACCGTATCGATACTTTCCAACACAAACTCCCACTATTCCTCCCAAATCTGCCCAAACTTTGTATCGTGCTGTCGCGCGAAGCTTTGTCTCGCCATTGATTTTAATTAAAATGTAAAGTTTGATGTCCAAACGACTTCTGCTCTAATCTCGGTCGCTTCGGCTATGAAAAGCCGGAGCCTTCATAAAGAACCAGGACTGATATTGTTTCCTGTAACGCAACTCCGCTCTCCATTTGATTGCTTATCTCTTTTATTAGCTTGATGCTATTACTGGCTCGGCGGCGTGGCTTTCATTATCCATTTTTATGCATCGGTATTCTCTGGCAATTGTTATCGCCATGAGCTGGCCCTGTTGTTTGCGTGTGACGGATCTGTGGGTTGCTGATCCGCCCGTCCTCGTTGAGGACCTGAAGGTTCGCCGGGTTACTTATTCAGGTGATAGACATCTTTATCAGCGGAGGGGAGCGCTTTAAAACATGGAAGCGCAGGCATTTGTCTGGACAACAGAAGCTCGTCCGGATGCCCATCGGACCCTGATGATCCATCTAAATCCTCGAGTCTGAAGGTTCAACAGCTTTATTTGAAATTTACAATCAAACTAAGCTGGAAAAGGCCTAAACTCTTTTCGTGACTCCGTGGGCGCCCTAGCTTCTCCAGGACCGTGGAAAAGTACTGGATTACTCCGCGCTTCTGGCACGGCCGAAGGTCAAAGTTTCCGATGCGACCGCCAACTCATTTATTGTTTTAATGTTTCCAGCTGATGACTCCGAAACTGCTCGTTAGCGATTCTGCGGAATCGAGGAGCCGATCCTTGTTTACCCAGCAGCCCCAGCCGCAGCCTCTTATCCACACACGCCGGCGTAACGACGCCTTCGCCCGCTGGCGATGGCGGATGCCATTAACGCTCGCGACGATGGCGCTGATGACTCGAGACTCGCATTAAGCCCAGAGTGCGAACGCTCCTCGTCGTTCTCTCCTCCCGCTGCGTCTAATGGCGGTTGGCATCAACGATTGCTGATGAGGACATTTAATCCATCCCGCACAAATTTAGCCGCCGTTATCGCTGCGATCCCTCTGTAGTCTGAGTGGCACGCGCAGACGCCAGGAAACATGTTGGAAAGTTACACAAAGGCTTTTCCAGAAATCCAGACCGGAGCAAGTTTCGAGGCTCCCGGAGTGAGCTCCATTCAAAAGTCCACATTAGCCGTGTTTTTCCCGCTAATTGTTCCGATTAGATCGTCTTTAACCTTAAGAGTAAAAAACATGGAGTCACTGTAATGAAACACTTATTATTCCAGACCCATTTAACGTGACATTTCTCTTTATTGGTCAGTTTAATGGTCTTTTCCCTACCAGAACTTTAATTATTCATCGATATTAAAGTTTAAATCCACCGACTCTCGCGGTCACACGGCTTTGAGCCGAAGGTCATTAAAATTGGATGATATGGACTCACCGCGGCTTCACGCAGTATTTTCTCAATTAAACCCACTTCTAGCTGCTGTTTAAGTAATTAGAGTGTAAAAAAAAGAGGGAAATTAATCCAAATCCTCAGTAATGGCGTAATTGTCGTCTGCATTGAGCTAGCTATGTTAACTTTATGTATTTTAAAGTATCTAACGCATAAATGCTACTAGGCCTAAAGCTGTGACAGACTAAGTAATACCATCCACACCACCACCAGAGGGCGAGCTTACGATTAGAATTTTAGGTAGCCTTCACGTTTGACGGGATGCTAATTTTCGGATGGCACCGTGCTCGGCAACGACAGCTGTCCATCATGACTTGCCTACAGTTTGGATAAGGACGTGTCGTTGACTCGAGTCGCTACTCGACGGCCCTGCGGGAGTCGCACCCGGTGCATTTGGGTTTTTATCTCCGTGGTGACGGCCGGGGTGCTGCCGTGCGTACAGGCCAAGGACGACTTCGATTACTGAAGCTGGTGATCGACTCTTCAGGGCGTGATCGATGGCGGCGGCTCGCTGACGACAGCTCAAAATTGTGCGCCTTCACTTTTAATAAGCACTCTGGGGGGAGGGGTGGGGGGGGGGTGGGGGGGGGTACTTGTTGGATAGCAGGCGGCGTCTTTGGACTCTCGGGTAATGGAACTGTCATTCTTCCTCTTTCAGATAAAAATCGTCCCCCTCTTTTCCTTTTTCCATCCCGCCACCTTCCGCCATATTAAAGGGGTTATAAATTCAGTGAGGTGGCGACACCATTACTGAAATACCCCTTTTTATTGCCCCTTTCAGAGTAAAATGGACAAGTGCCTTTTTAGAACCAAAAACGAAAAGCCAGCCCAACCTGCTGACGGTCATAAGCAGAGCAGTCAACTGGTTAAATCCGGTTTTAGATTTACTGTTGCTTAACTGGCTATTTGTGATCTCTAAATTGTTGGTTAGCTGGTGGGACGCTAATGAGGGTTTAGGCGGTACGAGCAGCGGTTGTCACTCTGTTTCTCCTTTATTTTGTTATTTTTTGTTGCTAGTTTAATATTTAAATGAATTGAATTCAGATTTGCTGTTTGGAAGACGAGTTTCTGACAAAACCAGACGCATCTAAAGAATATCTGCTTCTTCGTGTTGTGTCACATAAAATTGGATTTGTTTTATGTCCAAGAATTCCTGAGCATCTGTGATCTGCTGATAAGAATTTAATAGGCCTTTAATTGCCCGAAGATAAACTTTTACGAAGCTTTTTGAGTCGGCGCCAGTTTACTGGATCCTGTTGGTCCACAGAACAAGAGTTTTACACACAGAGGTGGAGCGCAGCGTTTGGAGCGGCTAGCATCCATCAGCAGCTCTCCAATTTGGCACCTGGCTGGATCAGGTAATCCAACAGGCTGCAGATGCCCCTGGTAAATAATCGTGGGGGGAACATCCATCCCATCTGCCCCTACATATGTCATGTGATGTAACAGGCTGGGATGGGAGCTCGCAGCTAACTCGGCCCGCGCTCGGCTGCCAGGTGCTTGTAAAACTCAGGGAGGACGTGGATGCCGGTCCTGGGCAGATGTTTCAGGGAGTTCAGGGTCCACCTGTGACTCAGCTAGGAAGAGGAATCGGAGATGAATATATAATAAAATCATCTATTAAATATATCAATATAAATATATTGGTGTTTTAAATGAGATTCTATGCAGACGATACGTCGTATCGCCCGTGTAACGACCCACAGCTGCTCTATTCTGAGAATTGACGGTGACGTGTGGGGTCCTCATTTGATTTCATCTTTCAAATGTCCAGAAGTCTCTTTGACCTATACCTGAGGACACACGTGAAAGATGGAATCATTAAGAAACGCCGGTCCCACAGTCCGACGCCACGGAAATTCATTTTCTCCGTTTGTTCTCTTCCTGGTTCGGCTCCACCCCGATGAGCTTTGCAGTTTTGCTTTGATCTGCTCGGATCAAAGCAGGGTAAAAGAACTTTCGAGATTCGCAGCAGGCCAGAGAGAGGCAAACGTTAGCCGCGGCGCTGCTGTGATTGCAGCTAATTCCACTTTGATTCCTGCATTCTGCGCTGAAACGCTTCGTCCGTCACGTAAGAAAAGCGGATTTTTCCGCTCCGTCCCAACTCTGATGATTTCTCCGCCATCACAGATGATGTGACTTTTTTTGCAGGTATATTCAGATTTTTCTCTCTCGCTGCTTTTCACTTATGTCCCCATTTTCCTGTTCACCACGGGGGATGGGGGGGCGGGGGGGGGGGGGGGGGGCTCCATTATGTGCCCCCTCGCACAAAGAAACTCCCATTTCCCTGCCGACTTTGAATGGGTCTTAAGCTGCGATGGCCTCCGCTCCCGCATTTCTTTTCAGTGCAGAAAATGGGCAATGATAAAAGTGCCGAGGCAATCCTTTCCCTTTTTCATTATTTATTTCCTCAACATATGCTCATTACTCATTATCTGCACTACTGGCAGTTATTATAATATATATTTATTTATTTTATTTTTTTGAATAAACAGAGATAAGTGAAATCCCCCATCTATTCCGGCAACCTCGGCCCAGACCTGCAGCTTTAGATAATGGATGCAATTAAGGGCCCGCTGCCTTAAACCTGCTGGTAAACAGTGGCGTTAGAGAGGCACAATATTAGAACCCTATCTGTTTTTAGGCCAGGAAGGGGGCAGATATGGCATTCGATTTTCAGAAATTAGCCCCGCGTACGGCAATTAAGACAAGTGATGGCGAGCATAAACTGTCGGAGGGAAGAACTCCAGATGTTGGGCTGCAAATGAGTCGGCCGTCAGACGGTCATCGGACCACTGAGGGGTCGTTTCAAACCCCCATAAAGTCTGATGGCACCTGGATGTGCCGCTGCACCGCCCCATCGTGGTGAACTGGGAGTTGGGGGCAGTTCTTGACACTTTGCAAGGGTTCCTGGACCTGTTTAAAGGGCGATCTCTCCTCTCGTGGGGTTCAGGAAGGGCAGCTGCGTCCGTTCCCAGGCGATTGGAACCTGGTTTTGGTTCAGACGAGAACCAGACGGGCCTGATTAATGACGGTCTGGGTCCACCTGGAAGTTCTGAGGAAACTGATGGATGAATGTTTGACGGTTTGAGTCCTTCGTTAACGGCGCCGCTTGTCGATCTCCTCGTGCATGTGCATGAGCTTTTGCATTGGGACCGCAGTGAATCATGGGTGTGGAAGCCCCCACGGGCGTCTCTCCTGCCGCCGCTCAGCGGCGTTCCACAAATCTCCAGTGTGACAAGCTTCCTGCCTCCCTGACAGCAAATAACTTGAGCAGCGTTTGAAGATTTTCAGAAGACAAATAGCAGCCAGGTTTGAGCCCGGGGCCGCGCAGACCCAGCCAGGACACTGGGAGCCAAGTTTGTGCGTGCGAGATGCCAGCAGAGCTCCGGGAGGGTGTTGATGTGGCTGACGTGCGACTGCAGCGGCGCGATGAGGTTTTTATCTTCAGTGGCTGGATGCGCTCCTGTGGCATTTTTCTAATCTGTTTTCATTTTCTAATTTCCTCGGTGTACCAACAAGGTCACAGAACGAGAGCGCCTGTCAATCATGTGAGCCTCGCCACAGCCCGGTGCAGGATTGGACTGTAGAGCTGAGCTAGCAGCTCCAGCAGCAGCAGATCGTGTTCCCTGTATCCCGTTGTCTCGTATTAACTGCAGACATTAGTAAAATCCAGGTCTAATTCAGCCTTTGCTGGTGTTGAACATGTCAGGATTCGGTAGTTTCCTTAAATTTCAACCTTACCGTCATGCCCAAGACCTTGTTTCTGTAGCACGTTGCATGCTAACGTTTTGTACCCGTCCATGCAGCCACATCCAGGCAGGCGTTGGGCTAAATTATTGTTGCTGTCTGTTCTGGAGGGGAAGCCTGGGGTGCTGCCCCCTGCTGGCACAGCCGGAACCAGCGGAAGGTGAGATCCTGATGAAACCACCTCATGATTATTGACAGAAAAGCTGTCTTTAAGCTGTCTATAGTCTGCTGCTGTTCTGAGGTTCATCGGGTCATCGTAGAGCTCTTCGGCGTCGATGTTTTATCAAAATGTTTTGGCTGTTTTACTCATTAGCATCACGCTGCTGTCGGGACTGTTTAACTGCTGCAATTAAGTGAAACTCGGTCGTGCTCCACGTTTGTCGGTGTTGTCCGATCACAATGGCGCCTGCCACCGGTGCAGAAATCAGCTTTGGGTCCCTGACCCGCTTGAGTCCAACACGGCATCGTAAACAAGTCAGAAATGCTACAGCTGGAGAATTACGTGGAAACAAATAACCAGCATGGTAGGAGGCGCGCTAACGGTTGCTACAGTTAAACTGTATATTTAAAAATGGAATCCCTCTTTACGTTAAAGGGTAAGAAAGGTTTTGAAATGATTCCGTAATCATTTTCTGCTCTCAAAAGGATGTAAAAGGATGCTCGCCGCATTTCCCGAAGGGCAGAATCAGAAAGATCCGCAGGTGGGCTAAATAAAAGCCACATTACTGGCCTCAAAAACAATCAAATTAAAGCAAATGACACCTTTTCAGAAAGCCGGCGAGGGGTCTGTCAGCTTGATGGAATCCTCATTTCTCTGGCCCATTTGGCAGAGCGACTTCACCGCTCCTTCCCTCGTTCTGCTTTAATGGCTGCGCTGACAGTGACATGATATTCCACATAAAAGGAGCCGGGAGCAGCGTGATGGGGTGCAAAACTTCCATTAATGTGATCAGAAGTTGTGTTGCTGCGGGGGCCTTGTCAGTGTTCAGATGGTGCTAATGGGGGGGGGGGTTCTGTTGGAGGTTCTGGCAAGGTGCTGTTGCCGTTGGGCTCCTGTATCGCCAAATAAAGCTGATCGATGCGGCGGGATACCATCGATGCACTCTCAAACCGCTGCGTGGAGACTTGTTGTGCATCAAAATGTGCGTGTTTGTGTGTTTTCCGAGTGTCGTCGACACTCCAGCAACACCCCGGCTCCTCCCCTCGGCCTCGTTCCGTCGACATAACTGCAACAGGCTAATTATAACCGTCAATCACTGCCGTCGCCCCGTAGTTTTCTTTTTTCCTCGCCGGCAGCCCCCTTTGTGCCCTTGCCCGCCGCCGCCCACGCCGCTCAGCCAGATTAGCTACAGCCAGGCGCGACGATGGCGGTGAGAGACGGGTGAAAGGAAGAGGGACTCTGAAAAGCTCACTGCTGGCTTGGCTGGAGATTGTTGTTTTATGTCCAGTTTGGCGCTCTGTTGACAACAGGAAGTTGATCGTGTGTGGTACAGATCCCAGCAGGAGCTAAAGAATGGCCCCAGAGAGGAGCCTGGATTCAGATCTCTGCTCGGCTCCTGGGTTCACTTCTTCTCTCACGCTGCCCTTCTGCGTGTCCTTATGTCTGCTGCAGCTAGGGGGCACTGTTGTCTTTCCCTCAGCCCAGTCGCTGCGGCTGCCTTTCACTCCATTTACCGCCCCGGTTGTCCATCTTTGTGGGGGGAAAAATGCTCAAGTTGGAACAGGGAAATATGAAGTGAGATGTGAAACAAGAGGGCGGATGTGGGAAAATGCTCCCATGTAGGCTGAAAATGTTGTGGTAGCTGTAGCTCACTTATTTAAAATGTTAGCTGACAGTTCTAGGACCCACAACAACAACAACAAAAGGCTTCAGACCTCCATAACAGAAAAAAGTGGCCAGTCGGCAAAGAAGCGATGGACGTAATTAAAGGAAATCTTAAAAAACAACACAACTGTCCCCGTTTGTGTTACCGGAAGGATGAATTTCCACGGCCCAGAGCCGCCCCGGCGAGAGCGCGGTGGAGGTCCAGAAGCTGTGTCTCTCCATCTTTAATCATAGCAGCAGCCATTATGACTGCTGGAACCGAACTGCTCTGAAAGGAGCAGCTTGCTATCTTGGCCCTGCAGTGGCTCCACTGTGGATACCATTACGTGATAAACACCTTCACTATCACAACCCAGCGCCGCTCACACTCCGAGAAAGTTGCAATCACAAGCAGCCACGGCAAACTTGTTGGACCTTTCCTCCGGCTTCCACCGGCATTCTTTCTTTAAGCATTTCTTTATAGTTAAAGCACAGCTGTGTTTTTGGTCTTGTTCGGAAGCCAAATTCTCTGCGTGCGTTTGACTGATAGAAGATCCCCGATGATTTGAAAGCTCGGGCAGCGAGCGTTGCTGCGGAATCTGCCGGTGCCAGGAGCAGATTCTCTGAACGCTCACCACCGATAAACGCCCAAATGTGTAGGTTTAGTCCTCCTTTTTCCCTGTTCCTGCCAAAAGAGCGCTAACTGAAGCAGGAATATCTTAGCGTTAAACGCTACATTGTTTCTCGACTCCGCCGCTTCACGCTATCCGTTAGCATCCAGCTCTGCAAGTGCGAGAGTGACGCATCGTGATTTCCAGAGGCCGACAACCTTCCATTACATCCGTGGAGGTTCCTCTCGCGAGGCTTTTAGCTGTACGTTTATGGATCCAGCAGCTGATGAAGGAAGCCGGATGAGTCCCTGCTGTCAGAAAGGTGGAATCATCCCGAGGACATGCAGGAGCTCAGCCGGGGGTCCTGGGTCGCCGTCCCTCCTGCAGGCTCCGCTGGGCACAAGCGGCTTTTACCAGGGGATTTGTGGATGCGTCTGGATGGAGTGAGACTCGGGAGCGCCGGCCGTGCCTTTTGTTAATAGAATACGCATGGTCGGGTCTCCCCGGGGCTGTTAGCGGTGAGGAGAATGAAAATGTTAATGTTTGTGGAGCTGCCGGAGGCCTCTTCTCTTTACTCACCATGTGTAACGGGAGGAATCATTTGCCGTCGAGAACTCGGTTGGGTTGCAGCTAAAAGTTGCAGGATTTCCTTCAACTTTAGTGGTGATGTCACACGTTGCGCCTTGATTCTACTGGAAATGTTTTGTGCAGGAGAGCAGCGTTTGTTTCCTCCAAAGATTGTTTGTTTGGTGCAGATGCTTCAGCGCCGCGCCGCCATTTCACACTCGGTTACCCGCAACTCGGGCCGGACCAGCTGAGGCACGGAGTCGCATTACGGGGTTCCATCAAGTCCCCCTGTCCTCTTCCGATCTTGGCACGAGTTCATTGGAGCTGCCTTCCTTCCCAGCCCGGTTTGCATTTATCTGCTTCCATTGTCATTTAGCTTATTGTGTTTAAGGATGTAACATGTTTTAGCAGAAGCTATGCTAACTGTTAGCCACTGCAATGGTTGAGGGCATCAAAAGGACAATCGGGACGAAAGGGTGGTTGTTGCCTGACGTTGCTCTCTGAGGTTACCCACAGGTGTCCTTTCTGGAGGACACATCGTCCTCCCCGTGTCCTGCCTGAGACCCATGCCAGAGCTAAAATGCTAAGGTTTCAACCACAAAGCCTTTCGTGTCCTTTTACTGCATGAATCATCGTCCATAACAAAAACACCAAAGAAGCCACTGTTGCCGAGTCTTTCCCACAGGATTTCATGAGACCGGGCGGGAGGATCTCCATCCCTCAGAGGGCATCGAGTCCGGAGGAGCGGTTGACGGCGCGACGATGAAACTAAAACAAACCTCCGAATTTTGGCTCTCGTGCAACGTTCGCAGAGCGCATGCCTCAAAGCTGTGCTAGCTTTGCTACGACCTGTTAAATAACAACGTCTCATTGGAGTTGGTGCGAAACCTCCTGACTGATCTGATACACAGTGGGAAGCGCGTGGCTCGATGCGTTAGCGCCCGCGGCGACTTTGCAGTTGCAGTTCATTTTGGTGCTGCTGTCGCGCATCATGACAGACCATAGATCAGGTCGCAGCGCGCCCGAGCGAGCGAGCGAGGGAGCGGCGGCGTCGCTCTCCTCCTCCTTCGCCTCAGTTTATTAACGTCGGCCGGCTCTTCCGTCTGTGCCGGAGTGACGGCAGCTGAGGTCCGTGTCACAGCAAAGTCACGGCAGCAGCGGCTCCAAACTCGGTGTGACGGGACTCAGATCTGGCGACTGTAGATGTCGCTTATTAGCTCCGAGTCTGCGGCTGCAGCTTAGCCGCTTGCTGGACCGCGACCGGACGTTCCGACTGATGTAGCATCGCTCAGGCCTGTTTCCAGTATCATTCCGAGGCTGTGGGAGGGGCTAACCTGCAGAAGGCTCAAGGGTCGCGCAGCGTTCATGGCCACGGTCGGAACCCGCTACATTTAATTGTTTACCGTTTCCACAAACCATCGCCGGTGTGAGGTCGTCTATTTAGATCTGATTCACCACAGTTTGTGCTGGAAGTTGCCGCCTGTTGTCCAAACACGGTGGAGACGTCAACGCTCGAACGGCCGCAGGTTTGCTCTGGTTCCAGGTCCATCTAGTGGAAATCCACCAGCTCCTCTTCCTGCCCCCACAGCCCATCGGAATGATCGCGATTGTGGTTTCTGGACCTCATTATCTTTTTTTAGCCACTGTTAGCTATATGAGCTAATTTTCCACTGATACAAATCTGAGCTGAAACCCTCTTCAAGGAAGTCCCACCGAGTTTTTGTCCCTCAAGCATGCGTCTGGGACTTGGATCTGCGACAGTATAAACAGTGTTCCTGAGGAGGTTCTGAGGTTCTGGTTGGAGGAAGCCTCCCGGAACAATCTGACCTGCCGACCAGACGCTGCTGGACCTCGCGGCGTTTCTGCCAAACGGCCGAGGCGAGCAGCTGCGCGGCTCTCTAACGATCATCATCGTGGTTGAACCCAGACAGAGCCGACAGATCCAAACAGAGCCGACAGATCCAAACAGATCCGTCATCCCTGATTAAGGTTGTGTGCGAGTCAGATTTTGTTCCTCTTTCCTAAACTCGGAGATGTTTCCGTCACTGCGGGGAGCATCGATCTCCGTCCCGTGGATGTTTCTGACACGGTGAAGTTCTCCGGCGTGGATGACTGATTGATAGCTGGACCGCTCTGGTGATCAATAAGGGAGGGGGTCTGGAGACTGATGACCATTACGAGGCACCTTCAGAGGAGTAAAAAAAAACGTCTGAAAAAGTACAAGAACCAGAATTCAATCTCGGCTGGGTCACGGCAGAAGACCATTAGTGATTGAAGAAATGAACTGAGGAGGATTTTCAAGCAGTATTGTGGAGAACATGAAAGATGAGAACATGTTACAGCTCAAGAGGCATCCAGAGGCCCTGAACAGGTGCTTCCCTCCATCCAGCAGGGGGCGCCACAGCTCGTAGCTGCTGCTTGTTTCCTTTTCCTTGAGCTGCTCCTCAATGTTTTGCTCAAATCACCAACTCTCATGTTCACCGACTCTGATCCTCTCAAACTCCTTCAGCAACCGTTCGCCGTCTGATGTAGCAAGATGTAGCTTTGGTGTTAGCATGACAGAGACATTAGCAAACATGTGCCACAGCTGGAGCTCCGTGTCAAGCAGTGGAAAAGCCGTTCCAGCCGTCGTTGGCGTCTAAAATGTGGGAGTTATGAGGTGGTGGTTCAACTACAGAGGCTCAAAATGACGCAACCGGTTGATTAAAGGAAGATTAGCATTTCTATATCCTGTGTGTAGCTCAGTGTTGACCATGTGACCAGCACAAATCTGGAGAATTTTGTTGTGCTTACTTGTTTGATGGTGTGTGTGTGGGGGAAGGGGGGGTGGCTCTGCAACTGTTTAATCCAGCAGCCTGGCAGCTCAGCTTCATCTTAGTTGTGAGGCGAAGCAATTAAGCTCATTACTGTTGCCAACACGGAAAAATGGTGTGCTAATTTGACTCTGCACCAAAGCCTAAACGGAGATTGACGCTTCCCCACTCGACCAGCGAAAGACGGCTGCCTGCAGCCTGAGACATGAGTTTACTCCTGCGAGGTTCCGGTCGATCAGTCCTGAAAAGCGAAGCGAGTCGTCGTTGGTTGGGCGGCAGAAGCTGGAGGAACCTTAAGCAGCCTCTGGGGGCTCAGACGTGTTGTCTGATGCAACACTGAGGAGAGGAGGCGGCACCCACCGGCTCAACAAACCCTTAAGTTTCCTCCTCACCTGCCACATTGTCAAGATAGGGACGGGGGGGGTTGGAGGTGTGTGTGTGTGTGTGGGGGGGGGGGGGGGAGTCCAGGCCAGGCCCTGATAACGGCGAGACCGTTGACGAGCCACAGGATGCTGCCCAGTTTTGCAGGAGTGAGATAAGGAGGCTGATTGTGTGTCACACGTCAATTCCACCGCCGTCTCCCCCGCCATAAATCCACTCATCACAATCCCCCCCCCCCCCGGCTCACTGTCCTCGGAGCAGGGTGCTGCAGACGCGAAGGAAAAGAAGCGGATTAAATCGGGTCTGGCTGCAACCATGTGATGAGATCCTGGTCGATCCTGGTCGATCGTCTCTGGGTGGAGATCTGTAGGATCAGGGGAACAACGCCACCTTTGGTGGATTATCTGGTCACACCGAAGTGTTCCGATCCATGAAGACCGATGCGACCGATTCTCGTTCAGCTGAATTCAGGTTGTTTAACGTCGCCGTTATATTGAATACGCCCGTTTACATTTAGCCCTGATATGAAGGAAATGATCGGATCGGCTTTGAAACTCATTATCTTTGAGTTGGACGGAAACTCTTCATTAATCTTGTTGGAACATTGTTCCGGCAGCGTGTAAAAGCTGCAGCCTCTGGCGCCGGCGGGCATAAAAGCTGTTTTGTGACCTGGTTAACGCGCCTGTGAGGCCACGCGGCGTCCTCACGGCGGAGGGTTTTCTCTCTCCTGCTGCTGAAAATGTGCCCGAAAAGGTGAAGGGTCAAATCCATCGGGACAAATGTGGGAGGGGAAAGTTTGACCGCGTTGTCAACGAGCTTTACCGCGATGATCGGCGCTCAGGCGAGACGGAATTAATGGTTCGGGGGGTTCAACGGCGCCCCCTGGAGCCTGAATCCTCACGACGACGTCACCGCCAACGTGATATTTTCCTTCCAGGGGGACGCAAAGTTTTCTTTAAGCCGTCACTTGGGAGTGGCGTCGGCGAACAACGGCCCGTTAAACATTTTTAGCACTTATTAATTGCATCAGGAAGCCAAATTGGGCAGTCGAGCTGTGATTTATTACTGGCCTAACTGGTTTTGTCACTCTGGGCGTCTGCAGATGGAGGCGGACGTCGGGATGTTCACAACCAGAGTGACGGAGGGAGACGCGGCTCCCCTGACCTCCTGCGCGACCTCTGCCCCCCCCCCCCGCTAACCTGCATCTAAAATAAGAGCTGAAGCGTGAAGATGAAGCAGCATCCTCAGGTTCCGGCTCAAACAAAAGTCCGATCGTTTCCATTTCCGGTAATTCTCGACTGAAACCGTCCAAACTCCGAGACAAACCAGCCGGCTTCACACATTCATCACACGGCGGCGTGGAACGGGCCTCGCCGTCACTTGCTCCCGACGTTTGCTTTGATAAATGGCGGCGGAGGTCGAGGCGCGCCCGTTTTTTGCCTTGAAAAGCAGCCTCGTGTGCAGCCTGCAGCCGCCGCTGCCCCGGCTCATAATTCTTGCCGTGTTTAAGCAAAGCGAGGCCCTAATAGACTTCTCTCAAATCACACATCAGGGGACGCTGAAGTGAGCTGAATGTCACAGTGCATTTATCTCCTCCCTGCCCCCCCCCCCCCCCCCCCACGACCCAGCCATCTACACCGGGACCATTATTTAACCTGAGAGAGGTCAAATCCTCCTGCAAAGCTTGAGCGGAGCGCGAATTAAAGCAGATAGCGGCTCCATCCATTAAAGCGGCCGTTGGCGGCGTTAAAAGCCCCCGCGGCTCCTTCGCCGTGCACGACTTTATGGATGTCACCAAGCAAATGGCCTGATGTGGGCGTGTCTGACTGCGGGTGACTTCCTCACCTGCTGAACGGGGGGGTGGGGGGTTGAAGGGCAGGAGGAGGGTAGGGGTCTGGAATACTGCTGGGTCAGCACTTGGCACGCTATGAGGGGAGTAATGAGCCTCGGAGAAAGAGCTTCCCCTCCTCCCCCGCGCGGCCCCATTTTCCACGCCGATCCCGCTCACCTGCAGCGTGTTTCCATTTTTACGGTTTTGTTGATGACGTTCCGAGGAAAACCGGGTAAAAAGGCAGAACAAAGGTGACCCGCAGCTTTAAAGTCCGTCCCCGAGTCGTTTGACAGCATCAGTGGAGGACGGAGGGACGGACGGGGACGACGTCTCGGCTTCAGACCGATCCAAAGGTTTCATTGTTGCTTTATCAACATTAAACAGGATTTCATTGTTTTTTTTCAAGTCTTTAACAATAATCTGTGGGGAACATTCTTCTACATTTTGGCTTCCCGCTGACAGAATTATGCTGCAGGCTAGTGTTGCTGCAGCCAACTGGACAGCTAAATTTGGATTTACCCGACAATGGAACCAAGATCCACAGCTGTGTGACCATATTGCAGCGAAGACATGGCAAAGACGTGGTTTATTTCATATTCTCCCAACCATCTGTGGTGTAGAAATAAAGCTTTGAAGCTCTGACATTCTCACAACCCAGGAATTTGTTCTTCATCCACGCTGGTTAGTGTTTTAACATGGTGGGAAAGACTTTATTCCTGATGCCAGGATCGCAAATTCTCCTCAAACCGATACCCGATCAATAACCGGGGACGGCTACAAACCTTCATTTGCACTAGAAAAACAGTGTCTGTGGGTATTTCTGAGCTGTTAGCACACGTGGCTAACGATTTAAAAGTAAATGTTCTGCTTGGCTGGATTACAAGCGGAGACTCATCCGTTTAGTCCCGGCAGAATAAGCCGCCGTCCCGCTGATGTTACCAAATAACGCCGCCGCCGCACAATGGTCCCGGCAGATTAGGAGCGCCCGTTTAGCCGCTGTGTGTTGGGCGGCTGACAGCAGTTTTAGGGTGTCGTCTTTGTCCCCGCGGGAGGGACACCTCGAGGGGACCGGCCTCACGAGGGATCCGCGGGAGTCGTGGTCGATGTGAATCAATAGCATCACTGGAGAAATCGACGGTGAACGGTGGCTGAGCACGGCAGGACGTACGGGTTTATCGATCCCGTTGCAGCCGCACGTCTCTGAAATCTGCTTAGATGTTTGGTGTCAACACTGCAAGACCGAATGGAAAAGCATAAGAACTGTAATTGCCGTATCGGCATGTGTTCGTCAGCCCCCCCCCGACTGGATCTGTGGCCTCGTCTGCTGGCAAATGTCCTTATTTTTCCTTTGCACCCTCCGCTTGGTCTGAATAAGCACCATTTATCTTTGTCAAACCGGCGTTTCTCAAGTTTAAACTCCTCTGTGGTTGCAGCCGCCCACGAACGCGAACCCACACCTGCTTTTATGCACCACGAGGTGGGCGCCGGTGAGCCACCGCCGCCCCGTAGCAACAAGGCAGAAACGTGGCCAAAGGGGCCGACTGGTGCGCGCGCCCCATGATAGGTGCTGAAGGTGCTAATCCCGGTTAGCACGATGGACAACGTTTAGCAGAAATGGTGGCTGAAGGGCTTCTACCTCACCTGGAGCTCCGAGGCTCCGGTGCTGCGTCTCAGACAAGGTGGCCGGTGTTTTTTCCATCAGCGCTCTGACTCACGAATTTCAAACAAGACCCGTTCTTTCCTCTGCTCGGTTTTCTTGATGTGTAATTATTACGACGGAAAGCAACAGTGCGGTTTTTGCCAAAACCACCAATCACGGCGGTGACGCTCCGGTGAGTCACTGGTTCTTCCCTCTGCTCGGTTCAGATGAGGTGAGAGTGAGGACCTCGGGTCAACACAGAAACCACCGTGCACGTGAGAGCGTCGTCTCTGTTTCAGCAGCGCACGCAGGCCGCGCACGTGACCCCGCCCCAACATCAACATGTGTCGACGTCCGTTTTAATGAAACGTATCGTGTCGCTTTACGGTCCCGACGTCTGGAATGTGGGTTTGGGTCGTGGCCGGTCTCGTGTGGAGCGCGCGGTGCTTCGATGTTAGCGTAGCTCCGCCTGGAATTAACGCGGCACAAGCCGCGCGGGGTTTCACGGATCCGAGCGCCGGCGTTTACGTCGCTTGCAAGCGTGACAAGCCGCTAAGTCGGCGTGATATTCGCGCGCCTTCGCTCCAAACCGCCTCGCAGGGTTTCTCCCTCTCTTCGTCCAACACACACACGAGCTCGGCGGTTTTCCCAGGACTTCGCTCTCACTCCGCTCGGCTGTTGGACTCTGTCGGAGCAAAGTCAAGACAAGTATTTGTGACCTTTGGTGGAGACCATAAATCATGTGACAGCTCCGGCCTCAAATGGGATCATTTGAAGCGGCTCAATTATCCATCATGAAGAGATTCCTGTTTGTGTTGGACTTCAGATTTTCACTACATTTCCTCTGCATCAGAACGGTGGTGGGCGGGGCTTCTGCCTGTTAGCTTAGATGTGTGCCGACCGTACATCTGCTCTCGTTGATGTTTTGATCCTGATCAGCCTTTTCCTGATGTTTGTGTCCGTGTAAACATCCGAGTGGTCACGCGTTCCCACACAAACTTCAGCTGTGCTGGAGGAGGTTGTTGACCCGCCGGGTTGCCGGTGTTGTGCTGAACAGCTGGATTATTATCTGCCGGGCAGCCGCCCACATGGGTGGGTTTGATGCCTATGTTTGGAAGTCACCCCGGAGACTGCATTGTTTACTTTACCCTGAGAATTAATGATATATTATGGGATGCAAATTTGCCTTGCTGTTTTTGATTGTAGTCTTTTTATTCGCCCCCCTCACCCGTTTCCTCTATAAATACCTGGAAATTCGCATGCTCGTTGGAAGCGGATTGTTCTTCCACCAGGTCACCTGACTGGCTCAGGTTCACTCTGACGCATCCTGGAAGTTTGAAGATGAAATTCCCTGCAGGTTTAATAACTTGTGTACCGTCTTTAATCCAGCTCCCTCAAACTGGACGTACTTGTGATGGCGCTCTCCCTTCTGGACAGTAGGTGGCGATAATGGCCGAAACCCGGGATTTTAATGCAACTTAATGTATTTTTCTGCCTCCTGTCATGTGTCAGCATTCCTCCTGTACCTATAATATGTCCAACGCAGACCCATTCAGTGTCCAACATGCCTTATTTGACAGCAACGCAGCTTTAAAATGAAAAGAATGCTCCCGCAGTAAACAACCGTCTAGTTTCGCCACACATGCCGGAGAATCGGATCCTATAATTACCGTTTCTACGGAGAAAGTATTTGACTTTGGGTTGACGCGTGCAATTCAGGCGACTGTGACCGGCGTCAATGCAGCATGCTATTGTGGTGCGTGGCCGTAACCGCGGCAACCGCAGGAGGGTATGAAAGATGATTCAGGGTGGGTTTTTGTTCCAATCAAAACAATCCTGACTCCGGGGGGGAAGGGGGGGAGGCAGAACACACACGTGCAGGACCAACGCCCAGCCATCGGCGGCCATTTTGAAAGTTGGGACTGTCCCTGCTGCTGTCCCCCCCCCCCCCCTTTGCCAGTCGCGGGTGCATGGGTCACATTCTTGAGAGCGGGTGATTCAAAGCGAGGGGACCGTTAGTGGCCCGCACATGGGAGCAGGTCTGCAAATGTCGACTCCGCTGATTCATACTTGACGTCAGTATTGAATTGTCTCAACCGTCCGTCACGCTCAAAGCAGCATGTAACCGGCACCGGTCACACCGGTGAGATGACACGATCCCGGTCCGCGTCAGAACAAGATTGATTCGCGCAAATGAAGGAGCGGCGCCGACACGTGGCTGCGGGCGACGTCAACAATTAAAAGGAAAGAATGAGTTTCCCGTTAAGGCATAAATGAGATTTTCTCCCCAACCGAAATGAGGTGAGCCGGAAAGTGGACGCCTCTGATTTTTATCCTTCATATTTCATTTGGGCCGAGAGGGCTGATGGTCGTGATCTTCTGCTTATCGAGAAATATAATTGCAAATTAGCCCCGACACGTTAGGCTATTTCCTTGTTTTGATTAGAGTTTTTAATGAGGTTTAAGGAGTCCCCAGGAAAAGCTCTGCTGGAGATTCAGTCTCTGAGCTCCGCCCACAGAAACAGCGAGGTGATATTCAGAGACCGTCCGTCTGTCCTGATGCTAAAACATTTGGCTTTTTTGACTGGAAACAACACTAGTTGCCTTCAGTGTGTCTCTTGGTGCATCTACAGGGAGAGCATTTCATTTTCGATGGACTTGAAAATAAGACATCAGTGTTTCGGTGCTAGCTGCACAAGAAACTAAAGGCTAGCTCACACGTGCACACGGACAGACGGCCAGGACGGATCCTTATTTCTTTTTCCCGTAGTCGATGCGAGAAGAGCCAGAACTCTCCGACGAGAACATTATGTCCACTTCTCGAGAGGAAAATGGTCCCGAGCAAAAACAAAGACGACTGTGTACGAAATCAGCAAAGTCAAACATCCGTGAAATTTGATGTCGGGCAGCCGCATGCAAACGTAACCTGAACGCGTGAGGGATGTCCCTGCTGCCGGTGGAGTATTGGCACTGCGCTTAATGGATGTGTAGTAAATGACCCTCATCCTCCAGTGTTTGTCAGATTTAACGCTGTTCCTCTCTGTTCAGAGTAATGCCGCGGTGCCGCCCCGGCGACAGGCCGCCGTGATTTGTTGCCCATCGGAGACGCGCCGTCCTGACACTTCAATAATGGACCTGTATGTTTTACTCAACAAATGGCACAATGAATGCCACGGTGGATGAAAGTGACTTTATTTTAATCCAGAGCAACTGGGCCAAGAAGGTCGAGCACTGACCGGAGACGGTTCCCTGCTGATGATGGTTTAATGACAGTCTCCTACACCTAAAGCGCCAACTGGGCCGAGTGGTTGACAGAGGAAGGAGAAACATGTCATCCCAGAGATGAGTCAACATGTCTGTTCGGTTTTGTGCCGCGATCTGGTTCTGTTGCGCTTTGATCTGGTTCTTTTGTGCTTTGATCTGGTTCTGCTGTGCTTTGATCTGGTTCTGTTGCGCTTTGATCTGGGTCTGCTGTGATTTGATCTGCTGCCGGTGGAGTATTGGCACTGCGCTTAATGGATGTGTAGTAAATGACCCTCATCCTCCAGTGTTTGTCAGATTAGCACATAAGTTCTGCTGTGCTTTGATCTGGTTCTGTTCTGCTTTGAGCTGGTTCCTTCATGCTTTGGTCTGGTTCTGTTCTGCTTTGATCTGGATCTGTTGCGCTTTCATCGGGTTCTTTTGTTCTTTGATCTGGTTCTGTTCTGCTTTGAGCTGGTTCCTTCATGCTTTGGTCTGGTTCTGTTCTGCTTTGATCTGGCTGAATCTCACCCTCGTGGGGGCCTTAACCAGTGAAATGAAGCGCAAACGTTGCTGACGTCTGCAGCCCCCCAGGCAGGACACACGGCTTCCATCTGTACCTGCAACTCAACTTATTATTGATGCGCAGCCATTGTTGACATCTTTTACCGTCAGAATTTAACGTGTGTTTCTGGTGATTTGCGTCGCTTCCAGCTGGTGTCGGTCCCCGAATCCCGAGAAAGTTGTCAAGTGAAAACAAAAACCATCTGTGCTCATCACGCCGAGCTGAAACGGCACAATTTCCTCACCCTTCAATACCTTCAAAAAGCTGAACCATGTTCTGTGCCGTCAGCTCAAATAGAACCAGCAATACTCCCCCCCCCCCCACACACACACACTTTCATACACAAAATAAACAGAAATTAGGTTTTTACAACGCCGGCGAAGCTCCGACTCCCGCTGGCCGTCAATTTGTATAGCAGCTCGAGCAGGCGCGGGTCTACTTTGTGTACAGACATTGTTGGAGCAAACATATTGGCCGTCTGGTTGTATCGGCTCCGCAGCCAGATGCTCCGCGAGCACCCGGAACATTGTGCTTATGTTCCCCCTGTGGAGGCAAGATAGCGAGAGAAGGAAGAATTAAAAGGCAGCGCAAGAAAGAGTAAGACAGAGGAGAGGGAGTGAATTAAAGGAGGTCGAGGAGCAACATACGACTGCAGCCGAGGAATAAAGGAGGGATCAGCCGAGAGAACAAAAGTGGCGTTTCCAAGGTGGGCGAAGAGAGGAATGATGAAAACTGGGGGCCCATCGCGCTTTAGCAGCTCTTTAAAAGCTGCGTCCTGCCACTTTGCTGGGTTGGGGACAGAGTTCCCAAAACCATCATCTGGCTCCAGAGAGGTTCCGTTGTCTTCCTCGAGCTCGGCGTCGGTGGTTTTCCGACATTTTTTCCTCTTCTATTTCCCACACGCGTATTCATTCCACACGGCCACCGTCGGACGGACACGCCTGCGCTCGGACACGAAGGCCGCCTGCCGCCAACAGGAGGCTCTTGATAAATGCCGGGCGCCCGGCTCATAATGGGATGTTTTCCGTAGCGTGCTGCTGGAAACGGATGCATCTGGAGGGAGATGGGGGCCATTAAGGTTCCCCTCCTGCTTCAAGACATAAAAGTCCCATTTGAGGTGTCGCAGAGCTCACAGGCTAACGTTCATTAGGGGACAGACATGGTGCACCTGCATCTCACTGGTATCCTTATTATTTAGGTCTTTGATCCTCGTTGACATGTTCTAATCTTCTGGTTCGTGGTGGGTAATTTAGGCCGTTAACCATGTTCGCGTGCTCAAGGCGACGTCGCCGAAATCTCCGACTTCTGCCCGTCGGTCGTTGGTGTTCGTGAAATGCTGGTGGAGAGAACATCAAAGAGGCTAACAGAATCAAAGAGACTTGCAGCTCTTAATATAGAGCTCTGCACTATATCGAGAACACTGGAGGAGCCACAAAGTCAAGTGATTTCACGTTTTTGGAAAAAAAAAAACACTTTAATTTGACCTTTGAATCGCTGAATTTCTGGTTTGTGTGATCAGTTCCGCTTGATTTAGCACATAAAGTCAAACAGAGCCCACAGTTGTGCACTTTAGCATCTCTAAACCACTTCAGATGGTCTTTATTTTTAGCCACATCATAATTTATAATGTGATCTTATTATGTTTAGATTTCACTTGCCGTCCTTTGGTTGGAAGCTGTTTGAAGGCAACGCAGCAGCAAATATTCTTTTTATTCCTTTGAGTCTTTTTTTTTTCTTCATGTGTTTAAAAAATCATGTAAAAAAAAAAAAAAACCCTTGGAAATAAAATGTTTTTTCCAAAATAACGGACTGTAACTACGAGGTATTGGAATTCAGTCGGGTTGTGGTGAGTCAGTCCTGTGGCCGGGGATGCCCGTGGTCACGGGCCGCAGACGACACGAGCGCAACATGAGTCGCGCAGAAAAGAGAAAAATCCAGAAATCCGCCCAACGACCTTCCGACATCGGGCCGCAGCGGCGGTTTCTGTCTTCGCCTGGACTCGCTTTGCTGTTTTTCCTATTCCCCGAGGTCCAAATTCCAAAATCATGCTAATGCTAATGTGTGCAAAACAGCCCGGGGGTCCTTCTCTCAGCGGTATGGATCATGGGTCCAGTATATCCCAGTAAAGGTCTCCAGACTGGCAGACATCTTCTGATTCCGGGCCTGAAGACTAGCGCTGATTATTCTTCCTCGGCGCCATCGCTCTGGATTAGCTGATCCGTGTGATTGATTGGATCCATTGTGTGTTTCACACAGCAGGTGACATCACGGTTAGCCGTCATTAGCTTGTGTAGCGCTACAACGGCTCTGACGGCGAGGGTCGACGTGACCTGTCGGGATAATTTATGGCCTCTGGGTTTCGGGTCCTGGGTCCTTTGTCACAGGAGATCTTTCTTCATTAGCGTAGCTCCATTTAAATTTACAGATTTCGCCATTTGACTTTGACTGAAGCTCATTATGTGCAAATTAATCGATATTAATCAGGCGTTCAGGCTGGTTCTTCTGTACCTTTTCTTTTATTTAAGATCGTGTAGTTGGCTAGTTTAGCGACGACACCCTTGTAGCAGTCGTGGAGATAACTCGTACTTTGGATTTTGCGCCACTTTTCCCAAAGAGATCATCAAACGGTGCAGAGGAGGCTGAACCTGATCCGGATCCGACCTCCCCGGGACAGGCCGCAAATTGGCAGCGGGATGAGCCTGGCGTGACGTGCCAGGGAAGGCGGGAAAGCTGGTGCTAAAGCCACCGGCAGCGCCGCCGGTCAGTTCGGCGCCAGCAAAGACGCTGGCAGCCTGGTCCAAGTGTCTTTTCTGGACAGCAGGTACGCGACTGGCCGGCCGTGACCAGCACGCCACTTCTTCATTGATGCAATGCAGCATAAACTGGAGCGCCGCGCCAGACTGGCGTTGGCGTTAGCTTGGCCTCATCAGCCAGAGGCAGAACCGGGATGAAAGCAGATAATTTCTCGACATCCCACCTGTTTGGGATTTAGCTCTGCGCTGCGTGCGCGTCGCCGCGGCGTGCTTATGTCTGCCTGCAATCCAACGCCACCAAAAGCACCTGCCATCGGTAAAGAGCGGCGCGCGCGGCTATCCTCAAAGGTGACGCGCTGAAGGTTTTTTTTTTCTCTGTGACGGTTGTATCCCGCACAAGGTGTGTTTACCAGACCGCAGATAATTCAAATGGATTGTGCGCTGCGTGGCGGAGCTCAAGTGAGCAGGACTTCATTTTGTGAGTCATTTCACCGCATCACTCACCATTATTTTCGACATCGTCTGCATGTGTACTCGTGTGACAGGTTCCTTTCAGACGTCTCGCTGTGACATCAATACAGGCATTAATGCTGAGGCGCCTCCCTCTCTCCCCCTCACTCTGTCTCCCTCTCCCCCCTCTCTCTCTATCTCAGTCCCCCCCCCCATCTGCCACTTTTGGGCCTTCTCTCCTCTCTTTATCCTGAGCTACTTTTTGCGCCGAGGGTCACATGATTTACTTTGCGGGTCGTCCAATATCAGCGCCCACTCGGCCCAGCGTGAAGGTCAGGCCAACGAGAGCCATCCTCGAGGCCGAGCGTTTCAGGAAGTGATGTCAGACCACTGCGCCCAGCCTGAATTATTCATCAACGTCCGCAGACGGTTTGAAGACATTTGGGGCGCTGGAAGCGGAGCCGCTCTGGTGTCCGCGCGCAGGTTCTGCCGGACTCGCTGGGTTAATGCGACAGATGGGCACCACAGATTGCTCACATTAGCCCGCTCTTGATCTGGACCGTGGTTTCTCATCAGACCAGTCGTGGGTCTGAGCTGTGCAGCTCGGGACCGGGAAATTAGCATGTAGCATTTTGTTTGTTTCGGTTGGAAAGCAACTGGAAATGAGTCTTTGGAGGCGATCGACAGCAACATCTGGTTATACCCGTGTAGAAGCAGGTGGGTGCTACCAGAACACCGGGTTCCCGCTGCTCCCGCTGAACCGAGGTCGCTCCGCGCCGCCCGTCTGGGGGCGCTGCTCTGGCAGCGGGAAACATGATGGAAAGCAGAGCGGCGCGAGATTCCCGTCCCTTTACGGAACGGCGGGAGACGAATGGCTTCATTTTCTCTCGCCCTGGGTCAAAGCGGCGCCTCGGCCGCTCGTTGGCCGCTCTGGCCACGGATGTCGGGGGAGCAGGAAGAAAGCTGCCTGGTCACATGCCAGGGATGGAAAGTGATTGCTTTTTGTACGTCAACAGAAAGACGCACGAGCAAAGCTGGCAACAATAAAGGCTCGCAGGCAAATTGGATTTGAGTAATGACTCACCCTGTTAGAGCAGACAGAGACGTGGAATGAGCACTCGGGATATTACCCACCGTGGCCAGCTAGCACAGGACAGAGTCGTCAAAACAAAAGCTGCCTTGTTTAGTTTGGTAATGCGCGCCGTTAGCTTGCGGGTGAAATATCTTATTTTTTAGGGAGGGGGGCTGCTGCGTGTCTCACGCTGCAGTGATTAATTAGTCTCTGGTGCCTCGGCTGCTGCTACGCCGATGCTAGCTCAACCACCGCTCCAAACGAACAGGCTTTTGTCGTTCAGATTTTCAACAAATACACGACGCGCCCCCAAAAAATTGCCTGTCTGTTTTTTATGTTAAAAGCTCTATTGAATAAATTATACTCGCAGACGAGGGAGAATCCTGCGCCCGCAGCCAGTCGCTGGGAGAAAAAGCCAAACGGGAGAAACAGAATTTAGGATGAGAGCCCCATTTATTGTCATGGTGTAACATCAGAGGAGAGCTCAAAACATTGGGAAGCTCGAGCCTTGAAGCTAAAGCTATTAAAGGGTGCACAAAGGTCCAGTTCGTTGGGTTCAACTCCCTGTAATCTGTACTCTCACCACTAGTTGTCCAGATGGTTAGCTCGGGCTACTCCTTCGGCCTCGAATGCTATGCTAACCAAGTTAATACGTCCACCGGCTTGTTTACCGTAGCATGATGAAAAATCCACCTAGAAATGCAAGAAGGTCTGGGAACGATGGGGAACGGGTCCAAGTTTAGGGACGCAGTTACGGCCTCCAACCAGACGGTGGTGCTGCTTGTCGCCTGAACGTACGTGCAGTTGCCATGACGACATCCCTCCTTAATGCCACAACTTATTACTTTTTTTTTTTCTTAGTCAGTTGGATCCACACAAGAAAATGGCTCCTTTTTATCTTTTGGTACATTTGAGGCCAGACTCAAAACTCACGTTTTTCAGATTTGGCTTTGTTTTGTGCAACTGTTAAAAACAAAAAAAAAAAAAAATGAATTCATGTTTTTGCCTGGAAAAAAATGATTATCTGTCAACTGTTTTACATAAAGAATAAAAATAAGAATAGTTTCGTTTGCTTCGGAATCATGGCGGCGCCACATGCTAGCGCCTGTGGAGGGGGACCCCTGTCAGTATTTACACCCCAAAACTGAAAGAATTTCAGATTCAGGTGCCTTGAAGCACATTTCTGTAAATAATTTATTCCGGTAAATCGCAGATGGGAAGGCAGATGGAAATCTAAAAATCAATGTGGAAAAAACCCACAACAACCACAACAAGATGGAGGATTCCCGGGTCCATCAAAGGCTCTGGTGTAAATCTCCCGCATCAGTCCGTCATCCCTAATCTCCAAAGTAGGTGTTTAAATAGCATCTGGGCTAAATCATCCCGCCTCAGCCTTCGCCCGGCGGAGATCACCGCCGATCGACTTCAGTTAGCAGCGAAGGTGCGGCTGCAGATTCGCCCTATTTGCTTATCTGGCCGTGATTGGCTGCATAGTGTCAATTCTGAGGGACGTAAACAGAAATATTAACTGCGGGAGGAGAAGTGAAGCACCCTCCTCCCCCTCCTCCTCCCCTTTCCTGCCGGATTTCTGCCTGTTCAAAGCGGAATATCAGCTATTTTCCTGGCTGGGCCGCGGCGAAGGCTTCTGTCGGCCTTATATGCGTGTCGCCCAGATAAGGGCTTATTGGCAGAGAGAGGCGGAGGTTTTTTAATCATCAATACGGGCAGCTCTGCTCATCAAAGTGCCGCTGTCTGCGTTTCTGTCTAATCTGCTCTTCCCAAACTCACCCTCACATCCTCTGTCTTACAAACACGATTTTCCTCCTCCGTCTCCGCGGCTCTCTCCTCCTTTTGCCTCAGTGTTTGTGTCACGCCGGCCTCTCGCTCGCTCCGACGGCTTCCCCTGCACAGATGGTAGCTTCCCAGAAATGACTGATGTAATCTATTAGGATTCATTCAGCCCGCCCTGTGAAATTGTTTATGAGGCTGGCATTAAATCCGAGCACGCACGGGAAGCAATTGGCTCCGTACGTAACAGACAATGAAAGCGGGAGGGAGGGGGGCTAATAATTGTGGGGACATTTTCTCTTTGCTTTGCCGCATCAGACGGCCGAGTGTTTGTTTGCAGCAGTGGAAACACAGAAAATCCACTTTAAGCTGGTTTTATATTCCTGTTTTCACTCCGATTTTTGCGTGTTTTCTCAGCGCAATCCTCCAAATTCACCCCGTTTGAACTCAAAGTTCCCATCTTTGATTTCTGGGGCCCTTGTGGCCCCTCCCCCACCCTCATTAATATGAGCCTGGCTCTCTTCTGATTGGCTCATCGTTTTGAGTGGCGGTCAGCTGATTGTTGTCTGTTTCCTTCGTTATTTAGGCTGAAATACATCTTAATAAAATACTTTTATTCATGTTTTTGTGTGTAAAAACAAAAACTTGTACCGTGTTGAAACCGTTGGAGTTGCTAAAGAAGGAATTTCAGTCGAAGATGTGTTATCATGTGCGCCCAGTGGAGGCGGGTGGTACTGCACCGACCCGTGAGCCTGCTCCTGACTCGGTTTGTAGTCCGTCCACATCAGCTTTTATCGCCTTTGAAACACTTTTCTTTTGCATTTGAAGGGGAACTTAAATCGGCCGCGGTGATCGTGGCAGGGCAGAGGCCGCAGCATCAAATGCGACGGGCGCGCACGTGTCAGGTTATTGGACGAATAAACGATGCATCATTTCAGACCCAGACTCTCCACCGATGAACTGGAGGCTTCCAGCTGAATTGAATTTCATTTATCTTCTTTGTCACCTTCATGCGTGTGTGTTGTGACCCCAGAGGGCCTCGTCCTCACGCACGTCTCCATACTGGCGCACTTGCTCGTGCACGGCACCGTTCTCCGCACGCCTTAGTCACGTTTGGACATTTTGGCTTATGGGCTCCTCCAGTGGTTGATTGATATCATGGGGGAAGGTCATTATAAGCCTAATTATTTCACAAATTAGAAATAAATATTTTAATTAATTGAGCTCCGCAGGCAGGTCGGATCCTGCTGCGTTAGCAATCAGAGTTAGCGGAAGCAAACACGCCAGATTTATCAACGCTACTGGCAGGAGCGGAGCAGGAAGGAGACGACGCGGAGACGGTTTGACCTGGTCGCTACGCTAACTCGGGCCAGCGCCGGCGTGCTCAGCGCTCCGTCTCCGTTCTGACGGGTCCTTGAGCTGAAATAAGACGTCCAGATCGGCGGCGTGGCTGCGGCGGCGTTAGATTGGGCGAGACGGGTAATTTGTGCAGCTGAGGACCATTAATGCCAGGAGATCTGGACAGCGTTCGGAGCAGCACACGCAGCCAACCAGACGTCTTGTTCCAGCAGGACGGCGCAGGGCCGAATGTCCGGAGCAATGTTGGATATTTAGGGAGCGCCGGATGGAAGTTTTAGTGTTTCCCAACCGGTTTGACTCGGTTGAAGAATCGATCCGTTTGTCTTCGGTCACGCGTGCGTCCCTTAGCTTCAGCTTTCCAAAGCGTTGATCCCATCTTGGCAGTTAGCTTCGATTTGAGGAGAGGAACGTGAGGATGTTGCCTTCGGGAAAACCCTCGTTAAAAAAAACCCCAGACGGAGTTGAGAAAGTTGCAGTTGTGCGATCAGAACGGCGGTTGTCTGCGTTTCACTCCTGATGGGGGGCCTGTCGACTTAGCCCAGCATCCGTGGGAGGTTCAGAGAAATATTTGGCAAAGGAGGGATTATGGAGAAACAGGAAGCTGCGAGATAAAGACATTAGTGGGAAACTGGTGGGCTTCGTTGAGCTGCTGCCTTCAGACTCCTGAGCATGGCTCCGCGCTCACGGTATTCCCATCATTCCCACCTTTGTGCACCAAATGTGTCATTCACAATTTTTTACCCTAAACTGGAGCACCCCTCCCCCCCTCCCCCACAGCTGGAATGGTTTCCGGGACCGTCCACGTGGCCGTCGGGCATGAATTCTATTTTCTTTTCCTCTGACGACCTTGTTGACCCCGGCTGGTGTCCCCAGGTCGGACTGGATTAGATGGAATAACTGGAAACACACGGCGGCTGCGGGGGGGAGGAGCCACGCCAGAGTGTCTCGCTGTTCGCTGCCGGCTGCTCTTAAACGCCGCGCTCAAGCTCGCCTCTGCTGGGGGGCATCCATCTTGATTTTTAACCGTTATTTTCTTGTATCCGGCGTGTCTCCTGGCTGTTCTGACCTTTAGCACCAGTTTTAAATCCACTGTAGTTGTCAGAAATTGTTTGGTTGCGTTGCTTCTGGGGGTAAACTTATTAATATCTACGACGGCGGTGATGGTACATGAACTCCTGCTCACCTTCGTGCCTGTCACTAAAAACTTATTCATTGGCAGCAGGGCGGATGAAGCTCTCTCTCGCACGCACGCACGCACGCACGCACGCACACACACACACACACACACACACACACACTCATCTGTGGCTCCTGTGGATCTGCTGGAATTGGTAATGACACGATCCATCTCTCGCCCATTTCCAATTCAGCTGTGGGAAATGAGATAGGATGGTAATGGAATCTCATTGATCTGAGTTTGCTCTCATGTTTATGGTCTATAAGTGTGGAAGTCATTTCTAACGCTTTTTATTTCCCCCACATTGGCTCTTTTTATGTCCTGCGTGCCACCACGTCTGCGCTACACCTGCTTTTCCACCGATCTGCTGATTTAAGGAGTTAATACACGATTGGGTTCTTGTGATTGTGTCCAAGGTGTCTCGTGGTGAAGCTAGCTACATTACGGTGGTTGCTAAGCTAACGCTGAAAGTTGCTGTCGGAGGGGAGGAGGAGATGTTACCTTGAGTCTCCTGCTAGCGAAAGCTAACGCTGCTTGATAAACAAAGGGGGAGACCTGTGAAGAGGAAGAAGTGTTTGTGTTTGCTAGGTTAGTCCCAGCTCCGCCCACATGCTTCACATTATTATTCACCGGGAAAATCCGGCAGCGCTTCGCTAATACCTGCGACTCTTTTACATCCTCGCCTGCTTCGTATGCCCGGCGAACACCGGCTGTGCAGGAACCCGGAACGGAGGCCGGCGCTGTTCTTTCCGCCGCATCACAAAATATGAAGCCAAGTGTGAAATTAACTGATAAAATAACATGTCAAGATGGCTGTGCGGACACGAGGGACAGCAGAGAGGCGCGTCGGGCCACGTAGGATGAGAGATGTTAGCTTCTGAAGCAAAGAAAAGGGCGTCGCTGACCCTCCGTCAGGTCGTTTTCTCACCCCAACGTCTTGTGTTTTACTCTGTAGGGCTTTTACCGCGTTCATGTGGTTAAAAAAAGAGCTGGCACGTTAGCATGAGCTAACCCTGTTATCTTATCTTCGGCCTGAAACAGCATAAATACAGATGTTGGAGTTGCGCGGGTTCTTCTGCGACTCCCCCGCTCGGATGATTAGTTTGGTCGCGTTTTGCCGGAAACCTCCGCAGAAGAGATCTGCAGACGCTTCCTTTTGACAGCTCAGCTGAGCATTCTGCACCGCGTCGTAATTTAAATCTGCCGGCTGTCATCGGCCGCCACTCCGGGCGCCGATCAGTACAATCTGGCGTCCTTCCGGGGTTCAAACCAATTTGTGTACAAGGAGATAAGTGTTGGAACAGGCAGCCAAACGCCGCCGCGCCACCCGGAGACTCCATGATGAACGCTCTCAACCTGCTTTTGACCTGGCAGAGCGTGTGGCCCCTCCTGGATCAGGACAGCCTGGTCCCGCCCGGACCCCTACGAGGGGACCAGAACCGTCTGGCTTCCACGCCAGGACAGCTAAACGCCGACTCGGTTTGTACCTAGGGCAGAGATAGAAGCGCACGGCTACTTTATAGTCACGCTCGTCTGCCGAATCAGCAGAATGGATCTAAAGATAACGCCCCCCCCCCCCACGTCTGAGCTACGTTGCCTCAGACCGGCAGGGGGAGTTAACTGTGAGCGCATCGATCCCGCCGTGCTGAGGAGCTAAAGGTTAATGCGTTGTCCATCGATCTAAATGAAGCCTTTTACTTAACTGTGCCGCGGAACGCCTGCGGCGCTCGTTTGGCTCCTTTCAGCTCCGGCCGTCTTTTCCGGATCCTGCACGCGACCCCCAGGGGGGGAGCCACCGATCACCTTTGATCAAGCGGCGCAATCAGATGAGGTTCACCAGGAAACATCTCAGGCTGTGACGCGATGACGTAATGCTTTGGGAATACTGGGAAAAACACCAAATTTCCTGGTTTTTGAACCACTAGAACGCCACCATTCCAGAGGCGGAAGTGGGGCGGAGCCAAATGGCCACTTTAAAGGAGGTTTTTGATGATCATTTCTTAAATAAAATCTCCAATGGTGGCAGGATGTTCAGTATTACAGCAGGAAAATCAAGTGTCGGATGTGGGATTCAGACGGGGATCTCCGCGGGCCGTTTCCTTATTATAGAAATGAATCGTTTCAATATCTGTGCAGTGATGTGTTGAGAAGGAACGGAATGTCATTAACGGGAAAAGAGGCTATTAAAACATTTTATTTCTCCAAAGACTCGGGATTGAAACCCGCCGCCGAGCGGAACTACTTTTGTTTACCGACGTCATTGCGGAGTCACAGCCCGACAGCTGATAATTGAGATTATCATACTAAATACCTGCAGATCTGATTTGATGAACCAGAGTCCTGGATGAGAGAACAAAGTGAAACTGAATTAAGTTGCCCCACAGCAAAGTTGATGCTAACCCGGCTAATAAGTTTGGGAGTCGTGATGATTGACGTGGGATGCTGCCAAACTTAGCTGCGCCGTTTATACAGCTAAACAAGTATTGCTTTAAGTTTGTGTCGCTAATGCTAAATAGCCAAATACGAAGGTACTTTACCTCATGTTCAAGCCCCGCCCACATGAGTTAAACGAAAACAAAAGTACGCGAACAAAAAAGACCACGTGATGACATTTTTGTCGGCGCGCCGCCTCAACACGAGCTGACGTCAGTCGGCTAGAATGGAGGAGTCTCCCGTTTCCCAACAATGTGCTGCGGTTTTGGAGGGAATAACAACAGAGAGACTTCCAGGGCAGCTGTTGAGCTTTAGCATAAACACCGGATCGCGGCGTCTCCTCTGGTCCCGCTTTACCTTCCATCTGTGGCTTTATTGTTGTTTAACCGCGGTGGAAAAGTCCCGAATGAGACAAATCGGAACCGAAAAATGAAATGAAGTGGTCTCATATTCCCAGTAAATGCAACGTTGGGTTAATAAACTCACAATGCTAACGCTGATCTGGCAGGAAGTTGGGTTTGCTGTATTTCAGCAGTTGTGACGCTGATTGGAGCTGCTTTATCTCGTTATGTCGCAGCCAGACTCCACAAGACGCGCTGCCCTCACTGAACCACGAGGCTGAGCTAGCTAGCGGAGCAATGCACCAGTCCGGTGAATATGGCACCAACATGTGTGGTCCGAGTCAGACAACCTCCTCCCGGGTCCGGCTGGGCTGGGCGGGTTCTGTTCTGGACTTCCTGGGTGCCTCACCAGTCCAGTTTAGAACTTCTGGCATTGTTATTTCTAAGATTCTGCCATTGCAGCAAAGTGACCCTCAAGCTACACACGTATACTGCGGGCTACGAGCTAATGCTAACTAAGGCTAGCCTGTAGCTTGCTAAAGTTGAACTGAGTGCATGTAAGAAGAAAACAATAAACCAGTCAGTAAACCTGAATACATCATCCTGCTGACTAGGCGGTGAAACCCCCCCAACCACCACCCCTTCGCCCCCACATCATTATAAAACAAAGAAGAAGAAAAAAACACCTGTTCTGAAATCAGCCAGGCTTACGATTTAATTTAATCAGCCCACCAACAATCACTCATTAGGAAGCTGGAATGATGATGGAAAGCAGTCAGCTGTGAAACTCCACATTCTGGAGCGCGACTCGGAACAAGAGGCTCCTTTTACGTGACGGACGTGCCGAGCGTTTGGCTTCAGTCGATTTATTACCTGCTGGGAACAAAACAAACAAAAAAAAACCGATGGCGACGATTCGTCCAGAGCTGGAATTTCCTAATTAAGTCAGCGTTTCATCAAGCAAACAAGCGTTTGAAATTAACTCAACGGGCCGACTGAGGAGAAACTGTTAGCTTTCAATTACGAACCACCTCCCCCGCGGGTGGGGGTGGGGGTGGGTGTGGGGGGGTTACCTTGAGCTGATTGGCAGATGTTTAACATTATTAGAACCTGGCGCAGTGTGAATGACAAAGATTTATAACGAAAAGTGGGTTTTATTGTCACTTCGAAACACTAGGGGGAGCTACAGAGCTAAACTCTGATTGGCTGAACTAACTCAACGTTTAACATCCCAAAAGTTTAATCGGTTTCACTTTTTATGCAGTTAGTTTTTTCTTTTTTTGTTGTTGTTGGTGTGCTAGCATTGCATTTTGTAGGATAGCGTGCTAATAAACAATGTGGTCGTGGGAAAACATTCTACATTTATAAGGGAATTTTAAACAGAATTATTGTTTCTGATTCTATCACTGGACAGAAAAGTAGTTTTCCAGTTTGGATTTAATTTAGCCACTCTAAAATTGTCATTTTGGATCATTTGTCTAAACTAGAATTACAATAGAACTAGCATAAGCCTCAGCAGACATGTCCAAAAATTCCTTTTTTAATGTTGATATTTGGCCCATTTCATCAGCAATTTCCTGACATCCTGGGAATTCAGTCCACCGGTCCAGGTCCCTCCTTCAGGATTTATTGTGTTTTCAATTGTACCTGCTGATGGTCACAAAAGAGGCGGGCCCGGCGCGGCGGCGCTGAGCTAAATTGAAAGTAATTTCTAACAATATGGGAGCCCAGCAGTGGGGCTGCGATTGCCCTGGCCAGATTTCCCAGCAAATGTGAAATAAAAATGGATGCTCCATTCCAAAATAAATAAGATGGGAATAATAGTGTCGGAATAACACCCGCCTCAGGTTAGGGAGGCCTCATTGGGCACACTATTTGGAAAAGGAGACTGGAGCCATTTTCTTTTATTGCCTCTTCAACATCTGACATCTTGTGCCGTCTCATCTTTAAATTAATTGCAAAATAATGTGTTTTCGTGCCAGTGAAGTTGATTGAACGACCCATCCCGGGCTGCATAATTCCACGTTTGAGGACGTGGGTTCCGTTTTTTTACCGTTGAACATTCCACAAAGGCGGATAATTTAGCTGTACGGGATGGCTGCGATGCTAAAAGATGGAGGGAATGCTGGAACGGAGGGGAAGATGTGAGGTCAGGTAGTTACTATGGCGACGTTTCACCGAACAAAAATAAAGCAAATCTTGCACCAGCGAAGCAGTTATGTGGCAACTTAGCGCACTCGAACGCGCAGGGAAAAACAAATCCGATTCCAGGAAAAGCAGGAAAGCCTCCATTTGATATTTATCTTCACATTAAATCAGGTTGGAGCGTCTGACTGCAGTACGAAGGGATTATCGACGGGTCATCTCATCTGAGCGACGGAACCAGCCGAGACGAACCGCGGCGCTGCGTATCCAGGCCAGAGCAATTAGCTGCAGGTGGCTAATGAGGAGGCTATTTACTGTATGATTACGTAAGGGGCTGAAAGGGAACAAAACTGGAGCAGGGAGGAAAATCGGTGTTAACGTGCCAACGCCGCAACACCAATCAGCTGTTATTTATTGTATTTAAGACTGAAATTAAGTCATTAGTTTTGGTTGGCCTGGATTTATTGAGCGACAGCGCCAGAGCGTCAACCCGGTAATCAGGCTACGCACACGGGACGATGGCATCGGTGCTGCTGCAATTAGGAAAACTTCACTTTTAGAAAAGGTTCCGGCTGTGGTCTTGAATTCAGCACTGGTGCTAGCATAAGCAGAACAGAGCGTTGACCTTTGACCTTACTATCGGTGAGAACAGCTCCATCGACTGCATTGAAACCGTAACTAATAAACCTACGCTGTGACCCCAAGGGGTCAAAGGCCACCGTGGCCCTCGAAGGGAGCAGGGAACAGTTGGCTTGGTTTTCTTCTGTGGTCTCTCGCTTCTCTTTGAAATTTAACAGAAGTGGCCGTGACCCTGAAATGACCCAGGTGAGATTAGTTAGCGGAGAAAGAAGCTATTCCATCAGTCGTATCCTTAAAACGGTCTGAAAGATGTAATTTGCGGTTATTGTAAGAACGGAAGGGAAAATAAGACCAGATCATGACGATTGTGGCTGATTGAGCAGAATCTCCGTGTGAACAGTCCGGTTCTGGAGGGGGTTTCTACCGCTGGGAACGTTGCACCTGAAATCTGTTGTTAAAAAAAAGTCAAAAAAGAACTAAATGCCGAATCAGATTTTCTGAAACACGGCAACTTCGACGTCTTCAGCTTGCGAGTTAAAAACCTTGAGTTAAAGAGGCCGACGGGTTCTTTAGAGACGAGCGATTTCACGGCTCTGAGGACGCTGCATAAGTAAAACGGAGATTTTTGACGGAGGGAGAAAAGCCTCTTCATCCCGCCGCCAAAACATCTGAAGATGAGAAAAGATCTTGCAAGAGAGCCATAAAGTGCAATTATGTCTGAGCTCCTCGACCCTTTTCAGGCGAAGGTCTCGGTTTGTCGTCTTTCATTGACATTTGACCTCTGCTGCGGCCGACGAGTTGCTAACGAGAAAAAGGTTGGCAGGGAATAACGGCGCTCAGGGTCGCCCCATTTTGGTCCGATTATTTCCTCCTGGGACAGACGGCCGCCGCACTTGTTGGTTGTTTAGCTGCAAGATGGAAGTTGGTGACGTTGAGGTTGGTCGTAAAGAGACGAGAGGCAGCAAAAAAAAGGGAGGCAGAAACCTTGGCTGGTGTTAGCATTTTGGTGTTAGCATTTTAATTAGCGTATTATTTCATCCCGGCTCTCGGGACATTGACGTCCCTCCGAATTTGGTGCCCACGCGATGGCTGCAGGATGCCGCTATTACAGAGGAACTTTATATTTCGGAGCTGGTTTTCCTGGCTGCTCTTAGACCAGGAAGACTAATTGATCCCTGCAGTCGGCAGACAAGGCAATAGGTCATAAAGCGCAGCCACTTTGTTTTGTGGCGACGCGCTATCACTTTGCTCGCAGAGTGCCATCAGCGAGAGCCGGACAAAAACGCCGGGACATAATTTGAAGCCGTACGTCTTGGCAGCTGGCAAGTTTTGTCATTTTAAGTGGACTTCAAAGGAGAAAAGAGAGCTGGAGAAACGCTGGGCAGCGCGTGGAAACGAGACCATGGATGCGAGAGCACAGGGAAGGTGGAATTAGCTAAACGACGGCTATATTTACAGCTGCACCTTCTGTTTTATACTGCGTGCTTTCACCCTCCAACTCTCGCAGTACCACTAGAAACCTCAGGAGGCAGTGTTGGACAGGTCGGGGTGGAATCCGGGTGGACAACTTTAGCGGGAAAGCATCAGAAATGTGGAGGTCGGCGTCTCTACAAGGCTAATGCACACAGGAAGCTTGCGTCGTACGCCTCTATCTGAACAGCTCTGCAGCGCTGCCCGGCCTTCAGTTGTCACGGTGACGCGTCTCATCCAGAAATTCCCATTTAAAAAAATAAAATAAAATAAAAACGGATGAAAAGACGATAATTACACAGCGAGTTTCTGTGATTTGAGCAGCGATTGATCGTAAAAAAATGTTTTCCCGTGAGCATCCGTCATCGCTTCTGTGTCCCTCGGTCCACGTATAAAGTGGCGGCGAACAAAACGAGATGAGGGCAGATGTAATTGCCCTGTAAAAAGTGTTGCCAGCGACGGTTCAGCCAGAATTGTTCCTCAGCGTGTCGTCCGTGGCCAGAACTTGGCTGGTGAACTGAAGGAGAAACATGCTGCGTGTTTTATGGGTGTATTGATTGGAGAGTTTATGCGCTTCTGCAGGAGCGCGGCTACATACAGGCGCCGCGGCCGGAGGAACGTGCGGCTTCTTTTACGGCTGCTGGACTTCTGACACGGTCCTCCTCTGAGCATCACACCCACAGATGATGATTCAAGTCCGCTCCCGGAGCAACTTCCTGTCTTCTGGGAAGCTTTCAACGCCGTGTTAAACCTTGGCCGGCTCAGTAATCAGGCCTGGCCTGGGATTTAGATTCATCATGAGATTTTAACCAGATCCTGAAGTGCAGAGGAACCCCGGAGCAGAAGAACCGGTCCACGAGCCAGTCTCCACGTTCTGGTACTTGACTCTTGGCTGGGCTGTGACTCTTCCAGAAGTTCCAGGAACTAAAATGCATCGGCGGTGATTGACTCGTCCCCTCTCCCTCCGCTCCTCACCCCCTTCCGAGGGTTCTGCAATTAGGTTCGGGGCCTGATCTGAAAGGGGGAATCACTCCGCTGAGATGAATTGCTCCATAACAGCTGCGCTGAAATGGTGCTAATTGCCGATTGATTTGAAGCCGAGAGATCTGCAATGCAGAGCCTCGTCCGCCCGCTCTCCTCATCGCTCCTCACTCTGATTATCTATTGTTCAGCCTGCTTACGCGCTGGGGATGAGTGGGAAATGGCAGGTTGAGGACGCTGAGGGGGCCAGACAACAAATTGGGTGCCTCTCACCCCCAAAAAAGTGCGAAATTAGACGCAATTAACACACCCCTCAGCCCCGTTCTCGCAACCTCCTGCAGACGGCAGCGATGCAAATGAGCTGTTAGATCGTCTATATATACAAAAACAGTGATTAAGTCGTCTTCGGTGCACCGAGGCGCCGCTCTGTCGTAATTGAGAGCGAGTCAACTGCTGAAGAAGGTTAAATGAAGCCCGGCGATGCAGATGGACAGCGGCGGAGCGCCGTGACTCCAGAGGGAACGCCGACGCCGCTCTGGTTCCCGTGCCGCTCCGCGGTTCGGCTGCCTGTTGTTAAGTCGGTACAATAAAGGAACGCAGCGACTTGATGTCGCAGGTGACAGATCGTCGCCCCGCGGTGCGTCAGAAACAAACAGCGACGACGCAGATATGAGCCTCTGAAAATGGATGGCGTGCGGCGCGGCTCTCAGCGGGTCTCACTCCGGAGTGCGGCAGCTGTTTGTTCGCCGCCTCTGCTCCACAAATATTGCTGTCAAATAATTGATGTAAGTGCTTCCTCGCGAGGGCGCTTTGACAACACCAATATCACCTTTTCACGGCGAATCATCAACAGGCAGCAGGAGTCGGGCGGACTGAACACTGGTCACAAAAAAACCATTAGCATGCCGTGGCTAACCAAATTAAAGCCTTTGTGGGAGGATTTCTGTCCACGAGAACGTTGGGGATCAAATCTTTCACCTTTCTGGTTCGGTTTATGTTCCTTAGATGTTGCAGAGCCACCAGGAGCTTTGTTAGCTTTGAGCTTAGCTTCGGGATTAGCTCATTGGGACATGGAGCGTTTACACGGACATGGAGACGTTCTGTCTCCTGGATGCAGGTCCTCGGTAGTCAGATGGCCGTCCAGGGCAGCCGCGGTGTTGTAGACATCGCTTCCCAAAAATTCCACTTTGCTGTCCGGATCTTTGACGTGAGGCACAAATTGTCTTTTCCAAACGCTCGAGTTGTCAGCGACATTAAATAGATGAAACGTTTAACGACGAGGTGAGAAAACTCCGGTTGACGGGTTCAGCTCATCCGCCGCTGATTGGCAACAACCATCAGCCTGTGCTGATCACGCATTCCCATTTTTGTATGGAAAAGCCATCATCAAAATGGGTTTTTCCGAGCTCATAAAGGCGCACGTTGTGGCTCTTGCCCCCCCGCTGAGTCGATTGTCTCGGCACAGCAGGTGGTCCCTCATTTGCATCATCAGTAATGACGACGTTACACCTCAACTTTGTGATTCATGTTCGCTCGTAGGAGGCCAGACGCCCCATTTTCAGAGGGCCCTCGCCACATCTGACTGACTCACGCCGTCATTGGCGGCGAGCTTCCTGTTGCCTCTGCTGGTAACGAGGGATTGTTTGGTTGCAGCAGCTCCAAGGACGACATTCCGAATGGAAAGAGAGAAGCAACAGAAGTGTGTTGGCACTCGTCAGTTTGACAGGACTGCAGGTACACAGCCCACACTCGACTCAAAAATAGCATAATTAATGCAACCCGGGTTGACAATTAGGTGAAATTATCATAATTATAATCAGCGAGCGCTTTCAAGTATTGTGTTATGTTGTGGCCACGCACACATTCTTACCCAAACCAGCAAAGCTGGCAGAGACTCCGCGTCCTCATCAGCCGTTCCCTCTTTTAATCACTTGATTCGATCCAAAAATGTTTGTTTACCACCTGAATTTGGACTGTCGGATGTTTCCGGATGTGATGAAGGTCGGTCCTGAATCATAACGACAAAGTGGAGGAAGGAGAAACTTCTGGAAGTTCCGCTGCCTCCTGCGTCAGCATCACCCATCCAGCTAATCCCGTGTCCTCCAGCAGGACGGCGGTAGTGGATCTGTTGTTCCCATTTGGGTTGTCTTCATCGTGGTCTTCATGTTGCCTGAGCTGCCGGTTGCCATCACAACCACTGGAAATGTTGTTGCCACAAGTGTTTTCTGGTCGGGTGGAACGTGTAAATGTAATATTCACATGGACGGTGATGAAAGGGTCACTGTAACGTACTCCGTGTGTGTGTGTGTGTGTGTGTGTGTGTGTGTGTGTGTGTGTGTGTGAGCAGTTCAGAGATGTAACTGGAGTTGACTGGAAGACCCAATAAACTGCGGGAAGCACAAAACAAATAATTCCACCCCGTTGCCGAAGCAACCGCGAGTCCAGGCCGACCCAGACTTTCCCATGACGTAAGCGTGTCCCTGCCGCTGAAGGACATCTGTGGTCGGCCGCGAATATGCCTGTGATGTCATCGTAGGCATATTAGCGCCGTAACCACGGTTTGGAGAGCTGGCCCGTGAGGTCACCCCTCCCATATTTCCGGAACGACGTCGCTGCTGCTGCCAAACCTGCTGCACCTTCCCAGAGCTTCACACGCGCTCGCCGACCCGGCGGCGATCTCGTCCCACTCGTTCCGTCTCAAAGAGCGTCTAAAACGGGACCACCCAGGTGTCCACACGTGCTCCCGCAGCGTCGAACCGTCCATGATTCAGTGCAGCTGCGGAAGAAGTGTGGGAATTAATGGGCGCCGTTGGCCCGAGTCCTCCGCAGCCTGACAGCCGACACGGTTACGGCTCACGAGAGGCAGAGCCACCGCGTCGGCGTCGGCTTATGAGAAAAAGACAAACGTTGTGCGGGGAGCGTCGGGATGGGAGCCGCCGTTTTCATTACTTTGGTTTATCGGCTCAATAGTCGCCTCCTCTCCCTCTGCTGAACGACCCCTTGATTTGCTCCGCTCGCACCTGCAACAATTCATTAAAAATGAAGGGGAGAAGCAACAGGGCAGGAGAGAGAGGAAGATCTGCTCCGAGACGTGTGAACCTCAGAGTCTCTGGGGTTCTTGGCCCGGCGAAGGCAACGGGAACAATCCCGAGGCTTCCTTTACGATCGCCCTGGTTTCCGTTTTTTCTGCGGGAAGCTGCTTCCGTCCATAACGGAAGCGGCGATTTTCTCGTCGAGAGCGAATTCGGCGGCAATTAAAGTTTTCGAGTGACCTAAGTTCTGCGGTTGGTGCCTTTGAACCGGCGAACGTGGTCCCAACCGCTCCACGGTTGCTTTTTGGTGCTTCGGAGTCGTTTGGAAGCGGCTGCGTTGGGTCTTTATGGGCCTCCAGAAGCGCTGTTGCGTTTAAGTGTTATTCCAGAAAGGCTGATTCATGGAAAAGTCACGGAAGGTGGGGGAAACACGGTGCTTTCTCACTTTGAAGTTCGCTCCTGAAGTTTATTTGGCAGAAAAAATACCTCCTGTTTTTCTCCTGGATGCCCTTTTGGATTCAAACCTGCCAACCAACCACGGATACCGTGAGAGCCGGAACATTTTCCCTGTTTTACTTGGGTGGCGGTTATTCCAGCGCTCCTCCGTCATCTGTGGCAAAACAAGACCCCCCCTCAGTGAATAAGCCTGCAATTTCAGAGCAGCGACGGTGCGTTTTAGATGTTTTTGTTTGCTTTATCCTTCCCATTTGCAGCATTATGAGAGAAGAAAAATCTATAGTGGGGCTTTTGAATAGCTCAGTAATGAGGAGGAGGAATCAATCATGCTTTGAATGGAGGCCCGCCGCAACAGCGAGAATATAAAGTCACGCTCGTATATCCCACAGTTTCAGCTCGCTGTGTCCTTTTTAATGTCTCCCGAGTTTACAGCCGCCTCCGGTGCTGCCGGACCGCCTGATTTAAATCCCCTTTTTTTTTTTATTCCTCGCCCGTCGGGACGCGACAGTAGAGATACCCAAGCTAGCCCGCGCCGTCTGAGCCATAAACATACCATAATTGCACCGCTAATTTTGTGCGTAGCATGGGAGGCGATGCAAGCCGTCCATCCAACTATCAATCCACCTATCATGTCACCGCGCGGCGGTTGGGACGTGCGGGGTATTATTACGTATGCTGCATAATTTGGCGTAATTAAAGGAAGCACAAGTACTGTAATTAATGTCACTTGTCAAACTGTGAAAGGCGGACGGGAAATAACGTTTCCCTGCGGTTTGAGACCTTTAGAATCAGGAGCTTCCTGATTGATATCAAGTGACCTTTAGCGCACGCAGTTGATTCGGAGGATGATTGAAAATCGTTGGCGGAGGCCGGAACTGTTCGGTTTTATCAGCGATCACATTAAGGGACGTGTAGCGGTGCGAGTTCTGGCTTTGGGTCCCGTTGGGTTCTGAACGGCACGGTGCGACACGGCCCCCCCGTTGGGGACACGGCGCAGCCAAAAGTGCAGCGCGCCGTTTGTATTCTGAGGCTTAAGGAGAGCGCGCTAACACTGACTGAGCGCAAGCATAGCAACAGTTGCCGGGGAGGGAAAGGCGGCCTTGCTCTGTGATTTAGCATAGCAGCGTTATCAACAACGAGCACAACTTATCTTAAATGCACCGACTCCCCGGACAGCCATAGCCCCCCCCCCCAACTCCCGAGTCTGTTCCTGCACCGGATTTTCCAGGAAAGGATGTGAACAGCAGTGGACCGCGGCGTCTCTGGACGCATCCGGATTAAAAGTCAAATCGACGCTGAAAACAGGAGGTGTCTGTTATTGGTTTTCCTGCTCCAGAACAAACAGGTGGGAATGCTGGGAATAGGATCAAGCAGTCTGTTTTATGTGGAAATGAAATAATTGAACTCCCGTCCTTTAGAACTGTGAAATGACGCTTGATTCAACGTTTCCAATAAAAATCCCAGTTCTGTTGGTTCAACGTTGACAATAATATTTGGATATTTCAGGCTGGACAGATCCGAGACCAGAGGAGCCCAGGATAAATCGGCTCAGGGTTCCTCAAAAGCCTGATTGATGGTGTTTTAGCATGCATCGCTAACTACCCTGGGCTAGCAGTGCAACCACATATTGACCCAGTCAACGTTTGTTCCATCCCCGTCTCGCCGATCCCGCTGTAACAGCCCTTGAGCTGCACTCCGATCTGGAAGATACTTGGAGTGACTGTTTTCCCACACTGGCTTTATTTTCCAAAGCCACCTGCTGGGTTCAATGTGGGAATACTGAGCTGCTCTATCAGGAAGTTGCAGCGGTAGTAAATCAATAGATGATCTAATGTGCTTTTTTTCTAACCAGCCCACATGGGATCTATTTCCTCTCAACATTAATAATACTCCGAAGCATTAAGGCATGCAGCGAAAGCAGATGTATTCTTCCTCGGGCTGATTCAACTTGTAAGCATTTCCTCTCTGGAGCCCCCCCCCAGTCCTGAGGCAAAGCATGATTACCCGATTTTAATGAGATTTTTAATGTGATTTCTTTTTCTTTTTTTTTTACCCCTGCTCGACCGTCCCAGCCATCGCTCCTGCGCAGTGCTTAACGCTCACGCTCCCAACACGTGCGCATATTTGGCCTTCCCTCCTCTCAGCTAAAGGTCTGTTTGTTAGCTTTTAGCCTCTGCGCGGCTCTGACTTTCCTCTGGGAAAGGAAATGAGGTAGGTGAGCAATCTTGAAGCTACATCTGAATCCATTTAGGGTTTATGGCGGCGCTAGCATCGCTCGGAGGGCTGCGATACGTGCTCGCCTGTCCCGTGTCTCAACAACGTGAGGGTGCGACATCCCCGGACGACTCCTTCAAACATTCAGGCGTCTTGGATTCCTGAAATCCTGAGGAGACCAAAGTCAAAGAACCTCTTCCTGGTTCGTCTTTGTTGCTGCTGGAATGAGAGGAGGTGAGAAGTTTGGAGCAGCAGCGCGGAGTTGGCCTGAGACGTGTGGCCGGACCACACGGACGTCCACAAACCAGTTTGTGTAACAGGATTCCTTCAGCCGGGCCGCCAAGACTTTGTTTACCTGGAGGTTAGCACATGCCTCTTCGCGTCCCGCCTTCCCGAGGCTCCGTTCCCTCAACTTTCCGGGGTCACGGAGCGTAATAAAGCACGTGTCATCCCGAATAACAGTGAGGGATGACAGAGCCTTGGCGCCCTCCCTCACATTCTCGGCGAGGATTTGGCCAAAACGATGACCTCATAGGGCAAAGTGCCCGGTTCCCCCCGCTGTAATTGTTCTGCCTTCTCGTTTACCTTCCCCAGTTCCCACTGCTCAGGCAGCAGCTGTTCTCCATCCAGTCTGGAACCCAGGATTTCCTGTAGCTGGTGTGAGATGGATGGTGACCATATGCGTGTCAAACCGCGGCAATAAAAGTCACAGGCTTTGAATTTATTGTCTTAAGATGCTCCATCAGTCAGCAGCGGTGATGTAGCGCAGTTACTGAAGGTGTGACGTAAGAACGTGCATCATGTCATCTTCAGCGGTCTCCCGAGGGCCTGAATAAACAGCAGAGCCGCCCGACCGCAACCTGACATTAGCTGCTTTAGCGTTATTAGAAACAGAAGCGTCGCTAAAGTCGCGCTGTCGCTGAGCAAAGCGCCCGTTCAAACCTTCTGACGTTGTCAGAAATCCAATTTAGGTTTGTTTTAGTTTCCATTTTCACATGTTTTTCGTCTGGATCCTAAATCGGCTGTAAAAACCACCGTTTTGGTTTGATCGTTTCCAGTAACTGTCCCCAGGCGAACGGCCGACTTAAAAGGATCCATAGCGGAGCAAATGTTTGGATTTGCCGCTCATATTAGCAGCTAGCTTAACTGAACAGCGTATAGTGGAAAACTTTACAAGTTGTCAACTTAGCTGAATCTCATGTGAAGCAACTTGAAATCTTAACGCTGCTAACCACATGAGCTAGCATTAGTTGCTCCTCATCTGGAAGAAATCAGGTCGCAAAATTACATTTTATGATAGTTTTTGTCAACATAATTAACAGTCAATGAATGAAGCAACCCGGATCGCTGCCAAGACGACGGCAGGACACGTTGCCTGAGGCTGGTGGACAAATCCACGCTGGCGTTTGTATATTTATCACAATTCTCTGTCGCTCAGACTGACGCTAACGCCGACGTTTGGCTAAATATAGCGCGGGAACCCGTGCGAGGGAACGAGTGTCTCAAAGAAAAGTGCAGCCGGTCTAGGTTGGCGAGATCCTTCCTAAAGTTTCTGAAAGTCAGATGGCAGAAAGGATTGTGACGGGGACGGTGACGAGTCCCGAGCAGCCCTGACGGGAGACATCCTGGATGGGTTTTTCTCCTCGGCTCCAAGCCTCCATTTATTACCTCTGCCAGTCGCAGCAGCTCTTTCTGCCTCGCTACCCTCCATTCCTGCTCATAAAATAGTAAAAGAGTCACTTTTACTGATGGTAAAGCCAATATATTAATATTTCTTATTAACATTTTGAAACACGCAGTGCTTTAGTCTTGAAATATTGCTGGGGAGTCTTTTAAAAATGTAGTTTCTGGGGGGGAGTCGAGGCTCTTTACCCCAGAGGGTTTCTGGGAGCTGTCGTAACACGACTCGGGATACATCTGCAGCCCATCTGTGGAATAAATAGAGATAAGATGAGGATGTGACTTTCCCGGCCCCTGGTCTTAAAGGGTCGGGCCAACGGGGGGACAGGAGGACACTCTGCACAGATGTTACCAGCTGCTTCCAGTTCAAACCAATGCCGGGTTTTCCTGGAGCCGGAAGCAGAGAAAAGGTTATAAAGCGTTGGGCCGATGGCTGAGCCGAGGAATCGTCACCCGTCTTCAGACGCTTGTGTCCCAGCTGTTGTCTCATAATCCAACATCTGAGTTTAAGCGCTGCTCTCATCCCGCTAGCAAGAAGCGACATGGCTTCAAAGTTCCCATTGTTGGGATCAAGCGTTCCTCATTGCGTTCCTCAGCTGCTCTTTTTGGCCCCAGCGTTTCTACTTTTAACTCTAATTTCCATCTGCTTGTGAAGACGGCGATATCGTCCCAACGCCAAGCGGGAGGCGCGTTTCCGGGTCCTAATCCACACGATCCGGCATCGCTCACCAGGCAGTGTGGGGGGAGGTGGAGTTGCCGTCACAATCTGTAAAATCAAATCCTATTAGGGCGCCAGAAACGAGAAGAGGGTCATCGGTCCCGCCTCTGCCCACGCTGAGACCTCGGCAGAGGACCAGTTAAAAACGGGAAAACACACCCGGCACCTCCACTCCAGAGCAGCTCCGTCCTGGAATGAAGATGGCCGCTCTTCAGGTTGACCTCGTCTCGGCGACGGCCTGACTCAGCAGTATCGAGCTGCATGAGCTCAGCTAGCAATCCTCTAACACGTTCAGTCCATTGACCTCTGGTTTTTGTATGAGCTCATCCTCCAGATATGGGCCACGAGGGCTGAGAGCCCCTCTTTGATTGGTCGTTTGCTTTGTGGTAAGTTAATGTGTGGTGGCGAAGCGAATCTAAGTGCTCAATTTATAAGTATGCTAACGTAAGCTAACTGTCCTCCATGATGGCAATGGGGTTTGGAGTTGAAGAGCCCAACCGCACGTGCAGAAAGTCATTCAAGAATGTGTTTATATGGACCCACAAAACCAAATTCTGTCCCCAAAGTCCACACAAAGCTACAAGCTAACGTTAGGTAACGCTGCATTTAACATCCTGCGCTTTTCCTGTGAATAGGAGAAATTTGTTGTCTGAATTCTAACACAATTAGCACAATCGAAGCTAGCTCATCGGGCAGAGAACGTGCATGAAAGCTAATTCAAACAGTCCCTGGATGAATGCCGAGGGAGCGCACGAGGGTGTCGCTAGCTGTTGCTGGGTGGTTTAACAGAATAAACGCTTTATAGGACACAAAGTGTCGCTGCCTGGAATTCTCCTCAAGGCCGGACAATTAATAGGAAAGAAACTGTGCTAATCAAGCCATAAAGAGATTATGACTCGCGTGCATGTTAACGTTGAGTTCGAAGTTCGGCGTCTCGTGTTTGCTTTGTTTAACAAGGTCAGATGATGTCACACTGGCAGGACGGCGGTTTCCACATCATTTCGAAACGTAGCGCTACCTCAGTGCAGCTTTGAATCCAAAGGGCAACAAATTGTTCTTGGAAGCAACGCGTGGCAGTTAAGTTTTCCGGGCTCATCCCACATGGATACAGCTGATATTAGCATGTTTCCCGATTTTTCCTTAAGATCAGATTCATATCTGATCAAACTCACTTCCTACTCCGTTTCCCTGCTAGCAAACCCAGGATGAACATTAGCATTGTATGCACGGGCCCGAGGGAACGTCATCAAGAACGTGGTTGAGACCGCTCTTGATTGGTGGCTGTAGAGCCACCAGGTGTCGCTGTTTCTGCTCATACTGAGCACGTCTCGATTGAAGTTAGCCACCGTCAAAGTGGTGCTAGCTCTCCTTCTGCTTCCATCTCATTCTCGCCGCCATATTCCCACCCGGTCCAGGTTATGCTCGGCGATTAGTCTGGACATAAAAAAGCGAAGAGGGTCGCCCGAACGGTCAAGTGGGCACAGCAGTGATGGATGAAGTGAATTGAGTGACGCTTCTCCCCCGCCCAGACATTAACCCGCACCCATCCACGCTTCTCTCAGGCTGACACTTCAATTAGGCTAATCCTGCGTGCATACATGCGCCGCACTCCTCCTCTCTGCTGCTGCATCACAAATACAGAAGCTTTTCCCGTGACAGAGGAGAGAATCCAGAGTGATCGCTCCCACTTCCAGGCAGAAACCCAGCTGCCACGCAGGGGGGGGGTGGGGGTGGTGGTGGGCGGCAGCCCAGAGATGCCAAAGCAGGAAAAATGGGAGCGGAGGCTAAATTTTCCCCGCTGTGTGTTTCCCCATATTCCACTCTACTGCAAGCTGTTGACAGAACAAATATCTCTGGTGCTCCTGCAGAGGCGGCATCTGTCCCGGTTGGGGGTCTCGAGCGCCTTGCTTGCCGCGAGGCACCGGAGTGGGCCGCCGCTTCCACCAGAACACCCATCATTTCACAATTCTTTGCCGTCGCCGCCGTGAAGCCTACAGAGAAGGAGAAGGTCGCGTCTGAGGGCCGGCTGGCCCCCAACCATTCAGGCTAGCTTGCCTCAAATTAGGCCCACCAGAATGTGTGTGCCCACGCCAGTTTTTATAATAGCCTACTGCTACCTGAATGTGGCTAGCATGCTAATGTTGCCAAAGAGCTCCGGCAGACCTCCGACTGTCCTGACAGAACAGGTGGTCCGGCACAGACTATTTGTTGGTTGTGATCCTGAAACTCCTGGAGGGGCTGAACACCATCTGCGTGTGGATGTTCCGTGCGGTGACAAATAGTCGACACCTGACAAGCCGGGACGAGAACCGGCTGCGACGGTGGCGGGGGGGAGACGTTATGAGCGGTAACGAGGGGAAAATGTCACACACGGATCCAAAGTTGAAAGTTTTCACAAACGGATCTGTCGGAGTTAGAGTGATATCGGCCAGCTGAGGCTCCGGCCGGGAACAACTGGTCCCGAGGAACCGGGAAAACCGTCAATTGTTTATATCTTGGTGCTAGTTTCTCTTCATCCAAACCTCCCGGAAGGTCTTCTGTCGATCTGTAATCTCCAGTGACGCTCTAGCACCTCCTCCCCTCCTCCTCCTCCTGCTCCCTGCGGCGGTACACCAGGACATGGAAGCCACCGGTGGGAATACTGTAGTTAATCTCTGCTAGTTAAATGTTCCTGTACGGCCCTGAGCTGTAGCTAGCAAGCGTCCCTTCCTGTTCGTGTCCTCTGGGGGAAACTAGGAGACGTACATTTGTATGCGTTAAGACCTGTTTGGGGGTTTGTTTTAAAGCTTGTTTTGTATTAAATATTCATGAATCTGCTGCCACTGACAGGATCGCTCACAGGTAGCGCGCTAGCTCTTTAATGTAGCATGGCCCGGGTTAGCCTCGACTTTGGGGGGGGACGGATCCAAGAGAACGGATCCATTTGATATTGGAGTTGGTGACAAGATTATAAGAAAATAAAGCCTGCGAAACCACAGAGAACAATGAATTAGCCATATACAGACGTGGGGGTCAGGTCTTCTGCTAATATCGTCATCCTGAGGGGACGCACTGATAGCGGTTGCTACGCTAACATGCTTTCAAAGCCATTTTAGACAGGAGAGCAGTAACAATCAGGGTCTCTGGACCTTTTGACGGTGAATTATTGGACATAAGAGACGATCATTTCACGTCAAAGCTGATTTTTAACGGCGCGGCAGAACCAAACGGACGGCGTCTGCGTACAGTCGGAGGAGCCCCCGTAAAGAAGCGGAATGTGCCTCGGAGCAGAACTGCGTATCAACTGGAAATTATATCCACCCTGACAGTGGGATGACTTCCAGCCGCTGAAGCAAAAATACGAAGACTGGGGAGGAGAGGAGGGGGCATTTCATTTCATGACAGCTCATTTTAATTACACACCCCGCCACCGCCGCCGCCGCCGCCTCCTTCCCGATTTGCTTAAAACCACATTAGGCCACGGCATTAAAGTTCGAACTCCCACCTCCTCCACGTTTCAGCCATTATGTGCGGGAAGCTGAATTTTCCCATTACAGTCCGTTAGTCACAGCCACTCTGCCGTTCGCGCAGGAGTTTTATCGTCGGGCCGCGTTTATGTCAGAGCGGCGGCGGCGCCGCGGGAGCCGCTATCGGCTCCGGCGTCTCCTGAGCCGGGGTGGCCACGGGCCCAGAACCATTCAAATAGGCAAAGAGTGCTGATGTGTCCCGTTTACCTGCCGGTAATGGATTTGTTTGTGTGTCCCCCTCCACTGTCTCATAGGAATATTGGAGTGTGTGTGTGTGTGTGTGTGTGTGTGTGTGTGGGGGGGGGGTCCATTCACGTTTTGCTAACCTGGCCATATATTTTGATTAGGGAATGAAGTCCTCGGTAGAGCTGCAGCCAGAATAATTGACACCGCGTCCTCTGAGGTCAGGGAAAATAGAGCCCCGGTTCTTATCCCAGCGGGCCGCAGGCAGCACATGGAAAAATTGGTGCTGAGCAGGAAGCTGAAGGTGTATTATTGCTTTAGGTTACAACCAATATGTCGCGGGGCTCGTAAATTATATTTTCAGGTGGGTTTTGTCGGCTTGACAGGAGAATTGATGTGGCTTCAAATAACCTGGATATCGTACGTGTTTCCTGATGTTTGTCGGGTCCGGAAGGTCAGCGGTCCAAAGGGTTGGTTTGACTTTTGTTGATGTGGGGACAAAAACAGGGAGAGAGACTTCCGGAATTAGCATGTCTGCTGAGGAGATTAGTTTAGCTCTTCTCTTTCAGCAAGATTACGCCCACGCTAATGACAGATTAGCTTAAATGTTCGACCTGACTCGGATCTATTGAGTTTCAGAGGTGACGTCGTCTGTCCGTCTCCGAGGCGGCGGCGGGATGTGGAACCCATCGGGAATCACAGCGCTTCCAAACACGGAAGCCACGTTTCTTGTCCTCGTCCACGAATCAGTTCCCGGCGGTGTCCTGGTGCGTGTCCGCTCCCGGGCGAACGAGGCGCGTGGCGGCGGAGCGAAGGTGCAGCAGATGGTGGATCTGCACGAGTTCTGATGACAGGGATGTTGAGAAGATGCCGAGCGGGAGGGGGGGGGGGGGTTTAACCTCCAGAGGTTCTCGCACTGCGGCAGCCGTCGGCTCAGGCTGGATTTTTCCGCCCTGCCTCCAGTCATCAGTCACGGTTTTCCGCCTTCCCCGTTCGCTTCGCTTTGCTCTCGCTCGGCTCCCGTCAGCTGACTCCTTCTCAGAGATCTCAGGTGATAACGAGCTCCGAACACCCCGACCGCGTCGATCAGATCGCTCGGCTTTACCGGAGCCGCCTCTGTCGTCTGTCCTCCCCTCGCCGTCTCGTATTTAAAGGTCGGACCGTCCCGACGTGTTTGAACCGGCTAATGTGATGAACGGCCGAGTCGGCGTAGCGTGCACGGTGGCGTGGGCTCTCGTCTGGAGCGAGGAGCCTCCTCCACTTACATCTTGACTTCAGCATCCTGCTGCCTTGACCTGGCCTCAGCTTTGAGCTGGGCTTAGACCCTTTGGTTCAGTCACTCGTGAAATGTTGGCGCTAAACGCGCCTTTATTTACTTTGCAATTAAGTCATTGAGGGAAAAACCGTTGGACCTGAAAATGTCATTTTCAGTTAGGCGCTCCGAGCCGCCTGGCTTGGTTTTCACCGCGGTTATTTTTGTGCCGCCGCCGTTTAAAGATGAAAACTGGGTGACTGAGATCTGAGATGGTGACTGAGATCAAGTCTGATTTGGAACGAGGAGGTTGGTGATGCCGACAAGCTTTGATCCCAGAAAGAAAGAAATCCAAACGAGCTTCGGGAAAGACTGTTTAAGTTTGTTCGCTCTCGCTTTCTATATGTTAGCAACTTTGACCCAAAGGTTAGCAGGTGGATTCTGATCTAAAAGATCCCTCTCCACCTCCTGGGGCGGTTTGGTTCCGTTTATTAAGGTGCAAACTGGTCCTCATTGGAGCTGAAGGGTTCTAGGGACCGTTTAGTTCAAAGGGAGCCAATTGCTGTTTACAAACAACTGTTTTTTTTGTTTTTTTTAACAAACTACGAGCTAACATGTCGTGCTGCTACCATCAGCCATCCCACACACCTCAACAGTGGAATCCGATGGAAGGGGTTCCGTCCCAAATCGTACTGGACCGTAAAGTGTTTTAGGCCCGGCAGCAGAAGCTGTCGGTACCGGCGCTCATCTCTGTAGCTGTGCAGAGGGAATTACCCATGGTGCATAGCGCTGGCACAGAAGATCTCCCTGGTGGTAAATAAAGCATGTGAGGGGTTCTGGTCTGGAAGAGGGGCGACTTGTTTGACCTTTGACCTCCCAGCTCGGGCAGCGCAGCCACGTTTGAGTCTGGTAGCTTCTCGGAGCTCCCGCAAGGTTTTTATTTCACGTAGGAATTCTTCTCCGGAGGATTAAATCGATCTTTTGTCTTTGAATTCCAGAGCACGTCTAAAGCAAAGCGGATTTCTCCTCAGCAAATCATTGAACGGTAATAATAGTAGTAGCCTGAGTAATTACGTCCCTCTGCTCGATCCTTCACAAGTGTGAGAAACATTTCAGTTTAGAGTCGTGCTGGGTGACGCTCGGAGAAGCAGGTCGGCTGGTTTTAGTGTTAGGGTCAGGTCAGGTCCTCTGAGGACAGGTGTGGGACGTTGCAACACACGCCTGTTTCTGGTTACACGCTGGTTGCTAGTTGCTGCCAGTTGTTGCTAGTTGCTGCCTGTTGTTGCTAGTTGCTGCCTGTTGTTAGCAGTTGCTGCCTGTTGTTGCTAGTTGCTGCCAGTTGTTAGCATTTGCTGCCAGTTGTTGCTAGTTGCTGCCTGTTGTTGCTAGTTGCTGCCTGTTGTTAGCAGTTGCTGCCTGTTGTTGCTAGTTGCTGCCAGTTGTTAGCATTTGCTGCCAGTTGTTAGCATTTGCTGCCAGTTGTTAGCAGTTGCTGACAGTTGTTAGCAGTTGCTGCCTGTTGTTAGCAGTTGCAGCCAGTTGTTAGCAGTTGCTGCCTGTTGTTAGCAGTTGCAGCCAGTTGCAGCCAGTTGCTGCCTGTTGTTAGCAGTTGCAGCCAGTTGCTGCCAGTTGTTAGCAGTTGCAGCCAGTTGCTGCCAGTTGTTAGCAGTTGCTGCCAGTTGTTAGCAGTTGCTGCCGGTTGTTAGCAGTTGTTGCCAGTTGTTTACGTTCCTGTCGGGGTTTCAGCCCATCACCCCTGAGGAGCGGACTGGTTTCCCCGTAGCAACCAGCAGCAACGAGGAGGCGGCGAGCGCTCGAGGGAGTGGAGTGCGTGAGGACGCCTCAGAAGACGGTGGTGACTGAGGAGCGGCAACTGTTGACGCCTTTGTGTTGCATATTTGATCACTTTTCCGCTCCGAACGCGATCCCATCTTTAGCTGTCAAACGTTCCCTCCGTGATTCATCGTTCGCCGCAGAAAAGAACAGAAAGATGAAAATCGGCTTCCATCCGGCAGAGCAGCGCCGCCCGGCCCAGCAGGGGGTAGAACGGCCCCACCAGTCTTCTGCCGTCAGCCAGACGGAGCGAAGCAAGCGAAACGCCGTTTATAACACTGACATTTTTTAATAGAATTCATTTATAACAAATGGAACTTGTGTCAGAAAAGAACTGATTTTCATACAGACTTCTTTCTCCACCAATGAGACCTAAGTAAGAAAATAAAAAGCACTCCTTTCATTCAGGAAAACAGTTTACGCTTACAACTAATCGGAGGTAATTGTATGATCTTTTTAACAAGCCTTTTTTTGTTGTTTTTCTTTTTTACAATTCCATTATTTAGTTCAGTCTATGCATCCAGACGAGATATAGAGAGCAGAGAACACAACGTTTATTCTGTTAATGACACTCCAAGCTTGGATGGCAAAGCCACGAGAACAGATGTCGGGGGGGGGGCGGGGGCGGGGGCGGATTCTTCTGAAGTGGTCTGCTGGAGTAACCATGGCATCCGACGGACGCTCTTTTCCCCTTTTTTTTGTCTTTTCTGGAGTTGGTAGCTTTTGTGTTATTTACATACACACAAAGTGAACGTTGAAGGAGATTTTTTTTTTTTTTTTTTTTGTTTTGTTTCATCGATGGGTTCAAGTAATAATTGTTATTGGGTCTAGAATCAATAGGGCAGTGCATAGTACAAAGATAGAGAAAGTGCAAATCCTCCGGCCGGGCCGGCGCCGGCCCGTCTGCAACATTTCACCATGCACGTGAGAACGGAAAAGCGCGGAGATGAGGGAACGCCGACGCGAGCTAACAGCACTTTCACATCTGCAAATCAGGACCAAAGTGAGAGACGGATGATTGACGGGGAAAGAAAGCGCCTGGAATGCACATCCACGGAGCCGTCGGAGGGCGGAGCAGCGGGGACGGAACCAACGCTCCGGTCTGAGGGGGGGGAGGAACCAGGCGCCGGTTGTCGGGCTAGCGGCATTCCTGATGTCTACGGGGGTGAAGGAGCCACCTCGGACCGGATGGACAGGTGGGCGTCGGCCTCCCGCGGTCCTGCCACCTCCCCGACTCTCGTAAATTAAAATCTCTTCCGTATTTCCGGACAGTTTCCTCCTGCCGAGCGCAGCCCTAAAGCCTGTTTTACATCAGCCACAGTAAGGCCACTAAAACGGAAAAGACGCGTGCTGTGGAACGTTGTCTTTGCATATATAATCTGGTGTGAAGGATGGACACTCAAGGTAACTAAAGCGGTATGCTAAATGCTAGCTTCCTCTGTGATGCGCTACGACCGTAAATGAAATGTTATAAAAACAGCATAAATATAAGGCACTCTAAATGTAGAACGGAGAACAGAATGTCGTTACCGCGGCGCGTCCGAAGGAACCGCGACAGCGTGACGTCTTTGTACTTTGCCCTATTGTGTGACGTGGCGGCGGGAGCCGACCTCTGAGGTCCAGAGGTCAAACGAACGCAGCGGCGACGCGTGAGCGGCACCCGACGCCCCCCCGCGCCTCGCTGGGAGGGGGCGGGGCCACAGCCACGGGATGAACGAGTGACAAGTCCACGTGAAACCCGATCTATAAACACATTTATTGCACGATTAAGGATGCACGGAATTTTTTTTCCCTACTGAAAAATCCCTTCTATTCCCACTGACGGCACAAACTTCTCCACCTTTCATATATATATATTTGAATAATAAATTACCTCCTATAGCAATAAATGCAGAATCGTATACTTTAATATATATCTGATAAACATATATCTGTAAAGATCTCATCCAATTCATCGTGTTCTCTCTGACATGGAAGAACGAAGATAATCGGTAGCAGCAACTTCATACTCTGCTCGTCCCTGTTGATTCCACAAAGCCCCAGGTCGTCGTACGGGAGGAATTAAGTCGCCACGTTTGCCCTCGTGGACAAAACAACACAGACGGGAAAGCAAAAGAATCGTTTTTGGCGGCGCGCGCGGCGGCGCCGTGCAACCAAACCAGGGGGAACGCGAAGCCAAGGTAGAAAAACAAAGGAATCAGCCGACTCTGCGAAACGGCGTTGAAAGAGTTCTGCCGTTTAAAAAAGACCGTTTATGTCCGAGCCGCTCGCCTCCCGGCGCTCCGCCCGCGTAAAAAAAACAACCGCGTGATGACGTCGTGAGGAACTCGATGGTTTTCTCTGCTGGACGATGAAGATGACGATGAAGATCAAAGGGTGTTTATTCATGATGACGGCGACTCCGTCCTCTTCTGATGAGTCGTCGGAGTGAACTTGATTGTGAAAATTTTTCTTTACAATGTGCACTGAGTTTGTGCCCCCCCCCCCCCCCCCCCGGGTTCCGTGTGCCTCCTGTGCGTCCCAGAATTGTTCGTAATCACCGATGCGTTCTGATGATGTCGGGTTGTTTCGGGTCCGTGAGCCCCGGAATGAATCCTCGAAGCCAACGGGAAAGGGTAATTCCGTACAACGCTTCAACAGTCAGGATCCCCCCTCGCTTCCGAGGGGTCGGGAAATACTTGGTCCTCCGGGAATCATCTTTTTCATTTTTTGACGAGTCATGTGTCGCACATCCAACACTTAATGAGTTGCTAGCAAGGAGTTAAGAGTACTTTCTCAAGCGGGAATTTATGGCTCAGAAGAGAGGCTCGCTGGGGTTTCCGTCCAGAGGGCCCTCCGCTTTTGTCTCCCAGGACCGCGTCTTTTACGTTGCATAGTGGTCGAAGCTTCCCAGATACTCCAAGCCAGCTCTGTAGCAGAATTGGTATTGATCCTGCGGAGAGAGAGAAACGCGAGTTAGCTGTCCCGAGTCGCCCCGTCTCAAGGTTTCCCCCAGGGAAACCAGCCGTGAGGCGAAGCCCCGCCCCTGACGCGGGACAGCGCCAACCGTCGCGAGGTTCCGAACTTCCCGCGGAGAGCAGGGAGGAGACGATGGGAATGCTCACCTCGGTCTGCACCATGGCCGGTCGCTGTGTCCGCAGCATCTTCACCGTCTGAAAGATGTCCACCACGCCCTCGTATCTCATCCGCTCCAGGACGATGCTGAGGGTGATGAAGACCCCGGTTCTGCCGACGCCCGCGCTGCGAAGGAGAGCACAGAGGTCATCGGAGGTCGGGTGCTGGGGACCGTCGCGCTCCAGGCTCAGGCCGCCCAGCGGCCTCAGCGTTTACCTTCTGCTAGCGCTAGCGTCACGCTGTCTTTTTGCTAGCATGGCGACGAGGGCGCGACTCACCTACAGTGGACCGAGATGGGCCCGTCCTGGCCGAACTGCTCCTTCGTTTTATGCACTTGACCGATGAAGTCGATGAAGCCCTCTCCTGACTTGGGCACTCCTTGTTCGGGCCAGTCGGTGAACTGGAACTGCCGTACCGTCCGCGACTGCCCGTCCTGGAAACAGAGGGACGTCCCAACAGTTGATAAGGGGGGAGGGGGGGGCGAACTCATGGCCCCCGCACCGGCGGCTGATGAGGAACGAGGCTGAGATGATCATGGTCACCTGACAGGCCTCTGTCACCCCACTGGGTCATGCTCTCCTCTCCTCTCCTCTCCTCTCCCTCTCCTCTCTTCTCCTCCTCTCCTCTTCTCCTCCTCTCCCTTCTCCTCCTCTCCTCTCCTCCCCTCTCCTCTCTTCTCCTCCTCTCCTCTTCTCCTCCTCTCCCTTCTCCTCCTCTCCTCTCCTCCCCTCTCCTCTCTTCTCCTCCTCCTCTTCCTCTCCCCTCCTCTCCCTCTCCTCTCTTCTCCTCCTCTCCTCTTCTCCTCCTCTCCCTTCTCCTCCTCTCCTCTTCCCTCCTCTCCTCTCCTGTCCTCTCCTCTTCCCTCCTCTCCTCTCCTGTCCTCTCCTCTTCCCTCCTCTCCTCTCCTGTCCTCTCCTCTCCCCCTCCTCCTTCCCCCTCTCCTCTCCTCTCCCTCTCCTCTTCCCCCCTCTCCTCTCCTCTACCTCTCCTCTCCTCCCCTCCTCTCCTTCTCCCTCTCCTCTTCCCTCCTTCTCCTCTCCTCTCCCCCTCCTCTCCTCTCCTCTCCCTCTCCTCTCCTCCCCTCCTCTCCTCTCCCTCTCCTCTTCCCTCCTTCTCCTCTCCTCTCCTCCTCTCCTCTCCTCTCCCTCTCCTCCCCCTCCCTCTCCTCCCCCCTCCCTCTCCTCTCCTCTCCTCTCCTCGTTGCTGTTGGACCTGAGCGGAGGAAACGTTCCCAGCGAGGATGCTAATTCCTTTGATGTGCTGCTCTTTCCTGGTTTACTCTGAGGATGAGCAACACTTAAGTGATATTGTTCCCCCTGATAAGAGCGGCCGCTGAAGAGTCGGAGTAACAAGCACGACAAAGACGGCAGCGTGCACCATTCATCTGCCGCCAGCCTTTGATGGAATTAAAAAAGTCTACATGTTTGTTTTGATTAATGCATCGATGAGGCACCAACCCCCGGAAAATTGTTTTGCACTTGGGGCCTCGGTTGGATTGGAACCAAAAGTTGACCCGGCGCCAGAATATTCCGTTAAAATCCAGCCGACTCGGCACTTCTGCTCGTTTGATTCATTCTGTTATTCACTTTGGTTTTCACGGAATTCCCTTGGAAACGTTTCTTACCCTGGCGTCGGTCACTTTGAACTCTCTCAGGATGTACTGGGGCATGTTGTACTCGGCCATCGGGTCGACCACGAAGTACTGGTACCGGGCCGAGCGCTCCGCCGGCCAGTACTGGTGGCATTTTTCCTGTTGGTGAAACAAAATGAATTAGCTTTATTTTCTCTCCTCATGTGGACAGAATCAAGGAGGGAAATCTGGCAGCCGTGACCTCAGTGCTCACGTTGTGTATGAGAACCTGCTGTTGAAACGGAAAACAACTGTTGCCATGGTTACATGGGTAGCTGTCAGGCAGGAAATGGCGCCTACTTGTATAGCTGGAAAACTGGTTTAATCTGGCTTACGCTGAGGAGCTAAAAGAGCAGCCGTTTTTAAAAGAAGCTAGCTTGATGCTAACCCACAGCGAGGCGGCCACGACTCGACCGGTCGGACTTTGCCTCCCGGGGGTCCGACTTACCCGGCCCATTTCTCTGAGCTTGGTTAGCATGACGACGATGGTGGAGTTGTGCTCCCAGAGCATCCTCCAGAAGTCCTCCGTGGTCTCCGCTAGCGGTCCCTGCGTGGCGATGTAGGCTTTCTGCTGCCTGTCGGAAAACATTCCGGTTCCCAACATGAAGGGATTCCTGACGTGACGTTGCGTCCCGATGCCCGAGCATCAACCCGGGACTCACCTGTACCCGTCGATGAAACTGCCGTTGATGTAGTCGGAGCCCTCCACGCCCCGGATGGGCTGCAGGCACACGCGCGTGGACTCGTACGGCATGATGTTGACCAGCCGGTTCTTGAACTTGTTGCAGGGCAGGTTGGCGCTGATGAATCGTGACGTGTGGGCTTTAGTGTTGGCTAAACGCTGCGGCGACACACACGGACACACGGTGAGCTGGAGAGCGTGCACGGGGGGGGGGGCGTCTAACAACTGATTACTCCTGCGGCTTCCTTCGGGGGAGGGGTAATGACATGATGATGAAAGGACGGGAAATTGATATCTGAGCGAGCTTCAAGTGGACAGACCGGGGGTGCAGGCGGACCTGGTTAGCATGTTTTAGTGGAATCAGCATCCATCCGCAGCAAGAACAGAGCGGCGTGACTAGAAAGGCGATAGCTCGCATGTAGCACCGGGGGGGGGGGGGCAACTTTAAACACAAGCTCCTGATGCAACGTATGTTGCCCAAGTGCCCCTGGCAACTGTCCTGTGGGGGGGGACCTGTGTTTTCTGTTTCATGTGAACCAAGAACCCTTCACATGAGAGAACCAGAGGGGTTTGGGGAGCGGGGGGGGGGGACCACAGGCCCCACAGGCCCCACAGGCCCCACAGGCCCCACAGGCCCCAGGCTGTCTGGGGAGCCTGGTGGGAACAGAAAAGACTTTCCCTGGGCGGGTGATCCGGGCCGTCGGCGCACGCTTACCTTAAACTCCAGCTCCATGCCGGTGACGTTTTCTCCGCCCTCTATCTGCGTCAGTTTCTGGATGTAGGCGTAGAGGTTCCTGGCCGGCACTTCGGTGGTGCCGCAGTTGACGGCCTCCAGCAGGGCGTCGTGGATGAACACGTACTGGTCCTCCGTCTGCACCATGTAGTTGCGCTGGGCGCGCATGAGCGTCACGTGGCCGTAGATGTCCACCGTCTTCTCGTGCTTGATCCGCTCCAGCATGGCGTCGATCACGATGAAGCAGCCCGTGCGCCCCACCCCCGCGCTGCGGTCAGAGGGGACACAGACGGGCGGGTGAGGCAACAATCAGCTGGGTCGGGGTAAACACTGGTGCATGATGGGACTTGTAGTGCGTTTAAGGTGAAGTGTCTCTGAACGCAGGGGGGCCGAGGGGGTTGACGCTCTGATCCGGACCCACCTGCACTCCGGAACTCTGAGCTCATCACTTATGCAACCCCCCCCCCCCCCCCCCCCCCCGCACATGTGGAAAAAACACAGGCGCAAATTTTTTCGAGGGTTTTGTTAATGTGGCAACTTATGAGGAGCGCAGCTGGCTTCAATTTATGCCGTTACATTAGCGGCGCGGCGGATGAACAAGAGCGTTGGAGGGGGCCCTGAAAGGCAGGCCTCTCGATTAAGATTCACATCAGCACCTTTTATATTCATGAGTAAAAATGGAGAAGATAAAAGCACGCGCGAGGGGGGGGGGGGGGCAGCTTTTCGGAGCAGTTAAGGCTACGGCGTGCAAACACCCTCCGCTTTTCTCTTTCCTGACAACGTCGTTACGGTGGCAAATCTTTTTGGCGAGCCCTCCTCCCACCCCCCCCAAAAAAACCAGCGTGCTGACAGGTCCTCGCCCGGCGCTCCAGAGTAAATAGGTTATTCAATCCATTAAGCCGACATGCCTACGAGGTGCGAGGCTCGCTCCCGCGCCGCCTCCTTCTGATGGAGCATTTGTTTTTCATTTGCTTTGGGGGGGGGGGGCCGAGAAAGGGGGAGTAAAGTTGGTCCCCGGGGGCCGCGGCTGCCTAATGTGCCGTGGTGCACGGCTGCAAATGGAGTAAAGACGCGCACGGGAGTCGCTGGCTTTAACAAATTATCAGCTGATCGTGTAAAAATGGCCGACGTGGGCGGAGTCAGACTGAACTTGAAGCTCCACGCCGCCGCCGGGCTCCAGCAAAATGTGCGTTTGACTGGGGAGTGGGGGGGGGGGGGGGGGGCGGTTCCTGGGGAGATGTGAAAGCCTCTGAGGGATATGTGAAGGATGGATCTCTTCCAGGTCGTGGAACACCTGGAAGAGGGACGCGGGATCTCGGAATCCTTCCCGGCTGTGGCCAAAAGAGCCCAACATGGAAGAGCGATGACCTGCGAGACAGGAAGCGACGGGAAGAGGAGGGCGCTGGCCACCTTCCTCTCTCCTGGACCACTGGAAAAGGCTCGGACCCTGGCTGGATTCTATTTTTGGCAGGTGGCTCTGAACGCTTAAAGGAGGCGGTTGAGGAATCCGTCGGAACGTTGGTCAGGAATGGGGGGGGTCGCTGGCAGCCCGGCCGCACTAATGACCTGACAACGCCTTCTCCGGCCCAGCTGCTTTGGACGTCCACACACATTAAGTGTCAGACTAATACGCTTCCCGGGAGTTTGGGGAATTGCAGACGGGCGCGAGGATGCAGTGTGAAATCCAGCTGAAACCGGTCCCGGGAAGATAAAACCGGAGCGCCGGTGAAAGCAATTACATATGTATTGTTCGCAGATATGTAGCTGTCAGCTAACCTGTCAACCCGGCGGCCGCCATTGCTGCACCCCCACTGCGTGGCGGCGCTGTTCACCGGAGCGCGGCCGGGAAGAGCCAACGGGATTCTGATGAGCCACAAACCAGGACGAGGTCATAGCGAGGCGGCAGCGGCGCCTGCCAGGGAATTGGGCACAGTGGTTCGTTCCACGTGTTCCGTCTTCCTGGCAGCGACGCAGCGCCAGGCTAGCTGATGCTAGCTTAGTCCGTAGTGAAGCTTCTGACTCCGCCCTGTTTTCTCATTAATTACAGCCGTGTGGTGATAAACGGGGCCACATATGAGCGACCTTTGACCTCTGTCGCCGTCTGTAAGCTGCTCTCTAGGCCTCTAACGAGGAGGAGAAGGCAGGTGACAGCAGCTGGAGACAGCCGGGGAACTGGCCCGGTCTGATTGATGGATAAATGAACTGGTCTTATCTCATCTGTGGCTCCGTGTCGAATCGGAAATCTTTGTCCCAAATCCTCTTAAAAGCTGTCGGCTCGGCCGGATCGATGGGAACGCGTTCAGACAAGTCAAATTAGGAGAAACCTCCGCAGTTTCCCGTGTTTCCGATGAAATCGAGGTCGGGCTGATCCGCTTGGTGCTCAACTCGGAGCCTCTTTTGACACTTTTCCGACAGAAAATGGAAGGAAAAGGCCCCAAATATTTGTGTTTTTCATGTTTAAGAGCCGTCTCCTTTCTAATTGGATGCTTTAAACATGCCTCCGCTCCTGAGGGTTTATTTTTATGTCCACAAGCTGCCCGGCAAATTAATCAACTGTTAATTACAGGCAACAAAAGTTTATTTCTTCCCCGTCTGCTTTTATCTGGACATTTTTCATCTGCAGCCGCTCCGGCGCTGTTTTGCCAGTCAAAGATTGGCTGCGTATTAAAAAAGAAACGGTCAAACAGGAATCTCAAAGGCTTTGCCAGCTTAGAAATGACGCTATCTGATTGGGAGCCAGAGGAATTAAAAGCCCCCATCGGCAAAACGACATTAATTCCTCGGTTCATTGTAAAAAGTCAGGATTTTCAATTTGAAGCGATTCGGCAGCTCGCTCTAATTAACTCCAGCATGTTGGAATTCTAATTCTTCGCTAATCCCTCTTTTGCCTTTTTTTTTGTCACTTCCTGACACGGGTTTGTGTATATTACACTCTTTTAGCCGCCTTCACGGGGACCCGCCGAGTTCTGCCGGAGACACAAGTCACATCTGCAGGAAGCAAAGTTGGCTGGAAAACTATGACGCAACCCTGATGGGGGGGGGGGGGGGGGGGGGGGGGCTGAGGCAACTCGTTATAGCTGAGGAAGAGTGTGTGTGTGTGTGTGTGTGTGTGTGTGAGGACAAGCTGCTTTCTCTCTTGTCGTCTTTATGCTGTGATGTTTATTTGAATGGATTTCTTGTGTTTTTTCCCCTCTGCCCCCGTAAACTCCGGCTAACTCCAGCTAACTCCGGCTAACTCCAGCTAACTCCGGCCTGTCCTCGTCTTTCCTGCGCGTTCATGTATTCATCCTGAGGACCCTGTCCTGTGGTTTCTCACCTGCAGTGCACCACCATGGGCCCCGCGTCCGGAGGGTTGCAGGCCTTCACCCGCCTGAGGAAGGCCAGGAACAGGGTGGGGTGCTCGGGCACCCCGTGGTCCGGCCAGGCCGTGAACTGGAACTGCCGGACCTCCCTCTTCTCGCTGGAGCCGTTCTGGTGGTGGAGACGGAGAACAGGTTAGTGGTCGGCCTCAGACCCGGCGCAGCGTGTGTGGACAGAAGCTCCGCACCTTAAACAGCGCGAAGGTCCTGACGCAGTAGGTGGCCAGCTCCACCGTGTCCAGCAGCGTCACCTGGATGAGGCCGTAGGTGTCCGTCCCTCTGGTGGGCCAGTACTGGTCACATTTCACCTGCAGGGGAGACAAATGTTGCCCTGACGTGAGCTTCTTGGTCCGTTTTAGACGAATAAGCTGTGGCATCGCAACATCCCAGCAGTTGTGGAGGAGGACCGCTGAGATACTCCTAAAATTATAACGCTAACTCCACAAAACTGCAGCAATTAGCATGCTAATGTGAAAAGCTAAGAAAACATTTTTGTGCTTTCATGGTTTTCCTGCAGATCTTTGAATTTATACATAAAAAAAATCTATCAAAATGAATAATATAAACAGGAAAACAGACTGTTTGAAGATAAGAGTCGTCTGTTTTCCATTTAGAAGCAGCGGTACGAATTTATTTGCGTTGCAGATCGTGCCGATAAAGAGGGGAAACTGCTTTCTGGACTGAGTCAGCGCGAATGCTAACGCGCTGGTCAATCTCTGCCTTCGCACCGTGAAGGTCAGCAGCTTGTGTGCGAGTCAGCTGTCACGCGTTTAGCGGGGAAATTAAAGGAGCGGTTTGAGCGCTCGCGGCGGCGTCCTGAGGGGTCTGATCCTCGAGTGGAGCCTGGAATTCCCCATTTTCCCCAAGTTCTGCCACCTTGTACACTAACCCTAACCCTAAATATTATTGTTAACCAGTCAAGGCTGCTAATAGATGCTGAGTGTTAGCGCTAGCTCAAGCTAGTTTATAATGAATTGACTTTAGCACGTCTGGGTGGAGCTGACGGTGACGGCGTGCGTACCCTCGACCTCTCCTCCAGTTTGGTCATCATGACGATGTTGGCGCTCCTCTGCTCCCAGATCATCCTCCAGAACTCCCCGAACGTCTCCGGCAGCGCCCCCTGGGTGGCGATGTAGGCGTTCTGCTTTCTGTAGCCGTCGATGTAGTTGGCATTGACGTAGTCGCTTCCCGGGATTCCTAAAGGGGGATTGAGCGACAGCATCCCACACATGTGAGGCTAGCATTAGCTTCCTTTTAGCCTCTCCCCGGATCCAGGGGCGTCGTGTTTGCTATCAACGGCGTCCCTCCGCCGTATCTGCAAACTGCCACGCTGATAAAAGCCCGAGTGTGTGGTCCAGAGAGAAACAAACCGACGGGAAAAACTAGCAAAACGCCCCCCTCCCAGCGTTCCCTTTGCTCCCACCAAATGAAAGCTGCAGCTGCCTTTTCGCGTCCCAGCCGATGCTTCAGGACTGGCAGTCGAGGGGCTTCGTGCACACATGGTGGCCCAAGATAAGTCTCATCTGCATGGACGCCACGTATCAGAGGATCCCCCCCCCCCACCCCCCACCACCACCACCTCTCCTTCACTCGCAGGTAACTTGTTCAGGAGGAAAAAAAGGAGAGAAAATGAGATGCAAACATAAAATACCCAGAACGGGGCTTTTTTCCTCTCCGCCTCGCCCGTCTCTTCCCGCCGATATTGTCCGCGCTGCCAGGCGCCGCTACATTACCGTGATGGACAAGGGATGAGCGCAATTAAGCCCACTGTATTTCAAAGTGAGAGGCAACACGGCGAGAGGAAGACATCAGTGTGGTTTAATGAGAAGGTGGACGCCGCAAATGGATTCTGCCTTTATGTGCTCCGTCACTCAGGATTTATGGAAAACAAATGCTGCACCGGGGAAAAGCAGAACCAGTTCAGACGGCAGCACGCCGCTGCTTTGGACCGCTTGGAACCGGACAGCGTTCCGGATCAATGTCAAAACCTTCAGTGGAAACGGGAGGGGGCATCTACGTTAGCAGCTAGCCACGCTACTAGCATGCATAAATACTGGTTTTAGAGGTGAAAAGTGACCAGTAACCTCTGCATCAGTGTGTGACGACCATCTAAACGGCTAGCTTAGCTCGTAGCCTGACTACGCAGATGCAGATGTCTGATGCAGCCGCCAGCTGAGGGTTTAAATCCCCCAGATCCCTCCAAATCTCTCTGAATCTGGAAACGCTGCAGCTGTCTTCAGGTTCTGATGTCAAACCCCACAAATCCCTCATTGTTCATCAAATCCAATCAGAGTGAACAATAGCGGCGTGTCCGGCCAGACGGACGCGCGCCAGACGGAGCGCAGGAAGTGCCTCGTGGCCCCCTGGCTCACGCTTCCTGCTCGCTGCAGGACCAAAGCTGCAATATGGCGGCGCAGGTGTGTTTCCGTGGGCGGCTCATGAAGCAGCACAGCTGTGTCGGGGGGGGGGGGGGTTCTGCTCGTGCCACATTAGCAGTTATTACTCTGTTTATTTTACTTGAGCCTCGCTGGAGCGGCTGAACGGTTAATTAAAGATCTCCGTGTGCGTTTGAGCACTTTCTCCTCCAGCAAACTGGCCAAGCAGCGGGGGGGGGGGGGGTCTGAGAGGGCCCGGACCGTGCGGCGGCCTCAACGATGTCAGCGCCGCTTCCTGTCGTCGTCCGTGTTGCTGACTGCAGAATCGCCACTTTTTAATGAGACTCTGCCGACATTGAATCGACTCTGCTGAATTTAAATCTCTCTTTTAAATCCAAATTGGATGCGTGCGTCAGCATCTGAGGGAAAATTGCCTTTTTCTAAAGCTTCGGCGGCGGCTAACGCGGGCTAACGCGGGCGCGCCTTTCAACCGCACGGCGAGGTCCCGCCGAGGCGGCCCAGATGTGGGTGGGCGTCGTACCGTCGATAGCGGAGAGCAAGACTCTGGAGTGGTCGTAGGCGATGACGTTGGCGTAGCGGTTCTTGGGTTTGTTGACCTCCAGGTTGGAGTGCTCCCACGTGAACTGCTGCCCCGGGTCGATGGACTGTGGAGCAGAAGAAGACGCGTCGTTACTCCGCCAACATTCATCTGCATTTACATATTCTGGACTAGCGGCACCGTCAGCGCATGAAGTCGTTAAATACGCAAGAAAATGGCAGCCAGATCCACGTCAGGTCCCCGCTCACGGACTGGAGCCCACGTGGCGCCCGCGGCGGCGCGGAGCTCCGTCTAAGTCGACACTTTTAGTGCGATAAATCCAGCTGAGAGAAGACCGGCGGCCCACGAGAGGCTCTTTATCAGGACCAACAGATGAGATGTTCAGCGTTTCCTTCCGTATCGCTCAGACTTTAAGCTAATTCCTAGCGGCGGGCGCACATTTAGTCTTCCTCTTCAGGATATTTGAAGTGTCGCTGCGCTTCTCTCACCTCCGTCACGCCGTGGACGAGCCGCCGTTTGCCCCCCCTGAGCCTTGACCTCGTCGCCCCCTCAGAGGGTCGCCCCTCCAGGAGAGTCCTGCCGCCACAGACCCGTCTACGCCGCGCTAACAGGACCGAGCTCCGCTGCGTTAAGGGCACTTGTGTTTTAAGGGCTTCTGCGAGTCTAATCGCCCCCAGAGCAGATATCAGTGACGGCCGCGTCCCCCGAGGCCGCAGCGCGACACTTCAGAGCCAGACTTGAACTTGAGTGCGGCGCTGTTATCTTGCTGGACGGGTATCGGGGCGGCTGCAGCCTTTCGATGCTCCAGTCTCGGGCTTTATTAGCTGGATATTAACCGCGTTTGTTCTCTCAGCCGCTCTGACGTCTGGAGGCAACGCTAGCAGCACCCAGAGCCGTTAGCCTCTAACCCGATTAGGGCTAACATTTAGCAGATGTGAGACCAAGGCTAGCCGTGTTAGCCACACACCAGGGGAATCTGGCGCTTACTTCATATTCCTGGGAAAACTTGAGGTTGTCGTTGGCCTTCAGGCGCTCCAGATGATCCGCCAGTTCTGTCACGGGGATGGGAGGGTGGCTGGTCATGCCTGTCAATCAGAGGGACAGCAGGTCAGTGGTCATCTCCTGAGAGAGCGGCAGACCAAGCACAGGCCACAGCCGATCAGGAGATAAGCAGCGCGTGTGCTTGACAGGAGGGATGGAAGAGTGGCTCGTTAGGCTAGTTCGTTCACTCAAAGCAGCGGCCATGCTCGGAGAGAGGAGATGGACACAGAAGCCAATGAGAAGCCACCGGGACCCCCCCTGCGGGGAGAGAAGGAGCGTTACTGGCACGCACGATGGGCGGTTAGCGTGATGGTCAGTAGAGGAGCACAGACATCCCAAATCAGGACTGGAAATGTTAGGCCGGGTGACGACGTCTGCTTTGAGTGGTGACGCGCTCGTGTCAAACTCCGCCCCCTGTGATGGCGCAGCGGCGTTAGATGAGGATGGGAGGTGCCAGACGAGGCGGAAACATGTCAACAGGAGGGAATCGAAGGCTACCGGAAACATGACAAATGCATAATCGAGAGCAACTAACTTGACAAATGGAGGTTACTGGGGTGACTGGAGGCACCTGAACCTGTGGAGGAAACGGCGCGTGTGATTAAATACGTTGCAGATGTTCAGAGCAATGTGATGGCGACTTTTCTTCACGACAACAGGAGGAAGGCGGCGGGGGCTAGCGATGAGCCAGGTGTTTATCAATGGAACATTCATTAGCGACATGCTAGAAGCTCGGCTAGGTCACAGAACTAAAACAGGCAGGCCGGGGATGCTAACGACGCCGCGGAAAGCTTCAGGTTTAAACTCTGATGTTTGCTTCATGTCCCCCCCCCCCCCCCCCCCCCCCCCGGTTTGATTTTCTCCGCTGGCGTTAGCCAAGTGGGCATTAGCTAATGGAAGCCGAGCCTCATTTTCTCGCCCACTCTGGCGTCTCGGTGGAGACGGTGGAGGGGGTTTGGATGGCGGCACCCACCACTCAAAGCCCATTTTCACCACTGGGGGACAATGAAGGTGCCAATTCCACGCTGTGGCCACCAAGCACCCTCCAGATGAAATTGTCCGCTGGGGGTTAAATAGGTGAAAGACGAGGTGGTGATTTTTGGGGGGGGGGGGTTGTAGAGGTGGGCTGGTGTCGAAGTGCTAAAATAAATGTTTGATCCTTTTCAAACACTGAAAGAGCCGAGAACGAGAGAGGCTGTTTCTGGGATGGGGGGGGTCACTCGGAGCCCCCCTCGCCAGGATGAAACGGGCGTAATGGCCCCCCCCCCTCGCTGAAGAGCGTTCATAAATATGCATCGTCTCTCTGCAGAACCGGGCCCGCGGGGATAATTCATCCTCCTTTCAGCCCGGCTGACCTGAAAATACCACTTTGATATTCCGCCGTTATTGACTCGCCGCACTCGTCCCGCGGACGCGCCCCCCCCTCCTGTTCGGTTGATAAATGGACCGCGGCAAAGGTCAAATCCCGCCGTGGTTACAGCTCCTCGACGCCTCACGGCCGGGCGAAAAGTCGTGGCCACCGGGCGCCGCTGCGAGTTAGCGCCACGCGTCGCCGTGACCTCGATGAGGACGGCGGCGTCGGGGGGGGGGGGGGGTGTCCAGGCTGCACTCCTGCCTCCACTCTCCCTCCGAGCGGCGCCTCCAGGGAGGCGACCGCCGGGTCCTGACCCCCTAAACACCCGCGCGTCCTCCACCTGCTCGCCGCCGCATTCGCTCCGGTGATGGCGGCGCCCCCCCCCCCCCAGGGGCGGAGCGAGGGCTGGCACCTACCAGGCGTCTGGAAGTTGAGGCGGCGCAGCTCGACGGGGTCGGTGGGGTGGTGCAGCGGCAGCTCCTTGCTGTTGGGCAGGCTGCCTTTCCTCGCCTCCGACTCCGCTCTTTTCCTGCGCAACAAAGCGAAAGCCGTAATTAATTTCCCGACGTGGTTCTTTCAACCGCAGCCCGAGAGCCCGCCTCCCGGTCCGAGACACGCGGGCGAGCGTGTAATTAAAGAGGTTGGCGACAGCCCGATCAGGCCGACGCGCAACAACCTCAAATACTGTGTTTAAGGTTCGAGCCGTGACGGCGGCGCCGCTGTCACGCGCTAGCGCGGCGCTCCGCTGTTGCTAATGTGTCGGCATTTTCACGGAAACAACAAAAGCTATCAAGTTTGCTAAAACGCTAGCATAAACACTGGAGTAGGTTTGGGCAGAAACTCTGTATGAATTAGACTTTTATTGTTATTTCCTTAATTGTTGAGGGGATTAAGGGGATTATTCCCGTCTTACCTGTCGGGTTTGCTGCTCCATCGGTCAGCAAGAAAACAGAGAGACACAGCGTTAGCGCTTCAGAGCGTCGGCGTCCCGCAGGGTCAACCGCTGCGCGACTGACGCCGACCCGCATCCCTCTCGCTTCTTGTGCACGATTAGAGACGCACGAGGCAGAATTATTCCGCACCGGGGTCTTTTTTTACATAAAAAATATCGCAGTTTTCCAGGTGCGTCCTGGATTTGTGGCGTGCAGCTCTGCCGATCACGGCGGTTTGGGCTGATTGCTTCTTGTCGCGGCGTGACTCTTAATTGCGGCGCCCGTGTAAAAGCCTCCGTTGTTAAATCTGCATATTCGGGAATTACGAAGCAGCATCGCAAATGAACAAACGGGATTAATTTTCCTGCGTTTAGTTTGCCCGTTTTGACCCGAATCTACAGGAAGCAGGTGTGTGTGTGTGTGTGTGTGTGTGTGTGTGTGTGTGTGCGCGTGCAGAACCGATGCTAATGAAGCTACGCGCCGCTCTATAGGGCGTCAACTTAAGAGTTGTTTTCCAGCAGAAAGGTGTCCTTCCGCAGGAAAATAGATCCAGACAGGAGAAGGATCTCCCGGTGATGCGGCCAGCGCTCCTGAAGTGACGCGGACTCGGTAATTGACGCGGTGACGCTTGGACGCCTCCTCGCGCTTGTTCACTTTCAGTTCACCTTCGTGTTAAAATGGAGCAGAATTAGATCCAAGGACAATAAATTACACGGGAGCGAGATGGGATGAAGCGGCGCGCTTAAATCTCTTACGCCACGTGGCGACCGACGGCTCTTTTGTCTTCGGTGTGCTGACTCGTCACCTGCTAATCTCTGCGTCCGCTAACGAAGGCCGGACGTCTGGAAAACGCCGGGGCGAGCGCTCGCTGTCTCATTCATTGGCGTGACGCGGCTGAGCAGGAGGGCAGAGGAAGGTCGCGCTGGATGTCTGAAACTCTTTGTGACGGGGGGAGGGGGGGTAGAGGAGTGCACCCTCGGCTAGCAAGGCTCCCGTCCTCCTTCAGGCTAGGCTACCGTTTGGTGTGAAATTGACAGCTTTAGCATCTTTTTGTCTCCGCGAGTGCGTAAAATAGGACCATCGTTAGCATCCAAGGAAGGTAAATCGGGTTTCCTGCGCGAGGCGGATTCAAGCTATCAGAAACGCGCTAACGTGTCGTATAAATATAGTTGAACAAAAGTTGTGGGCACGCGCTCACCTCTTGTACAGCAGGATGGCGATGACGATGCATATGATGAAGACGACGGCTAACACGGGCCCCACCACCCAGATGAGGCCTTCCTCCTCGTCGATGATGGGCTGGGGGTCGATGTCGGCCGACACAGCCGGGTCAGAGTAGGGGCTCGTGGCGTACATGACCTGAGTGGAGAGAGGGAGCAATGTTCTCTCCTTTCAGACCTGGATTCACATCACAACTGCGGGAAAATGATAATTAGCAGCTAATTCCGAGGTTTTTCCAGCCAACCAAAAGCCATCCTGGGTATCTGCCCCTCTCGGGGGCGCCGATTGAACTATCTCACATCCTGAAAGGAGATAAAAACGGAAAAAAAAAAAAAGTCCTGTTGAGAAAAAGCTCAACGCTTCAGAGGCCGAGCGAGAGAGCTGCTCTGTCAGTCATTATCGTTTTCTCTCTACCTGAACTGGGGGGTTAGCGGGGGGAGCGCCAGACGGGAGCGTGGAGCCTGCAGCTCATCAGATCCATCATCAGGCCTGCGGCTGCCTAATCGCCAGGCTGCTGGTCTTCCCCGGCAGGCGGGCGGGCGCACGTACACGTACACGTACACACTGGCTGCAGCGCCGCAGATAAGCTGGACGCCACGTAGGACGCAATTAAAGGGGAGTTCTCTTATCGAGGTATTCCTGCGATCAGCGGAGGTCTTCGGGGGGGTGCGCTCCCTAAAGGGTCAGCTTCCCGGGCTTCTGCTTTTTTTATTTCTTTAAGGTGGAGCCTGAAAAATCCGGAGGATACGGTGGATGTACGCAGCAGCTGTGGGGACGAGGGCGAAGAACTGGCAGCCCAGAGGGAAGGAAGCTAACGCTGCTAAAGGAGAAGAAGCTAAAGTCTCTCACGGGCTGCCAACAGAGCAGCCGTGCAAATGTCCCACGGCTAAATATACCTGAATTATTCACAGTGAATTGGAAGAAAGTGTAGCTAATTAGCATTAGCAGCCCCAGTGACGTCGGAGGGAGCCGTAGGATTAAAGTAGCAGGAAAAGTGAGCTGCCCACGTATATACTTACGTTCTCCAGCATCTCCACGACGGCGAGGACGAACAGGACGTACTCCTGGCCGCTCTGCAGCTGCTTGTTCTCGAACTCGCCGTACATCTTGCCGTCGCCCAGGATGAACTCTTTGGGGAGACTTTGGAAGTAGGCGGCGATATAAGCTTTGGGTTCAGCCTGCCTCCGGAACCGAAGTTCTCTGCTGGTCCGGTTTATCTCCCGCAGCAGCTACAGCGAAGGAGCGGGAAGCAGACGGTCGATAACGCACCCCAGCACACGGAAACACATCAAACCAAATCGGTTCATCTCGCCGCTCTTTTGCTTTTTCCCTGATTGCCGAGTTGAACGGGTTGATTGCGAGAAGCAGAAGATTACAGCAAAGATCAATGGCTGACTTTATCTCTCTCTCTGCCACAAAAGATTGGAAAATGAAAAGATGGCACATTTCCAGAATTTAAAACAGGAAGCTGAATTATTTTTTACGAAGATCTGGGCCTCAGATGTTCGCTGAATGACTTCAGCGGCCGCGCTGCTACGCTAAATTAGCATACGCACGTCGACAAACATTTGACTGCTCTCGTTTCAGTTGGAGATTTTCAGAGACAATTCCGACATAAGAGACGCGGTGCTCATCCTTCCGATGGAAAATCCCATAGGCGGAGACGGGAAGTGCAGCTAAAACAAGTCCGACTATAAACTTCCAGTCCAACGCACGGATCGTTATTATGCTAATCAGCCATGGCTGCTTGTCAGGCTTCTGATTTCATATCTCTGACATGTGTGTGTGTGTGTGTGTGTTCCCTGTCACCCAGGCAGGAGTTGTGTGTGTCTGTGTGCGCGTGCATGTGCGTGCATGTGCGTGCATGTGCGTGCGAGCGCTCTGTTTTGGCTGCGGGGATGTTGGCGCCGCCTGATAATGTCTTCAATCATCTTTGCCGTCATCGCGGCTAAATCTAGCTGCCCTTGGGAGAAGTTGTGAAAAGGTGAGCGCCGATATTGACAAACAAATAAATTCTGACGGGGGGGGGGGGCGACTTTGGGACGATCGGTCACAGCCGCCGACGGGGGCCCGCGGCCCTGAACTGTGCCGCCAGATGAAGCACGGCGTTTTTTTTCCTCCTCGTCTCCTCGATGCCATAAATTCCAAGAGTTTCTGTTTCCCGGGGTGCAGACTTTCCTTGTAAGCTCTAATTTTTTGGGGATCTGACCTGGATCTTCTGTCTTTCTTCAGTTCACCCTCTTCTGACATGTTTGTGGTCTAGTAGGAAGTGTTCTGTTGTCCATATAGATCTGGACTGGACCTGGAATGGAGCCTTGAGGAACACCAGTTGGGAAATGTCCCAAATCTCTTTCAATTCCCACTTTCATGTGCATTTAGCCTCAGGAAATGTTGACTGAAGGGCCCAAATTGACAGTAAGAAGCACGCTTAGCTGGCAGAACAGCTGTTTATATCTCGGGGGAATTGCGCCAAAATAACCAGGAAGTTCCGCTTCGCGTTGAGCTGGAAACTGGGTGGCTGACCACTGCGCAGGCCCGGATCATTCCCAGCTGGCGTTGGGAGCTAAATCCGGCCCGACGAGTCGGGAGAAGGTTCCATTTTACGCATTCCTCCTGCACTCGGCTGTGCAGATCCATTAGACGTCGGAGGTTTGAAGCGCGGCGGGTTGGGAGCGATCAAACTTTTTGTTTCCCGGCGCCTTTAATCACGCTTGAAATGAAGCTCCTGAATTATCTCAACCGGCTAAATATAAAAGTTGTCAAGTGTTTTGTGCTCAAGCGGCAGCCTGGTTGTTCCTGAGATGAGAAGAGACGCGCAGGCCTGATGCAGCTCTTCAGGTAATTACCGCAGACACAAAGAGGCGGTGGGGGGGTGGGGGGGGGGCTGCAGTGCTCTTGATGGCTACTTCATGTTCTCATCTCCATATGAACAGCGCTCTCTGCAGCTATTTGCGTCAATCAGCGGGTCTCATCCCCGGCTGCCCCCGTCGCCGCCCCAAACGAGTTTCTCCCCAGTTTCTTTAGAACGGATGGAAAATGAAGGACAATAAAACATCATTTCTGGACGCACCTCTTCCAGATTCATCTCGTCGGGGTTGTCCCAGGGCTTGAGGAACTTGCCGGTGCGCTGCTTCTTCAGCGGGACCACCACGATGTAATAGGCCCTGGAAAAGACAGAGGATGAACACACATCCCAGATCACTCGGGCGCCCTTTCCCGTGTTTATTGATCCCTCCGACGGCGGCGATCAAATGACGGCGTGCGCTCTGCTGACCTTCTCCAGGAGGCCGCCCCACCCGCCGAGGCAATTAGCGAGCGATGATGTCTATCACTGCGAGCCTACAATATTTCTCTCTTGTATCAGGTTTTATTAGCGTTCCCCTGTGATGTAGCCAAATGGATCTCTGAGGCCTCTCGAGAGCTAAATAGACGACCTTCGAGATGAGAATAGGGGGCTTTTTTTTTTTTTAACCCTCTGTCACGATGGCGAGGAAGAGAACAGATGTCTGGTGTCCTGATTGGCCGCTGCTTTTGCTCCTGTTGGGATCCGGTGTGGAAGCTAATGGGAATGTGGGCCAAGTGCTTTATTTGGACAACCTGAGACATCTGATGTCACCAACGGGCCCATAATTCCCCCAGTGGCCAGCACAGGTGGATCCTTTCTGCCCCCGGGGTGACGCGGACTCACCGTACTTTCTCGGACGCCTGCACTGGCGGCAGCTCGACCGTCACCATCCCCTCCGAGTTGGTCTTGCCCACCAGGAAGGGTTTGGTGCGGAGGATGTCCGGCGCCGTCATGGTGGAGACGCGATGCTGCAGGCCCCCGGCGCTGTTCCCGCGGTTCGTCAGGAGGAAGGAGTATTGGGTCTCGGGCTGCAGACCCGTGATCAGCTTCTGCTTTAGCTTCCCGTCCACCTCCACGCTCTGCCCGTTATCGTAGAGGATCTGGAAGGGAAGGAGGTCCGTTTGAGGGAGCGTTGTGTTTGTTAATGAAAGAAGCGTGCTGAACGGCGTCTCCGCTGTGCTCACGGTGAAGGGTTGAGCCGGGTTGTAGGTGTCTGGAATTTCCCAGGTCAGCAACACGGACGACTTCATCGCAGCTTTGACATGGAAATTTTTTGCAAACACTGCTAAAAGAAAAGGGGAGCAGGTGATTAAGGATTCTGCCCTCCATCTCCGTCCCCCACTCCAGCTTACCTGGTGACGTCTTCTCAGGACCGGGGGAGAGGAGAACTACACTGAACTCAACAGCTCTTACCTCATTACCAACGGCAGCTCGTTAAGCGGACCGACTTCGGCTCGATAAGCGGAACAAACACACAGATGCTTACTCCCTGTCTGACTAAATTAGGATAAGATCACGGAAGCTATCGGGAGACTAAGGTAAATCCGTAGGTGGCCTTCATATTGTCCACGTTAAAGGTTGTCAGGGGAAGTTGTGGAGGTTTGAGACTGGACACATGGAAAGACCTTAAGGGACTAGAAGGGTTCAGGCACTGGTCCTACCTTGATCCAAAGGCTGTGTCCTGAATTGGACACTGGGGCTATAGGGACCAGAACCCTTGCTGGTGAAGGCACACATTTTAATATCGTATGTGGTATCGGCCTTAAGTCCGTCCAGAGTGACAGTCGATTCCGGTGCTGTGATGAAGAGTTCGGAGGGACTGCGTGGGCTGTTGATGTCCTTGTACTGCAGGGCGTACTTGATTATTTTCCCATTTCGCTCGGCGAGCAGCGCAGGTTGCCAGCTGACCTGAATGGTGGAGGTGGTGGCGCCCTCCGCTGCGATGCTCTGGGGGTAGCCGCTCGGGACGTCCTCATTTGTGGTGACCTCTTTGACCGTCTCTTCGCCAAAACCAACCTTGTTGCGCGCCGAGAGGCGAAACGTGTAAGAAGCCCCCTTGTGGATCTCTTTGGTAGTGTAGTGGTTTTCCCGCTCGGGGAACTCGATAACGGTCAGAGGATCCGTGTCTTTGCGGCCAAAGCGAAGCCGGTAGCCCTGCAGGGGGCCGTGCGTTATCGCTGGGGGGTGCCACTGAAGCAGAGCCGTGCCCATGTTGGTCGCGCTGACCATCAGCCGAGGCTTATCGGGAACTGAGACGCGACAGAAAACAATTAGAGACACGTCAGAAGGGCGTTGGTTTATCAAGAGAAGGCCTCTCGGTGGCCGCGGGGCTCTCACCCGCGCCAGTGGTGGTGATGAGCTTCGGCTTGCTGCGAGCACCGTCGCCTTTGGTGGTGTAGGCGGCCACGGTGACGGAGTAGGTCATCTCAGCCTGTAGGTCTGTGATGACCATTTCCTGTACGGGATGCAAGAGGCGAGATGATTAGCTACAGCAGAGCCGCTAGCATCCATCCCGGGACTACAGCAGTCCTGGGAGGGCTTTGCTAACAATGAAAGCAGCAAACTGTTAGCATGACGTTGTTTTTACCAGTATCTGACTAATTTAAAGTTGCACTCGAGCTAATTGTTGAGGCGGTATACGTCGTTCATGCAGCCTGGGAACACAACAAGCTCTGGTGTTTCTCTACTCACATGTTCGGTCGAATCATCGTATTCCCACTGATTATATGGGGAGATAAAAGAGACGACAGATCAGCTCCAAGTACAGACACAGCAGCTCAACTCTGACTTTTCTAAAAGTCCAAATAAGACTTTTGGAGCTGAGGGAGAAAAATGGGTCCATTTGTCTCAGAGGTGGTGTCGTACCTGCGCGTCATCTATCAGGATGTCCTTGATGGCTGGCTGTCCCGTGGGCTCCCCATTAACCATCCTGACATAATGCACCTGGTACCCTCGGATCTGACCGTGCTGCTTGCTGGGCATCGGCGAGCGCCAGATCACTTTAACTGACGAGGAGTTGAGAGCCTCCACCTCGACTTTACGAGGTGGCCCGCTAGGAACTGGAGGAACACCATGGGATAGAAGGAAAAGAGGTCAAAATCATGGAGAACTCCCCGACCCGCTTTCAAATTCTTGCCCAAAAGCCAAAGCGGAAAATGCTGCAGTGGGTGGGGGGGAAAAAAAAAAATCACAAAAGTGCAGCAAACTGCAACAAGCACTGCATGACATCGATATTTCAACAATGGTAAGGGTTGAAAATCAACAGCCAAAACAGGCCCGACCGAAGTCTAAGACGTTAAAAAATGGGTGAGGGGAGGAAAAATGTCAAAAGAGAAAAGTGCAGCCAAAAGGGGGCTTCAAGCGTGGGGGCTTGAAGCGCCGCCGCGGGTTTGGCTATGGTGCAAGGAAAAATCAAAAGATGACAGCGTCACATGACGGGGGTCAAAAACTTTCCAAAAAGTTTGGTCAAAATGGTCCCGCCTCTCGTCGTCCCTCCCGGCAAGAACGTCCGTCAAGTTCTAAAACTCTGAAAAATAAAATAAAAAAATAAAAAGACGGGGAAAAAAGATGGAGGTTTAAAGGGCCGTACCATGTGTTGAAATTGAGCAGCGTTCAGAGGGGGAAAAAGAAGCTTGTGCAGAAGGAGGCAGAGCGTGAGGTCTAAAAAAGGTGCCGAGTCCAAAAGGTGCCAAAAGGGGCGAGTCTTATTAGCGGCAGGCAGGGGGCGGTAGAGAGCAGAGTCCTAGATGTTAGTTTTCAGCTTCGCTTTAGCAAACACATACCGTCCTCCTCAGTGCGCACGAGCTGCGGCGGACTTTCCGGGCCGGCTCCCACGTCCGTGTGAGCAGTGACGCTCACCCGGTACTCTGTAAATTTGTCCAAGTTCTCCAAAAGGTACTGGGAGCTTCCCGGAGGGATGTCGGAGATCTGCCGAGGCGCCGTGTCCTCCCCTTCGGTGGCGGCGTACTGGACGGTGTACTGGGTTATGATCCCGTTCTGGAGCTCAGTCGCTGGTGGCAGCCAACTTACCAGGATGTTGGTAGAGCTGGAGCTGTGACAGCGGACGTCCTGGGGGGCACCCGAGGGTTCTGGTTGGCGGGTCCGGTGTGTGTGCAGGATTTTTTTGTTGGGGGGGGTGGGGGGGGGGCCATTGGTTGGATTTTGTTTTTAAGGCATTTCAGTTTCGTTTTGGTCAAAGTGACGATGGCAGATATGGAAAAAAAGGAAAGAAAAGACAACAAAATGACACAAAATGAGAAAAGACGATGAGAACTGAAGCAAAGGAAACGACGAAATGTCAAAAATGCACAAAAAAGGATCAAAACACAAACGTGACGCTGATGGAGGGCGAAAAAAAAAAAAAAAGGCTGAAACAAACAGAACCTACCTTTTTAAAAAAGTGACATGAAAATCAGCCTAACACACTTTCGCGGGTTTGGGCTCAGACGTTACGTCATGGAAACCGGAGCGATTTGCCAAGCAGTTACCATCAATCCAAAAACATAAAGGTTGATGCTTTAAAGAGAAGATATTGGGTTTGTCACCAACCTTTCCGAAGCCTGTTGGTTTGTGGTAAAAGCCTGATTGTACAACAGAGAGCTTCCCAAGGAGACAAGACTGATTTATTAGTCTGCTTCCATCGGCATGCACGCGCCTCACGTTGGTCCTCATACCCACCTGATCTCCGCCGCCGCTCTGTGAGCCACCTCGGGCCCAACTGTCCCCCATCTGAGGTCCCCTAACTCAAAGCTGAGCTTTCTATGACGTCCCGGGTCCAAAACGGCCGCTTCCGATCTGAATTTGGTGCTTCCCAATGCTGCTTTTGGTGCCGCCGCATAGAAAGCTCGTCCTCGGAACTCTACTCCACGCCGACGTGCAAAGTCAGGAGAGCGGCGCTCAAACGGTGGCCCGGTTCTGTTGGCGTGAATAATTCACCCACGCGGGGAAGTTTGTTTACCTTCAGCACAACCGAGGTGAGCTTTGTGCAACCTTGTCTCCTGACTTCCCAGGTCAGCCATGCAACCTTTCCAAAGTGAATCGAGCGGGATTTTCCGACACTTATTTACTCGGCCGGATGTTTACATCTTTTCAAATGCGTGAACTGAATTGCTTTTCCTCTCTCTCTCTCTCTCTCTCTCTCTCTCTCTCTCTCCTTCTTTTCGGACTCTGCCGCATCCGTTCGGAACTCTGAATGCATTTGAAAATGTGTTTCCTGCGCAGTAATTGAAAGTGTCGGATAAGGAAGGGGACCTACGTGTCTGCGGAGTCTCTGCGGAGATCTCGTTGCTGTAAGCTCCCACTCCGTGTTTGCTGCGCGCCGCCAGCCGGAAGGTGTAAGTGGTGAAGGGCTTCAGCTCTTTCAGCAGGTACGTGGTCGTCGGCTCGAAGCTGATGTGTTTCTGCGGGGAAGGGTTGGACTCTTTATTCAGAACAGCAGCTCTTGTGGGGACCGTTGCAGATAAAAAGTCAACAACAGGATGTCGGGAAGTAAACGCGTGACGGGAATCAAACTCCCCGCGTTTGTCTCGCCATGCAACCAAACGGCCGGAAGGGTCACCTCCTCCGCGTCGTCGCTCTTCCTGTAAACCAGCTCGTATCCGGTGATTTGGTTCTCCTGTCCCGTCTGCGCCGGAGCGATCCACGAGAGTAGGACGCTCGTCTCCGATTTGGCTTCGGCCCGGAAGTCGGTGGGCTGGGAGGGAACTGCGGAGGGAAGGGTGAAGCAGGTGAGGGGCGGGAAGGTGGGCCAGGGTGGTCCTGCGAGGGAGAACGGGCCTACCTCCGGTCTTGGTGATGATCTGAAGGTCGGGGGACAGCGGTCCGTCTCCGACAGACGTGTACGCCAACACTTTGATGTAGTAGGTCTTGTTGGGGATCAGCCCCTGGATGGTGACGAAGTTGGACCCCCGCACGATCTCCTTATCCCAGAGGTTGACGTGCTGGCCGGAGTCCATGGTGTAGTAGACTCGGTACCCCATGATCTGCCCGTTAGCCTCCTCCGGCTCATCCCAGTGGATCACGGCCGTGGTGGAGCTCATCATGTGACCTCTGACCTGCCGGGGCGCCGTGCTGGGCGCCTGCTCGGCCGTCTTGGCCTCGATGGTTTCGCTGGGCGGCCCCCTGCCGATGTTGTTGACCGCCACCACGCGGAACTCGTAGTCGGAGTACGGGCTGAGGCCCCCGACGCTGTAGCGAGTGGTGGCGACGCCGTCGATCTCCTTGTACAGGTCGTCCGAGTACTTGGACTTGTGCTGGATGATGTAGTAGGACACGGGTTCGGGATTTCCGGAATCCCACGTTAGCGTGATGCTGGTGGCCGTGCGCTCCGTCACCACGGGGGTCCCCGGAGCTTTGGGCAACGCTGTGGGAAGGTTGAAAAAGCAGATTTATTTCAGACGGGCTTTAATTTCTGGTGGCGCCCGTTCCCGAGCTTCGCACCCACTTTACATCTTTTATGTGCGAGCTAACACGTGAGATTAAAGACCCCCCGCCGAGCGGCCGAGAGTGCCGTTTTCATTAATCTCACATCTCCCAGTGTTTATCACGTTAATAATTGAACAGCTAAATTTATTGCTTTAATTCCCCGTGCCGAGGCGCGGCGGCGGCTCCGGGGCGATATATCGTCTTTATGCTCCGTCTGAAGTGCGCTTCTGGGGAAGATTGCTGCCAGACTCTTATATTGTGACTAATATCTATGTTTAGTCTAGGAAAAACAAAGCCGGGCGAGCGTGTGCACGTACGCGTCCCCTGTGTGCATGTGAACACGGTGACACCGATCTGGAACATTCTTTCCCGGTGCGCCGCAGCACAGATGCGATTACACTCGGATAAGTGCCGCCGCAACAGAGGACGCCGAACGACGTCCCTGTTGGCCGCCGCGAGGTCGTCCCTCGGCTGGGAGGCGGGCAGGAACGCCGGGCGACCGTCGCCAGGACGCGCGACTGTTCGGACACGCAGGTGCGGAGAACTCCAAACTCTGGTTCCTTCCCCCTGTTCATCAAATCCGGATTTGTTTTTTCAACCATTGGCAACATTTGCGACGTTCCCTGGAGATTAGCTGCTGCGAACGCCACTTAGGACTTTATGGATCTGCCCAGTTCTGTCGGTTATGTATGGATTCTGGTTCTGGCACGACTCCGTTTTTCACCTCAGAGGGAACCGAAGTCTTTACCTTTCACTGTTATCTGCGCCATGGCCTCGATCACCCCCAGCGTCGACATGGCAACGCAGGTGTAGTTGGCCGACTGCCGGACGTCCGTCAGCTCCAGAACGTTCCGACCGATGGGCATGTCGTCCTCGGGGGTGAGGTCTTCTGCCCCGAGCATCCATTTGACATAGGGCATGGGGGATCCCACCGCCACGCACGTGATGTTCACGCTTCCGCCCGGCATGATCTCATTGTCTGTGGGCGGGATGGAGAAGCGCGGCGGCACCCGGCGGACTGGAAACGGAAACGGGGAGTGAAAAGCAGGCCGGAAAAAGGAAACGGAGCCGCAGTGAAACTGGACGTTTTCAGGACTGGATCCGTGAAATGGTGAAATGGTGAGGTGAGAACCATGCAGAATAATAATGGAGCAGCACACGGACACCGCTGGGCGCTCCCGCCGCCGCCGCCTCCAGCTGATGTGAGCTAATGTCACATCTCACAAATGTGGAAAAATCAAAAAAGCCTGAAATCAGAAACTAGTGCTGTCAAACGTCTGTGGTGGCAACTTTTCCCCCCGTTTAAAGGAAGCGTCCGAAGCCGCCTCCCACTCACGGCCGCCACGCGTGTTTGTTTTTTTTATCCTTATCCTTAAACGTGATTTGGTACATTTGGATTGGATCTTTTCTACGAGCTGAATTAGGAATTCATTGGCTCCCCGCTGTCCGGGGAGCGCTCCGAGGTTCGACGTCCCGCACAAGGACGCTTCCGAGCGCCGACCGCGGGGGTCAGGGCTCGGAACGCCGACCTTCCGAACGCGCCGCCTTGCCGATTAATCTTAGGACACAGGATTTGACAGCTCTAGTGGAAACATGATACAACAAAAAATTCCAAGTGAACTTAAACATCAAACACCCATAATGCACTTGGATGTCTTCAAGGTGTTTTGGAGGCAACGGGCGTCTGTCATGCATTAAGGGATGAGGTTTTTGAAGGCAACCATGGAAGGCAGAGGGGCTGCGGGGGAGCGTTAAGCAGGAACGGGGTCGGGGGGAGGCCACGGTAGATCAGAAATGTCAAGGCCACATTAGCCGCTACAAGCTCCAGGTCCTGGGAAAACCAAACAATATAGTTCCGTTTCAGGCAGAGCTGCTGTGTTTCACATGACCAAGATTAAAAACGGGCCTCGCACACCGGGAAGAACGATGAGTTTTCTTCCATATTAGCGAACGCTAGCTAGCTCTCTCTTTAGCTCTTGGTGATATTGCGACTGTGAGCTCATTCGCCAAAGCTTAAGCAGTCTGCAGCTCTCCAGGGAGGAAGAGGAGGAAGAGGAGGGGAGCTGCTTGCATTATTAAATACGTTTCCCTCGCTCAATATTTAATTAATAACCAATTGGATAACGCTCCCCGCAGACGGAATACGACACCGCTCATTTAAATGCCATTACGTTTGTGGAGTTTCGCGTTTAGCGCTCTCATGACTTCCTGTGCGGGAACATCTGCGCCAGGAAGCGGTGGTGGGGGGGGGTCTCAGAGGGACGAGTTGTTGTTGCCGGTAACGACAGAGGATCGGATTTTCTTCTGAAAACTGCGATTTGACAGAAGACTACGGGGAATATTCAGCACCGCGATGCTAACACTGCTCTAAAGTGGAGATTTCAGAATTCCTGAGATCATCGCAGGAATAAAGAGGCGACGGGGTCGATGCACGAGCACGCTCGCTGCCCCCCCCACACCTGAAACATGCACAATGAACAGCTGGATCTGGATGAACATCTGACAAAAGCACAGGAGCACAGTGACTCTGGTGGCACGGAGATCAGGTGTCGTGTGGAAACAAGTGAAAACACACCAACCTTCTCGCAGCTCTGAGGGACGGAGGGAAAGTTCAAAAGGAGAGGAGAAAAACAAGGGACACACAATAAAAAGGACATTTTTTAGGCGTTCAAATGCTTCGGAAACAGTCTGAAGGACGCTGTGGCGGTGGCGCAGGGGGCCTTTGTGTCTCCGCGGGACAGCCGGGAACGCCACCACGTCGGAGCGGCGGCGTTTCAAATTAAAACCTTTGGTCAGGAGATAACGAACAAAAGAGGAGCCCAGGCTTTCAGGCCACTCTTATCGCACGCGGAACATATTTACTTTAATAAATGCTGCTTTTAATTCTCCAAAAGTCTCGCAGGTCTTTGAACGCCTCGCTGTGCAGGAGTTGCTACGCTCCCACACGCCACGACGGGCCAGAACGGAACAGTTTCGCATCGTTTCCTCCACCGGAATAAAGATGGGATCGAAGCGCTCATCCGTGGAAGGGATGGAAGTATTTATGCAAATCTGGCTAATCACTGTGTGCATATCTTTTATTAACTCCATTAAAAGCGGAAACGCTGCTGTATCGGCCGTGCTGGTTCACTCCGTAAACGCCACGGCGGCGCCCTCCTCCGATACGGCTTCCTGGGAGGGCGATGCTCTGGAGACTGGAGGTTCAGGTCTGTTCACACCTGGATCGCCTGGACTTATTCAGGAATAAAGCGGAGTTTCCAGATCGGGAACCGAACGGGGCACGTTGCCATGGCAATGGCGGACAAGGAGTACGGCTAATGGTGGCGGTTCAGGTGGACGGAGTCACCAGCGGGATTTGGATTTTCTCCTGATGATCTCGGATCAGGAATAAAGGATAATCCAGGTGAGAACACCTGCGCCGCAACAATTCCAAGGCAGCGCTTGACTTGGAAAACGCAGTAACGGAAAGTGTTGGAGAGAAAACCGCGACCGAATCTGTCAGTCCTGACGTTTACCAACTACAGCCGGAGGTTTGGGAGGCTAATTTATGGATCGCTCGAGGCCCCGAAACACTGAAAATGAATTCACCCGCTGCCGTTTCAAGCGCGCCGAGATTAAAAGTGTCTTCCCTATTGATCGGATGGGAGAAGAGAAGGCCACGGGAGAAAAGAGGAGCAAGCTCGTCCACGTTTCCCAGCGGAATTAGTAGATAAACACAGCAGGCAGACTGGCGGTCGGCGTTCCACTCGGGATAATCGACGGGAAGGGTCGGGAACATCAGTCGCAGGTTCGGTTCGATGCAGGCGAGTCAGAAACATACTTACGAGCTAACCGGACGAGCTCCCTCCGACGCTAACGGCTGAGCGAGTTCAGAGTGTTTGGGAAGCGTGCAAACACAGCCGGCGCCACGTTCCTACCTCTGACGTAGAGATTGGCGGGGGCGGAGTAGCGCGTCCCGTCGTTGTTGGTGGCCACACACTCGTACTTGCCCTGGTCGGACTCTTCGCTCTGCTCTATCTGGAGAGCTCCTGGTTGGGAACAGCAAAGGGGGCAACAGAGGGGCGCCGGTGAAATGAGGCCGACGAGCGCGGCCCACAAGCACAGATCAACAGGAAATCTCGCGTTTGACCTCGGGGCCGACATCAGCCACCTCCGGCTCTAGCTTTTAAGCAGTTGGAAAGTTTACAGGAAAAAAAAAAAAACCAAACCAATGTCTAGATTCAATGTCTGTAACCGTAATCCCGCCTCTAAGGCTACGGGCTAACGGCTACGGTTACAGCTAGGCTTAATTTGGAGCGCTGCCGTCCTCCTGGAGGCGAGCAGTCGCTGCCATGGCGACCTCATGCACAACACGGCGTCAGAAACGCGGAAATATTCGTCTTTTTAGCAGCAATTTCTGAGAATGCCAAAATGAAACAAACACAGAAACACTCAGCCTGAAAGACCGCGTTTTGGTAAAATTAGCCGCTTTCATGGTGCCAATGAGTCAAATCATCAAATTTGATGTGGGGACGAGCCCTTAAATATACAACATGTCACTGGACGGGTCAATATGGGGATGAGTGATACCGCTTCAGGGAAACATGGATCAAACAAAAGAGGTTAACAGTAGAAGAAAGCAGCATAACAAGGGAGGACGAGTCGGAAGAAAGAAATTTAGGTCGGCTAGGATTTAGCATATTCAATCACAGACTGAGCTGGAGCGTTCACCCGTCAGAACCAATTTGGACTTCATCTAGGTGAATTCGTGGTCAAAAATGGCAGCCCGTTCCCAAAAAATGACCAAAAAAAAACGCTGCTTGTGCATGTGGAAAAATGTTCAAGTATTAAGGCAAAACCAACATTTTTACCCTCTGGAACAGAAGGATCGACATGCAAATCTTTGCAAGAAATGTATGTCGGCACAACTTACAACCTTCAGACAACCCTTAGCTGAAAAATAAAATGCAAGTGTATTAGAAGACAAAATTCAAAATGTCGGCTTGAGCCGCCGACAAGAAGGTAAACCAACCACTGCTTTAGCTTCTGAAAGCTCCAAAAGACACCCATAAAAATCCACCAATGGGATCAGCAGTGTGGTGTCACATGACCATGGGAAAAATGGCTTTTATGCATCAACAACTCTGCAGCACGTCGCATGTCGCACAGCAAAAATGAGCCAATGGGGTCCTCGCCAGACTCTACTGTGTTTGCCTGAAGAAAAAAAAGTCAAAAAGTAAAATGTTCTCCCAACCCAAGAAAAGCAAGAAAAATAGGAGAAAGAGGGGGGGAAAAAAGCACCGTAGGAACTTTATCAAAAAAGTGGTTGTTTGGGCTTTTTTGTAGAGAGGAGAGGAAAGCAAATAGAAGAAATGGAAACCAAAAATATCGTTGCAAAGATAGAAAGAATTGTTTGGGAGAAAAAAGCAGAGGATGTTGTCGTCAGCGTGCCCGCGTGATTCCACGGCATCTTTTTAGTGCTGAACAAGAACAGCTAAGGGGGGGAAAAATGCTTGGTTGTTTTAGTTGGACAAAAAGAGGGACACATGATTCGCTATGGTCAAAAAGAAAAGGGAAAAAAAATGGGAAAAATATACCGAAAAAAAAAGAGGAAAAAACAATTGTCATTGGATATGCTTATCTGAGCCAGGGCAAGCATATCACAAGTGATGTGGACAGGCTCTTTAAAACCAGAGGAGAAAGGAAGAAGACAGAAAAGATGGAACACGGAATTTAGTCAACCAAACAGGACAAATCAGGAGGGTCCGTGATGGATCTGGTGCCGGTAAACAGGACAGAGATGGAGGCGATACCGTGGATGGATGGGTTGACAGCAAGAATGAATTTGGATTATTTTCATTCTGTGAACGTCAGTTCAGCACTCTTACCTCTTATTGGTGTACCACCTGGGTGGATAATATGAATGCAAATAAGATTAGAAAGGAGAAGCATTAGTACGAGGAGATAGAGGCTGGGGGCTTTGGAAGAAGAATCAAATTAGATTTAACAGGCTATGTAAATAAAGCTAGCAGAGGAGAGAGAGAGAGAGAGAGAGAGGGAGAGAGAGAGAGAGAGAGAGAGCATCATAGACACGTCATTGGTCAGAGTAGCACTGGTGTAGCCTCGGGGGACGTGGACACACCTACAGCACATGAGACCCCTCCTGCTGGACGCTGCCCTCAACCCTCCTGAGCTGGTGTGTGTGACTGTGCTGGGTCAGTGAGTGAGTAACAGTCGGTCAGTGCTGCGGGTTCTGGCGCTAGCTGACCGGCTCGAGGTTAGCGGAAGTGTGTGTGTGTGTGTCTCTAGCAGGATCCCCTAAACTAGCGTCTCTGTTAGTAAAGGCATGCCATGCTTTTTAACACTTGTTGGAGTCATGAGCATTAGTGAGGGGGGTGGTGTGTGCTTTAGAGCTAAGCACTTACCAAAGGATTCTGTAAATTTAGAGATATAGAGAGAAGAAAGACAGCATAAGAATATATTCTCGGAGCGAGCTTGTTTCACAAGGCTTGGTTAAAACTCTACGTGAGGTCAGTTTTAGCACAGTTCTGTTAAAGAAAAACAGCAGCGAGGAGGTAAAATGAACAGAAGAAGAGCTGGGGACAGGCGGTCAGACATGAGCGGTTAGCTGCCACAAAACCAACGCCTCTCCTGGTTCACATCCAGATCCTGGGATTAGGGCCCAACCGATGCGGAGACGCTCTGCTTTGGAAGGAAGCGGCATCTCGGCGGACCGGGACGCCTCGTCTCCGGGAGCCGCATAGCTACGCTGACCGGTCGCCACGTCAGTCGCGTCACATCAATTAGCGCCTCCAGCCGGCGTAAAGTTGAGCTTCATCAAAGCTATCTCGCCCTTTACGCGCTACCTTTGCAGCTAGCTAGCTTAACTGTTTGGTCTGCGAGGTAAATGGCCATTCCGAGAAATAGGTCTAACAAGCTAAACGCGGCGCATCTCGCCTTTGAGTGAATTTTCAGTCAGTAAATAGTAGCGATCATCCAATCAACTGAGCTCATTAAACACTAAATCAACTCTGGATCACGTCAGAGCGCCCCCTGCTGGACAAACAGTAGTATGACATATTCAAACGAGCATCTACTGGTCTCGTTTTTGGGCTACTGGCTGATCGGTTAGGCCCCAATTAAAATAAAAATAGGCATTAAAGTGTTAAGAAGATTTAGTTTGTTAAAGAAGCTTGTTTAAAACAGATTTAGTCAGAGGAAGTAAAACAAAATAAACATCCTGTTTGGAAAATACGCACTCAAATGAAGCCGAATGTTGACTCGCGTGAGCAAAAAAGAAGAGAATGGAGAAAAGAAGACCGCACCGATGCAGCGGAACCAAAAAGGCCAAAACGATGATTAGTTCTAAGGAGTTAGAGCGATGGGGGCAGAAGTTAAACCAGCAAACACAGGGGGGGCAACAGTCCCAACAGCTCAACACAACACTGGAAGACAAACAGACGACACACACCGGGATCTACACACAGTAGAGGACAGGAAACAGGAGAAACAATGCCAATTCCTACAAAATAAAAGAAGCCAAATGAAACGTTAACTCATGGGAGGAAGAGGAGGATGAAGAGGACAGATCGAGAGAAGCCCCTGTTCTGAGACAGGCTTGTGTCGGAGGAGGCCTACCTGATCTCAGCTGTTTGATACGGCCGTTGTTGGTGGTGGTGTTGACGGGGAGGAAGTCCTTGAACCAGGAAATGTCGGGGTCTGGGTTGCCGCTAGCGGCACAGAGCATGGTGGCGGTGCGCGTTCGCTCCACCACTTTTAACTGGGGTCCCATGTCAATGGTGGGGAAGCCGGGGGGCAGCTGGTCCTCTGCGTGGAGGAGACGGGTGTTAAACACCTGTGGAAAAGACCTGAACCGCTTCTGCTGGGAAGTGACGGGGGGGGGGGGAGGATTCCAACAGGGAAAAACTGGGAACACTGGGAGTTCAGACTGAATGTGTGCATGTGTGGATAAACCAGCCAGCCTCGATGCTAAGCTAATTTCTTCCTGGCTTTGGCTTCATGTGCTCAGCCTGGGGTTTCTTGGATGATGGTTAGCTTTGCTAACGTGTGCTGATGCCCGCGCTCGCTAATCGCTGAGGTCGTTTCAACCAATAAAAGCTAATCAGGACTGCGGAGGAAATATCGTTTGGCTCGCAGGAAGTCGCAGCAAAACTCGACTGGCACGCCGGCGAGGTTTATCCGCACCTTTTCCCGTCTCCCTGCTCTTGATACGGCTAATTCATGTCTTCCCTCGCTCCAATATGATTTACTTAAACTTCCATGAGGCAACATCAGTCTGGAGAGGCTGCGACGACCGTGGCCGCCTTCCAACGATGCTTTCAGATATCTGGCACCACGAACCGCTCGGGCGGGAAAATCTTCTCACAAAGTTAGAAAACTCTGCCGACTCCAGCGGAAAGTTCGCGTCCCCGCCTGAACCCCCCCCCCCCACTGACGGCTGTGGTCGTGTTGGCGGCGGCTCCACCTGTGTGTTCTGACGCGATCCATCATTTTCTCTCCTTGTTTGGATTTTCCTCCGATCTTTTTTTTTTTTTTTTCCAGGCTTTTCGGACGTGTTAAAGCCGAAATAACGAATCACGTTATCGGAACAACGGCTCCCAGATTGTGCAGAGGTGGATTCTGCCACAGGAGCAGCACACGAGAGCCGTTTCCTTAACGGCCTCAATCTGCTCCGATTTTTGTATCCTGGGGATTTTTAACGGGAATCAGCCTGAAAGTCGTTAGTTTGTACGATAAACTTGAGCGAGTCCAGGTTGACGTCCGTCGGAGCTGGAAGATTAGCTTTAACGGCTAAAGTTTTATTATTATTTTAAAAATCCACCCTGTAAAGGAGCCGGCGAGTCAAGGACGGCCCGGGACGAGGACGCGTCCCGCTCCACGGAGCCGGATATTCAACAATGAGACGGAAGCAGGGAAACGCTGAAGTCACCTTCTGCAGAAGTGCTGAGCACCGGAGCCTGATGGGAAACCGCTCCCAATGACAATTTGCACACATTAGCCACCGCCGCGCTATCGCGCCGTACGAGCGCCGGGTGCCAAGAGTGGGAGGAGTTTCAAAGGGACGTTGGCTCCAAAAGCAGCCGAGTCAGCAGATTTCTGGACGCCAACCCGAACCATTAGCAGATTATATCTATTGATCATTAATAGCAAATACGACCCCGAGTAGCATCGGCTTCTCCTGCATGACATCAGCGGCTATTTCAGTCCCAAGGTGCCGCTAAGATTCACGCACGAAGCTCAAAGTGAACCGTTCACCGGAAAAGCAACGTTCCGGGAGCGCAGCGATCGGCTGCTCCGGGGGAACGTGGCGGCCCGACTCGAGGCGGCGGCGAGGCGTTTATGTGCGGCGCACGTTTACGAGGACTGAAGCGTCACGTTTATAGACCGGAGTTCATCACGCAGCTGCCAGGAGCAGGCGGTAAATCTAAAGGGATGCTAGCTGAAAGGCTGACAGCGACGGTTTAAAGGCTCGTTTCCCTGCGTGCAGCTACGGCTAAGCGGCAACAGGAGAGAATCACCGCTAGCGTGAGCTGTGAGGCTAGACGTCACGATCTTGAGGGGCTTCTCCGAGTAGGATTAGCATGTTTTCATTCGACCACTAGGCTACGGCTATCGGTAGCTCTGCTAAGGTCAGGAAAGGGTTCAACCTGCCGTTAGCCTGAGATTTGTTCGCACCCAAAACACCAATTTTAGGTGTAAAAACATCCCAAAGTCGTGTTTTGTTAGAAAAAGGAGCTTCGGGGCTCACTGGAGCCTCAGTGTTCGCACGCTTCGTTATTTTTAATGACCCGAGAGTTCTGGTGAAGCAACAACTCGGCCAGTAACGAAACGCTTCATGTGGCTTCGGCAGCTGACTTTTCCGCATTTGGCCGCGCCATCAAAGAATCAAAGCTCTCCGTGTGTTGGAGCACAAGAGGGATCACATGTTGGGAATTATGGCAAAATCAGATCCTCGGGTCCAATTATCACGGATTTTAATACCTTTCATGTCTGAAATAACGCTCGACTTGGGATTGAAGAAAGAATAAAGAATTCTGGAGAAAAAAGGCTTTGTTGTAGCAGACAACATCAAAAAAATGGACCTCATTCCTCTGGGAAAAACCTGGCAATGAGGAAGAAATGCTGAAGATCCGAGTGGATGAAAGGTCCTGGAGGCGTGCCGGGTCACCTGTGGGGAGGAATACGGGCGTGTGTGTGTGTGTGTGTGCGCGTGTGCGCTGGATCGTAGAAGTGTGGAAATGTTGGGCAGAAATGATGCCTTAAATTACTTTTTATTTACTTATTTTGGATTTTTCGATGTTCCCAAATGAGACTTTTAGCCACAAATGTCCGCCGCCGAGTGTGAAGCTGGTGTTTATTTTCCCTCCATTCTGAGCCAAATCCAGGACCTGGAGGACTTCAGGTCCAGATCCGCCCAGCGTAGAAGAGTTCAGGTGCTATCGATGCTAATCAGCACGTGGGCGTTGGCGCGTTCTGTTGTTTCCCCTCTTTCAAAAGTCAAATTAAACCGAATGAAGGTTTTAAAGGGAAAATAAAGCCGAGTCATGGAGGGAAGAGTCCTCTGGAACAAAATGTTCCGTAGAAGCTCAGCTGATGCGTTCAAGCGCTCTCGATTAACGCAGGAAGACGCAGTTTGGGGTCCGTGCCAGCACCTCCCCAGAGGTACGTTGGGTGGTTGGAACTTCCGGGTCGTTCCCACCCCCAGCTGGACTCCAGTCCTGCGTCTGGAGGCCGAGCGGCTCCGGCAGGTGGAGGCGGCGCCGGTGAATATCGCCGCCGTTGCTCAAAGAGCCGATTTCCTGTAATGGAGTGTGAAGAGGCCCAAATTCCACTGCAGGTCGAAGTGGCACTAAAGCTCTAAACAGGTGCTTCAGCGATCCGGCGGACAGATGTGAGGAAGCGGCGGACCCCGCGGCGGACCGCGGCACGCCATCCGGCTCCCACTAAAATTTTATTTCCTGGTCGCCCAGAGGAGCACGTCGGGAACGAGCTGTGAAATACTGTCCAGTGTGTTGCGCAACGCCCCGGCCGCCGTCGGGAACGGGAACGCCGAAGACGCTCCGGTAACCAGGAGTTGGCGAGACGCTCGGGGTGAAACGCGGCGCTCTCTCCCGGTCGCTTCCTCCGTAAATCCTCTTTGAGGTCCTGGAATTAACTGAATGCTGCTTATTTGTGATTAAAAATCCCTCCCGAATGTTTGAGATTCCGAGGAGACATCGGATCCGTTAATCACCAGAAAACCCTTCCCACGTGAACCG